>NC_080857.1:32143309-32464865 GCF_030435755.1 Ochotona princeps
CTTAACTTGGCTCTTCTACAATATATAGTTTTTCCACACACTATCTCTAATGGAGAACTAGGATTAGATTGGCTCCTTGAAGAGACACATGTATTCTCATCAATAGAAAAATGAAATGCTTTCATAGTACCTGTGTTGAAAAGGCCCTAGGCTTCACTACATTTTCAGTGGATTTGCAAATGAACACTCAAGGAAAACCCAGTCCCACACACTCATGCTCTGCTGGCTTCCACGGAGTCTGAATGTCTCCCTGCCAGGGCTGGTGGAGAAGAAAGATGAAAGAAAGCAGAGCTTGAGCCACTCACCAGCTTTCTCCACTAGGCAGAGGAGGCTGTCTATCACCATGGTTTTTCTAGAATGCTGATGCTGCAGGATTTTGGGCTGCTATGACCAGACAGCTTTTGATTGGACAGCTTGTGTGTCCATGCAGCCCTATAGGGTCAAAAAGATGCAGCCAATCAGAATGCTCCCTGTCACCAGTACAGCCTCACAGAGTTATGTGAGTGAATAGTGAGGGCTGAGACCAGAACTCACCTTCAGAGCTTTGATAATTCACTTGGTCATGGCCCTCCAAAGTTGTTGTGCGGTCACCTTCTTGTAGGTCCAAGTCATCTGTCCATGGGCCTGCTACCTCACTGTGATCTGGAGCTTGACACAATCCTTGGCAGTTGTTATAATCCTACACACGTTAAACTTTCATAACCATTCACCCACACACTCTTTTGGAACTTCTCTTCACACTCTCTACCCATGTGTTATGTTTTGTCATGCGTGCTATTTATAAATATGTTGGAAAGAATGCTTACAAATCTTACATACATACATTTTTTTGATGCATTTCTTTTTTAGGTAGTCACCCTCCCTAGACTCACCTCCTGCCCGCCCCTCCTTTTTTGATGGAATAGCATTTTGTATTTGTTCTTGATGCCTTTGTATCATTGTGTGAATTGTTATTCTTCCTCCCTTGGATCCAGCCACCATGAGAATTGGGTAATTTAGAGTTTGGATTATGTAGGGTATTTTTTGCAGTGTTTATTTATATATTTATGCTCCAACTAGAGGCTTATACCTTGTGTTTTCTGTGTGTTGGTTGTTTCCATGACCACATTTTCATTGTAAACCGGAGCCTGCTCAGGATAGCATGCAGGCTTTTTATATCCAATCCCAGTGGGACCATTTTCAATAATGCTCTGTTCCTCGTGTTGTATGTTGTAGGGTTATATGTGACAATCTGGATTTGATTAACAAAGTTAAGTTTTAAAAGTATTGTTCTATTCAATGTATTTTCTGTATGGGTGTGGGAATTAATTGAAGAACTTACTTATTTGTTTTTGGTTCAAAAGAGATGCTTAGATTCTTGCTTTCCATTCATTGTGTCTGGCCCTCTTGCCAATTTGTGGAAGGTTGGCATGGATTTTGTAGAATATGCTTTGACTTCTTGGTTGATTGATTGATGAATTGATTGTTTTATCTGCAGTTGCTTCATAGTGGAATCTCAGGTCTTATGTTTTCTGTTTGTTGATTGTTTCTTTGTCCACATTTGCACTGAAGCATGGAGTGTGGTCATGAGGAGAGGCAACCCAGTTTGCATCCAATATTAGGGAAACCTTCTCAGTAATCCTGTGTGATCTGGGCTATATATTCTAGGCTTATTTATGACTATCTGGATAAAGGTTATTTTATGTCTAATTGTGGGAATTCATTCATCCCATTGCTTTTTTTTTTTAATTGATTTTTATTGGAAACTCAGATATACAGAGAAAAGGAGAGACAGAGAGGAAGATCTCCTGTCCATGGATTCTCTCCCTAATCAGCTACAAA
The DNA here is from genome assembly GCF_030435755.1 of Ochotona princeps. Lineage (NCBI taxonomy): Eukaryota > Metazoa > Chordata > Mammalia > Lagomorpha > Ochotonidae > Ochotona > Ochotona princeps. The sequence continues at coordinate 32,145,131 of NC_080857.1, forward strand.
GGGCAGAGCTGAGCTGATTTGAAGCTAGGATCCAGGAGCCTCATCCAGTTCTACCATGTGGGAGCAGGGTCCAAAAGCTTTGGGCCATCCTCAACTTCTTTTTCAGGACACAAGCAGGAGGTTGTATGGGAAGTGGAGCCACCAGAATTAGATAGGCACCAATATGGGCTCCTACATTCCATTGTTTGTTTATCATGCTATTTTTCAAAGGCTCAAGGATGTTACACATTCTGGGAAGACAGTAAAATGGGTGTGAAGCCTTGCAGGTTTAACACTGTCAGTTCAGATTACACAACACAAATGTCATTCCACTGTAGGTATAGAAATGCATGGTTGCACGAACTTCCCAATCCTCCTTTTGGGTTCAGATCTCAGAGAGGTGCCTGCTAGAGCATATATTGACCAATGGACCATCCTTTGCTGCTAGCAGATAAACTATATCGTGCTTCAAACCCTCCTTCCTCATGCCTATGTGACATACAGGTTACAAGTTTTTAAGTTCCTCAACTTTGGTTCTGGGCCAACAGTCAGTTGTCCATGCTATTTAAAATGCTTATCACTTTAGATATTTTCAGTTCTCTTGGCTGAGATTAGTTGCCTATACATGTGTAGGCTCACCTCTAGGCTTTCCATTCTATTCCCTTAATCTCTTTCTCTGTTCCTGGAGCAGGGAAAGACTTCTTAGATGACTACTGCCCTGAAATAATCCTAAATTCAGGAAAAGAAAAATTCAAGCCACGTTTTCTATGAGGCAGTCTGTAGGTCTAGGGAGTCCTCCTTTCCCTTCCTTTCCTCACTCCCCATTCACACCCATCTCATGGCAGTGGTACAGTCCCACCTTTACACCTACAGTTGGACACTGTGGAAATATAGGTGTACACAACTGTAGAAAGTCTCAGATCGTCTCAAAGTATATTGAACTGTGTTACTGAAGATGCTGACTTCCAGAACTGAAATAAAATGTCTCTATGGTCTTTCTTTTGTTCTTCAATGCTGCTGCTTTCTGTCTCAAAGTTGGAAACAGTGGCAAACATTCCTTTCTGTAGTTGAATGTCCCTTCTGTTGCTGATGCCCACATCTTGCTGCAGCCGCTGCTGAGACACTTCTACTCAATGAATCCAAGGTAAACAAAAGCTTCTGACATATCTATGTCTTCCACAGTTTGTCTTCACTGACTACATGGCTCACTTTATACATGGACACCCACAATTCTGTGCAAAACTGTTCTCTTGGGTCCTGTTTCCATTGATGCAAATGTAATTTCCATAGCTGCTCCAGGATACATTTGTGGGATTTTGCAACAGCAATAGTCTCTCTAAGTGACTCTAAAGAGAATCAAAATGAAACTCAAAACCAGATAGCATTTTGTGTACTAGCAATGCATGTCCTGGGAGGATATTGCTCTCTCTGAGAATATGAAATGAGTATCAGCCTTCTCAGGCAGATATCAAATTGAAAGACAAAGACTGACCTGGCTCATAAAAGTGAAAGCCAGAGTTAACTATTACCACAGAAAACATTCTCCCTATTGAAGTAAAAGACTAGATCTTCTTGTAGCCATTTTTGTCAGTGGATAACAACTTTCAGGTACATAGGAAGAGTCCATTGAAGTGACATCTATTAGACTATGGTGAGTCTATTTCATGACACTGTATTCTAGTAGAGAGAACTCACTGAGAGCCGTGTCAAGAAATGGCAAGTGATCTTCCTATGGAAGGCAGTTGGACTTGGCTCTTGTACATTCCATATGCTTTCCCAAACACTGCCTTTAATGGGGAACTAGGATCAGTTTGGCTCAGGTTCAGAGCTTTAGTGATTCACTTGGTTACAGCCCTCCAAATTGTTGTGTGGTCACCTTCTTATTGGTCCAACTCATCTGTCCACGGGCTTGCTATCTCACTGTAAGCTGGAGCTTGACACAACCTGTGGTAGCTGAGTTACAGTCTTATGCATGTCAGACTTCTACAACTATTTTTCTTTTGGAACTCTCTTCATACTTTTCACACATGTGGTACGCTGTGTCATGGGTGCTATTTAAAAGTATTTTGTAAAGAATGCTTATAGATCTTATATGCATGCACAAACCTTTCTGAGTTATCTGTGCCAGGGACATACCCTGTACGTGCAATGCAGTGAAAGTTCCTATGACATCCTTCTGGGTGTGACAAACTGACTGTATGAAAATGCAGCATTAGTGGCTGTGGCTTGATTGTGCTGGAAAATATAATCGTGTTATTTCTTGGATTCAATATAGCTTTGGAAAAATAACATCCTCTACAGTTTAGGGCTTACTTGTGTTCTCTCTCTGTTTCTCTCTCTCTCTAGTGTTAATTTATATGAAAAGCAGTGCAACAGTGACAAGAAACTAGGTGAGTGTGAGATATTGCATTCAATGGCCTACCCCTTATGAGATGTCATTTTTGGTCTGGGGCAGAGTTGAGCCAAGAATCTGGATGTCTGTCTGGTCCCCCAAGTGGGTGACAGGGTCCTCTGCGCTTGGGCTTATTCCTGCTGCTCTCCCCGGTGTATGGAGTGGAGAATGAATGAAAACAGAGCATCTTGGGTCTTTTGGCCCTGCAATGGAAGCCTCATATCCAAGGGGGTTGCAATGTCCACTGTGCTACCACATCAGCCTCTCATAGATGTGGGTTCATGTGCTTATGCCCAGCTACTCATTGTGAGGCATGTCTTAGTGATGCACACATCAGGATCGCATATGGGCACCATTTCCAGTCATTGTAGCTTTACTTCCCATCCTGCTCTCTGTTTGTGGCCTGAGAAAGCCACAAAAGTAGGCCCAAAGCCTTGGGATCCTGAACATGTGTGGGAGACCCATAAGAGGCTCTGATCTCCTGGCTTTGGATCTGTGTAGCTCTGACTGTTTTGCCACTTGGGGAGTGAAATAGTGGATGGAAGATTTTCCTCTCTGTCTCTCCTTTTCTCTGTATATCTGACTTTATGATAAAAATTTAATGTATCTTTAAAAATTTACTATCCTCATTTCTGATTTTCAGGGTATTCCTATCCCTTGACTGTTCTCTCGCCCTAAGTAACATTAACACATCTCGTGGCTCCTTTGATTCACATATTAGAGATATATTGTGCAAACTGATTCCCAACCTCTGCAATGTTTGCTGACTGCATATTTTTTGTGCACATTATTTTCACATTTTATCCATGCCATCGCTTGTGGCTGTGCAGAATATACTGTTCATACAATAATTTTAGTATCTAAGTTTAGATTTCATATATTACAGAAGACCTTTCTTGTTGCCAATAGTAGACCACGATTATTATAAGGGTATATTCAGGATGTAATTTGTCCCACTGGCATCACCCATCATTTATATATTCAGAAAACATCATGATCATCAGTGGAGTAATCATAAATATTAGAGTGCTTACAGACATTGGGTTCTAGAGTCAGCATTACTTTATCAGTGTTTTTTTTTTTCTTTTTTTAAGTTTCTGAGTTCCTAAAATGTTTGATACACTTGCAGCATCATACACTTTAGTGGAGTACAAAAAAAAAAAAAAAAAGTCAACATGTGTATACAGGAAAAAGTACCACCATACTCAGTTACATCAGCTAATGTGTTATGTGAAATGATTATACTGAGATTGTTAAGGAGGTAAGAATTATCTCCCTGAGTTGTTGTAATGCAATCATTTTGATTTCTTCCTAAGAATTACTCTGCTTACTGTGGTTTTTTTTTTTAAGTTTATTTATTTTTATTGGAAAGGTGTATATACAGAGAGGAGGAGAGACAGAGAGGAAGATCTTCTGTCTGATGGTTCACTCCCCAAGTGAGCACAAGCGCCGGAGCTAAGCCAATCCGAAGCCATGAGCCGGGAGCTCTTCCAGGTCTCCCATGCAGGTGCAGGGTCTCAAGAATTTTGGCAGTCCTTAACTGCTTTCCCAGCAAGGAGCTGGATGACAAGCATGGCTGCTGGGATTGGAACTGGTAACTATATGGGATCGTGGTGTGTGCAAGGCGAGGACTTTAACAATTACGCTATAGCGCCAGGCCCTGCTCACTGTGGTTTTTCCTTACTTTCTTTCTCATTTTGTTCCTTCCTTCCTTCCTGCATGATTGCTATTTCATTGATAATAGCTAGCTTGTGCATTTTAACTACAATATTTTTCTTAATCCATGAACAAGAAGTATCTCTCCATCCTTAATGATGCCTATCATTGGAGTTTAACTATTTTCAATCATTTGTATGCTCTAAATTATTCCTATATATTTTGAAGATATTATGAATGACATTCTTTCTTAATTTCCCCATAAAAAGATAATTATTGGCATATAAGAACCTACATCTTAAATTTTGATTTTGTGTCCTGAAAATTTGCTGAATCAACTTATCAATTCTCCTTTAAAAGATGTATTAACTTTAAAGTCAGAGTTAACAGAGGAAGAGAAACAGAGAAAGATATTCCTCCATTCATTAGATAATTCTTTAGATGGCAACAATGGCTGGGGCTGAGGCTGGGCTGGATTGAGCTAAAGCCAGGAGCTAGGAGCTTCTTCTGGGTCTCTCACATGATTAGCAGGAGACCGAACATTTATATCATTCATCTTTGCTGTCCTGGGTCATTTGCAGGGAGCTTGTTTGGAACAGCCAAGGCAGAACTGGCATCAAATATTACGCTGTGTCACAGAATCTTCACTTACTGTATTACTACACCATCCACAGATTTATCAGTTCCAACTGACTTTCAGTAGAATTTTTTGATGTTTGATGTTAAAAACATGAAAATTTTGAGTTCTTCCTCTTATAAAGCTGGTGTTCTTTATTACTTTTTCCTTTCCTGATTGCGCTTGCTACAACTAAAATACTGTACTGATTAAGAGTTGATTAATGATATTGATTTCTTAACCATGCTAGTCTTCTTGCAGAAAATGTTGTACATTTTCCTCATTCACTATAGTGTGGGCTGTTGGCTTTTTATATACAGATGTGGTAATTTTGAGGTAAGTTCCTTATCATCCATTTTGTTTAAAGTTTTTAACATCCCTAGTTGATGTTGTTCAATCTTATGAAATCCGGTACAGGGTTCCAAGGTTTGGGCTATCCTCAACTGCTTTCCCAGGCCACAATCAGGGAGCTGGATGGGAGGTTGGACTGCCAGGGGAAGAACTGGTGCCAATATAGCATGCTGTTGTGTTCAAGGTGGAGACATTAGCCGCTAGGCCACTGCACTGGGCCAGAGTTATTTCATCTAATTCTCTGCAAAATCCAGCTTTGAAGCCATTGTGCTCTGAACTGTACTTTGATGGGGTTTTTCATTGCTGTTGCAGTGTTATTATCTGTTATTGATCAATTTAGATTTTCTGGGTTATATTGATGTGATTTGGGTAAGTTGTATGTATCTTAGAATTTCTCCACTTCTGCAACTTATTCCATATAGCTGTTTGTACTGGTTAGAATTGTATGTCTCTCAGTTTTCATTTAATTGTTTCCTCTTCCATCTGCAGTTTTCAGTTTTCTCTTTTTCCAGTTTTTCTCATTTATTCTAAAGTGTGATCTATTTTATGTAGTGCTGTACAACACCAGTATTTCATTTCTTTGATATTTTGCATCTTTACAGTTCAGCTATCATAACCCGCACCTCCATGTGGGGTAGACTGGGAGGAAGGTTACCCAGATACTTCTGCCATGCTGAATATCAGGAACTTGGTTTCATTAAATGGGCTGGACTGGTTCCGGGCAAAGAAAGCCTCAAAGTGAAGCTCCCAAGCAACAAGGTGACAAGATATCCCCAACAGAATAGAAGGCAATGATTGAGCCCTCATTGCTCATGGTCCTTCCAAGTTACATGGCCTTGAAGTCCAGCAAACAGTCATGGTTTTGGTGAGCATGACAGATACACCTACTGTGAACACAAGGCTAATTTTGCTTGTTGATGAAGGAGGCAGGTGTTGGACCAACCAATGCAGAATGAGAAGCAAAGGAAGCAGAAGAGCAGGGCAAGAAGCACGATGTAGCTGAGTGTCTTGTTATTGGCCTTGCTGATGGGCATGTCTTGGTGCTTCACAAAGACTCCCAACACCACAGCTGTGGTCAGAGTGAGGGACAGAGCCATGGAAGCCACAAGCATACTCGGGGCCTCCCCCAAACTCAGAAAGGGCATCAGCTTGGTGAGGCAGTGACTTCTGTCATTATTTTGGGTACTCGTGCTCTGGGCTCTGGTAACACTGCTCTGAATTAGAGGCAAAAACTCAGTGTTGGCTTTAGGTAATTTTTCCTCTTGTGGAAAATGGTCACATGTAAGATATCAGAGTGAATATAGACTGCCGATGACATATAACAGGATATTAGTGTAAGTTTCTTTATTCCTAATCCAAGAAGGATACTCTCCTCATAGAATCAGCAGGTGCTTCTGGCTTTTGTCTCAGAGAAATTTTGGACACTCACAAGCAGGTGTGTGTTGCAATAGGAGTTCACATAGCATGTCCACTTATTTTTCATTCTTGTTTCTACTCCTAACAGAAGCTGTAAATTAGGTTCTTAAGAAGTATATTGCTGGGGGTGGTCTGGTGGGGGTTATTGTGGGTCGCCCCAACTAGGCTGCAGCTCCCACTGGTTGATGTAAGGGCCGAACCAGATGGACTGCAACACCCATTGGTTCCAGTGCAACTCGGGACTGAAAACAGAACCAACACAGCAATTGCAACCACCAGCTGATCGGGGTGATGGACTGTGCCGGGCCCTGTGCTTGCTAGAACATACAAGAAACTAATCTGGGAATACCTCAAAGTATCTTTGGAGATCTCCCCACTTGAACTGCTGGACTCAGAATTCTAACCAAGAAAAGACAGAAGACAGAATAGGACAATCATTCATCTCAGCTACATGTTGGCAGCGAAATATGGGACAAATGGAGACTTCATGATGGACCATATCAATCAGTGGACCACCTCATCGAGCGAAACTGGCAGTGACTCATAACTGGAGAACTATTAACACCACTTGAGCACATATCTCAGAGCTTGCCCCACATCCGGGACTTGGGGTGGGCGGGAAACCAGGTGGGGCTTCTCCCTCAGTGTCCCACTCTACCTCAGATACATGATGGAAACAATATTGACATAATAGCATTACCCACCTCCCTATCCCCCTGAACCTTTTTTTTCCTTTTTCTTGTTTTTCCTTCAACTATAGTTAACTATGTAAAGATTGTCAACAACAATACAATAAAATGGATAAAAAAAAAAAAAAAGAAGTATATTGCTATCACTATACCTGAGGAAAATCTATTCCTTCTCTGAGTGATGAAAGCAAATGATCTCTACAAGAGTCAAGGACAATTGGGTAAATATTTTGGATTAATGCCTTGTATTATGTTAATTTTTTATTGCATAAAATTTATTTTTGGGTACTTTTTTACATGTTTGATTAGGGTGTGAAGGGTCAGGGCTAGAGGAAAGTGGGTGTGATCATTGTTTTGACATTCTTTCTTCCTTCCTTTATCCGGGGAGAGGGGAGAGAAAAGGGGAGAAGCCACACCCAGCCTCCGAACCATCCCAGGGTTCTCAAGCTGGTGCAGTAATGTGCACCTGTCTGCTTGCTCCTAGCCCCAGTGCCAGTCAGTATTGATGAGTGCCATGGTCAGCCCATCACCATCCCAACTCTCAAGTTAACCAGCAGGACTTGTAGTTCCATAGTTTTGGGCAAACACATCCCCACAAATCCACCTTGGGAATTGGTTAATTTTTGTGCTGTTTGGCTTCATGGCCCAGTCTAATGTGAACCATCTCCTGATCCAACACTCACTGTCAGCTACCGGGATCTAGTCTTGCCAGACAGGTCCCTAGACAGAGCTTATATGTGTGTTGGCATGTGGTGGTCAGCCATGTTCCATGCTAATAAGCCCAACCTTGGACTTCCATGAGGACTGAAGCATCAGTCTGACCCCAAAAATATCTTCAGGTCTCTTCCTTCCAAACCACAAAATCTCGATCCCCTCGCTTTCCTACAAGTATAGTGGCCCTGTCATTGGGTGTCACTCAGGATACATTTATTCCTCACCCTACAGGTACTGTGACCTTATCCATGGATGTGGCTGGGCAGTAATTCCATGCCCCCAAGAGCCCAGAACTTGTCATTGGGTGACTGGCAGGTAGAGCCTGGTGCCAGTTTGTGCATTGGCTGCCAACAAGCCCAGGACCCTCAACCTACATAGCATCACTGCATGGGGAGCTAGGATGCCCAGTAGGAAGTCAGGGCCAGCATGTGTACCCCAAGCCCACAGCCACAAGGCTGGGTGACACATGCTGGGCCACTGCTCAGATTTTCCTGGACTTCCATTTTGTTCATTTCTATATATTTTGATTATTTCAATTATTTTCCAATTAGTCATCTTCCCCATCACTTGTTTTACTATATTTGTCATCAAAAGATAATGTTTTAAATAACTTTGGAGGGCTATGACCAAGTGAATTATCAAAGCTCTGAAAGTGAGCTCTGGCCTTGGCCCTCACTCTTGCTTCACTCACATAAGTCCATGTGGCTGTCCTGGTGACAGGGAGCATTCTGATTGGCTGCATCTTTTTTATCTCATAGGGATCCATGGCCATACAAGGTGTCGAATCGGCAGCTGCTTTGTCATAACAGTCCAGAATCCTGCAGCCTCAGCATTCTAGAAAAGCCATGGTGACAGACAGCCTCCTCTGGGTGGTGGAGAAAGCTGGTGTTTGGCTCAAGCTCTGCTTTCTCTGGTCTTTCTTCACCAAAGGCCATGAAATGGAGCACATTCAAACTCCATGAATTTCAGCAGAGCATGGGTTTGTGGGGCTGGGCTGAAAATGTAGTGAAGCCTAAGGCTTTTTCAACCCTGGTACTATCAAAGCATTTCACTTTTCCATTGATGAGAATGTTTATATCTCTTCAAGGAGCCAAATTGATCCTAGTCATCCACTAATGGTAATGTTTAGAAAAGTATTTGGAATGTACAAGAGCCAAGTCTAGCTGATTTCTGTAGGCAGATCTCATGCCTTTTCCGGGTATAGCTCTCAGTGAGTTTTCCCTGCTAGAATACAGTTTCATGAAATAGGCTCATCATAGTGTAAAAGTTGACCCTTCAGAGATGTGGTTTGTTCTAATGTTGTGGTACAGTGTAGCGTTAGGATCAGGGTTATCATTATATCTAGGATATGGTAGTGATTAGGTCAAAGCCTAGATTTATGGTTAGGGCAAATTTTAGTGTTATGGTTCAATTTAGGCCTTTGATGTGGGTTATCATTAGGAATAGAGCTAGGATTAAGGTTAGATGCAGTTAGGGTTAGGGCTAGGGCTAGGGCTAGGGCTATTGCTAGGGCTAATGCTAATGGTTAGATTGGGTATTGAAGTTACTGTGAGGTTTGAGTTTTGTATTTTGGTTAGCCCTATAGTTAGGGTTAATGTTAAAGTTACAAACAACATTAGATACAGAGCTAGTTTTGTATGCTGCGTGAAGAGGATTTGCATCAGTAGTAGTATTAAGGATAATTAATATTAGGGATAGATTAGTATTAGGTATAGATAGTTTTGATTCATGGTAAATGTAGACTTTGGGTTATATATCAGGTTCAAACTTAGTTTTCATTATTGCTAGATTGAGGGTTATTAGGATTAGTGTTAGAACTGTGTGGCATTAGAACAGAGTCGTGGTTACAATTAATGTTAAGGTTAAAGCTGTGTCTGTATTTAGGATTGAGATGTTGTTTTGTGTGAATTTGAGTATTATGGTGAGGTTAGAGTCAATGCTAGAATTATTATGCTTAGAGCTAGAGTTAATGTTGGGATGTGGCCTAATGCTAATGCTAAAGTTCTTCTTGGATTAAGGTTTGGTCAAAATCTAGTGTTACATTTATGATTAAGATTTTGGCTACAGTTGGATTTAGGATTTATGTTATAATGAGGGTGATGATTCCAGTTATCATTCGGATTAGGCTTACAAATACAGCTAGGGTAAGTTTCAGTACTAGGGCAAGGCTTAGTATTACAGTGATGGCTAAATCTGTGTCAGGGTTAGAGTCAGTGTTAGGATTATGGCTTGGTTGGATTTAGAATTAGGATCACAATTATGTTGGAGCTAGAGCTAGTGCTAGTATCAGCATGAGGGTTAGGATGATGCCAAGGGTTGGAGATCATCCTGTCTGGCTTCGGGTGTGTTCTAGGTTGTAAGTATTCATGCTAGGCTTTGAAATATGGGTTAGGTAAGTGCTGTATATCTTACTTTCCAATAAAAAGTAATCATTCCTAAAAACAAAAGAGTTATGGCTACTTAGCTTGCATTTATGCTTAGGGTCAATATCAGGTTTAGGATTAGGCCGATAGCTTGTCTGCTGATTACAGCTATCAAAAGTCAAGTCCAGGTTAGGATTCAAGGTCATGCTAAGGTTGGTACCTGGTTTTGAGTCCGGGCTAGAATGAGATTTATGATTAGGATCAAGTTTAAGGTTGTGGTTAGAGTTAGGGCTAGGGTTAGTTCTTGAGATTGTTACTGTCTATACATTGGGTTAGGCACAACCCTAATATTAACTGTCAAGTAGCCCTAATGTGAGCACTCACCATAGCCCAGTCGCTAACCCCAATCAAATTCCTACTTCTAAGTCTAGCCCTGAATCTAAATCTCGTCTAATCCTAACCCTAATCCTAACCCTTGTCCTTGTCCTAACCTTAAATCTATAACCAACTGTAGTCCTATTGTAACTCTCATCACAACCCTAACTCAAACTCAACTTCTAACCCTAACTCTGTTTAATAATAATCATGCCCTGGCACAAACTCTAATCCTGCTCTAACACTAAGCACAGACTTAGCTCTAATGATAGCTCTAACCCCAAAACTAAATGAATGATAGAACATAGTCTTTTTCCTGTCCTTTTTTTTTCTTTTTTTTTTTGAATTATCCAATGTTTTATTAATTATTTTGCATTATGTGATAGTTTCATAAGCTCTGGGATTCCCCCCACCCCCTCCCCATTCCCGTCCCCCACCGTGGACCCCCCCCACCTCATTGCAGCATTACAGTTCAAATTCAATCAAGATTCTTCCCTTGCAAACAGTTACCAAGCACATAGTCCAGCTATTCATTGTCCAGATGGATTGAACAGCTTCTTGGGCAGACTATTTAGCTGCGATCAACCCCTAGTGGTTTTAATATTTCTCTAGTTATGAATCACTGCCAGTTTCGCCACTCCCAGCTTGATGAGTCGTTGCAGAGTTCACTGGTTGACACTGTCCATCATAGAGTCTTCATTCGCCCAGTTTTTGCTGCCAACATATATCTGAGATGGTTGATTGACCCGTTCTGTCCTCTGTCTTTTCTTGGCTAGGGTTCTGAGTCCAGCTGTTCATCGCCACAATCAGCTTGTAGTTGCAATTCCTGGGCTGGTTTTGTTTTCGGACTGGAGTTGCACTGGAACCAGTGTGTTGCAGACCACGTTGGTTCTGCCTAGCATGTACTTGGCACTTACATCAGCCAGAGGGGGCTTCAACCTAGTCAGGGTGACCCACAATAACACCCTCTAGGCCCTCCCCCTATCCTGGTTTGCCTGTGTGTATAGCAGACTAGTCCAGTCTGTCCCACATCCCATTTAGCTCTTGTATTTGTCCCTGGGGTTTTTTTTTTCTCTTTCTTTTTTTTTTTTTTATTAAATTTATTCATTAATTACATTGTGTTGTAATTTCATAGGAACTGGAATTCTCCCCCCACTTCCCCACACCCTCCCCTATGGTGGGTTCCACCACCCTGTTGCGTAACCATAATTCAAGTTCAGTTGAGATTCCCTCTTAGCAAGCATATGCCAAGCATTCTTCTTCCTGTCCTAACCTCTACCATTAACCTTAGCTCTAACCTGTACCCTCACACTGAGTTTAATACCACCTGTAGTCTGCGTCCTAACTCAAATCATAGCTCTAAATCCTTACACTGACCTTTGCCCTAGTCCTAATGCTAACCTTCCTCTACAACCATTGAGCTATCCCTAACATTAACCATAACATCAGCACCAATCATAGCCATAATCCTAACTCTAATCCTACTCTTCATCCTAACCCAGAACCTAACCCTAACCCAACACTAACAGTAATACCAAGTCACAGCTGCAACACTAACACTACTCTTCATCCTAAACCTAATATCCATTATCACTCTACTCCTAATTCCAATTCTAACCTTAATCTCTACCTGAGGGCTTGTCTTCTTCCCAGCCCTAATGCTAACACCAATTTTAATCCTAGTGACAATGGTAGCACTCACCCAAAGTTTAATCCTAGCCCATTCCTAATATCACAAGTTTTCCTTAAAGCTAACTTGAATCCTAACCCTTATGCCAAGCAAATCTCTAGCCTTCATGCTCATACTAGTCTCAACTCTTACTGTGAAACTAGCCCTAATTCTAATCTTACACCTAGAGCTACTCTCGTCGACCTCTGCTTTGATTTAACCCTGTCCCAAATACTAACCTTAATCCTTGTCCATCTATACTATTCAACCTAACCATAATCCTACTCAATCATAATCTCAAGGTTTTTAAAACCATCTAACTGAAATATGAGCATTAAGGCTCAATATAATGCCAACCATAGTCATAGCCCCAACTGTAACACCAAACCTAAACACAACACTAAAGATTCCCTTCTTCCTGAACAAGCCCGGTTCCTGAACAAATCTCCCCTGAGGCCAACCCTGTCTGTAACTCTAAGCCAAGCCCTAGACTTTACCTGATCATTGCCCTAGACCAAATGATGACCCGATTTCTACTACTAAGTACATCCCTAGCTCAAACATAAATCAAACTCCCCAAGCTAACCCTAACTCCTTTTGGTTTTTTCTTTAATTCTATTTTTGACAATCTTTACATAGTTAATTATGGTAAAAATGTTCAAGGGCTACAAGACAGTGGGTAAGACTATTATTTCCACATTCTCTTCGTTTACTGTATATAGGGTAAAGGGGGAGGGAGATCAAGGGAGAAGCCCCAGCCAGTCTCCCCCTGACCCAGGTCCCTGATATGGGGCATGCTCCGAGGGTCCTGCTCAAGTGGGTTTTTGTTTGTTTGTTTTCTCAAGTGGTTTTGATAGCTCAGCAGTCATGAATTTCTTCCAGTCTCATCATTCCAAGCACGATGAGGTGGTTGAAGCACACAGTGATTGACATAGTTGATCTTAAAGTCTCCGTTTGCCCAGTTTTTCACTGCCAACATATGGCTGCCAACACATGGCTGAGGTAGTTGATTGACTTGTTCTGTCCTTTGTCTTATCATGGTTAGGGTTCTGAGTGCAGCAGTTTGAATGGGGAGATCCCAAAAGAAACTTTGAGGTGTTCCCAGTCCAGATTCTTGTATGTACTAGCAAGTCCAGGGCCCAGCACAGCCCATCACCCCGATCAGCTGGTTGTTGCAGTTGCTGGGTTGGTTGTGTTTCCAGGCATGTCTTGCACTGGAACCAGTGGGTATTGCAGTCCAGCCTGATTCTGCCCAGCACACACTTGGGCATCACTCTTGCTTCACTCACCTAACTCCATGTGGCTGTCTTGATGCCAAGGGAGCATTCTGATTGGCTGCATCTGTAAGACCTCACAGGGCTGTGTGACCCTACAAGCTGTCCAATCAGCAGCTGCCTGGTCATAGCAGCCCGGAATCCTGTAGCCTCAGCATTATAGAAAAGCCATGGTGACAGACAGCTTCCTCTGCGTGGTGGAGAAAGCTGGTGAGTGGTTCAAGCCGTGCTTTCTTTGTTCATTCTCACCACAGACCCTAGCAGGGAGGATGTTCAGACTCCATGGAAGCCAGCAGAGTGTGAGTGGTGGGTCTGGGTTTCCCTTTAGTGTGAGTTTGCAAATCTGTTGAAAATGTAGTGAAGCCTAGGAACTTTTCAACACGGGCACTACGAAAGCATCTCAATTTTCTATCTATGAGAATACTTGTGTGTCTTCAAGGAGCTGATCTAATCCTAGTTCTCCATTAGAGGTAGCGTGTGGAAAAACTTATGTAATGTGGCAGAGCCAAGTCAAGGTGATTTCCATAGGCAGACTCATGACATTTCCTGTCACGGGTCACAGTGAATTTTCCCTAACGCAATCCAGTGTCTTGTAACTGGGTCACCATAGAGTAAAAGAGATTGATCACTTCAGGGAAATGGTTGGGATCAATATCATGGTTGGGTACAGGGTTAGAATCAGGGTTATAATGATATCTAGGCTTATGATTGTAGTCATGTCAAAGCCTAGATTTTGGGTTAGGGCGAGGTTGAGTGTTAGTGTGAAATTTAGGATTCTGAATTGGGAAAGGCCAAGAGTTTGAGATCCTGCAGCCACCTGGGTGTCCCAGTGAAGGCTCCTGGCTTTGGACTTGCTTAGCTCCAGCCATAGCGGCCACTTGTGGAGTGAACAATTGGATGAAAAATTTTCCTCTCTGTCTCTCCTCCTCTATGTATATGTGAGTTTCCAATACAAATAAATCAATCTTTAACAAATAACACTTGACACACTTGGAGCAGGACATGAAATGAGAAAGAAGTTTAAACAGCTTTAGTTAAACATATACACATATTTAAGCAAATATTAATTGTATGCAAAATATGTCAACAGAAGCCAGGATGTGCTAAGAAGTTGCAAGGTAGTTAACACTCCAATATCAAACAATTCATGTGGAAGGCAAAATTTTAAAATAATCATTACTTTCAAATGTTGCAAAATTGTTTAAATGAAATTCAACTTTTAGTAATAAGAAGAAACTGCTCGCCCAGTGATAGACAATGGCACTTTCCCTACTCTGAGGCTACAATGCATGCATAATGACCAGCATTGCTAACATAGAACACTGAGATTCTTTCCCTTGAGTCAACCTAGACAAGGTTTCTTCTTCTCACTTTGTCTCTAAAACATTGTTCTGGATGTGTAATCAGAAAATTAAACACAGAAAAGAAATTGTCTGCATAGTGACTAAGTTCTAAGCAGCAGAACTATCAGTTTGTACTAATGACCCAAAGGTGTGCAGAGTAAAATCCAACAGATTGGAAAACCAAAGTGAACCTGATAAGAGAATCAAGCAGGATTTTACGTACTAATCAGAAATACATATGGAACAACATTGCAATACTAATACAGACCACAAAATAAACAGTATGATAATTGAAATTGAAAAGATTTATTTATACTATGTTTTCAAGTATCCTTCAGTTCTGAATTTTTTTGGTCTTTTTTTTTTTAATTGCATTTCATTTTATGACATCATTTCATAGGATCTGAGGTTCCCCCAACCCCTCCCCGTACCCTCCATCCATGTGGTTTTTCCACCTTATTGCAGTATTACAGTTCAAATCCAGTCTTGCTTCTTTCATTACAAGCATGTACCATGCATAGAGTTCAGCATCTTATTTTCCGTATCATTTCCACAGTTTCTTGGGGAGACCATCTCTGGTCTAAAAGCAGAGCAGGCAAAATATCATCCCGACCCATTAAAGGACATAATGTAGCATCAACAACAGTTTACAACATTATGGAGTTAATTGACATGGTGTTGAGTAACTGGTATGTTAGAAAATGCAAGTTCTTGGGCCTGGTGGTGTGGCCTAGAGGCAAAGGTCCTCGCCTTATATGCTCCAGGATTCCATATTGGCACTGGTTCTAATGCCGGCAGCTCCACTTCCCATCCAGCTCCCTGCTTGTGGCCTGAGAAAGCAGTCGAGGATGGCACAAAGCTTTGGGACCCTGCACCCTTGTGGGAGACCTGGAAGAGGTTCCTGATTCCCGGCTTCGAATAGGCAAAACATCTGCTGTTGCGCTCTCTTGGGGAGTGAATCATTGGATGGAAGATCTTCCTCTCTGTCTCTCCTCCTCTCTATATATCTGACTTTGTAATAAAAGTAAATAAATCTTTAAAAAGAAAGAAAATGCAAGTTCTTAACCACATCCTGTGACTACTTCATTGACATTTCTATTTTAGCTTATATGCAACCAGCTTCTATCCACCTTAAAATGGCTATAGGATACTATTCAGATTTCTCATGTCTATTTTCACTTTTGTATTTAGCAATTTGTTGTATTGAAGCATAATTTTTACTGAACTAGGCAGATTTTAGGATAGTCTAAACTGGCTTATAACTTTAACAAGACATGTGTCAGCAGTTGAGGTGCAGAACAGTTTTAGGCAGGGTGTGCAGAGAAATCTTCAATACCCCAGTGAGGAGTAACTTATTTTAGTGTCCTACCTAGAAAGGTATATGTTGATCCACGCTGAATGTTTCCTGTCTGTTTCTAAGCTTTCCTTGTTGTTTTCTCTCTATTCTAATTTTTTGTTGCTATTTTTTTGTTTGTTTTGGGGGGGGGTCCTTCAGGGTGACCCTGATAGTCTTTGCAGGGGAGGGTGGGGATCCAACGTTGGAACTAAGTAAGGACCAGAGAAAGCTCCTGTCCCTAGTCCTGAAGGGAGTTTACTGTTCTTCTGTTTCTGCAGACTGCTCAGGGCTCCTGTCTGTTGTTCCGATGACATTGGACCCTGTGAGGAACGATTTGGACTTCATTCATCCCATGTGGGGAGATTCAAATGGGATTGGATGATCTCAGAGTTCTTGGCCTCCGAAGGCACTCCAGTTCCCCGTGATCTCCTTGGCGGTTGGGATGTAGTCCTTGGTGCCAGTACTGATAGTCCTTGGTGAGGATCTTGCAGTCTCCAGGGTTGGGATACAAGCCTCCTCCTCCTGTCCACCTGCTCCACTCTAGTGCCCCGCCCCTCAGCTCTGTGCATATGTCCTCCAGTTAAGAGGTTGTCAGGATCTCTCTTGATTCCCCCTATGTGCTTTGTAGTTTTACTCTTGTCTAATGCTGATTCGTGTCTAATGTCTTAAGTTAACTGTTATGTTGCTGATAGGTTGTACTTCACGTCTTCCTCACAGATTCTAAGGAGATGGAAGATTTCTTTGTCCTCCTGCCCCAATACCAAGAAGTATAGGGTCTTAAAAATGCATTAGGTTTTACAATTCTTTGATGTATATCATGAGCAGTCTGACTCACATTGATTGTTGGTTCATTGATTACATCACAATATATTATTGCATGTGATACAGTCTGGTAGAGGTTAAAATAATATTTCAATTTATAGGTACTGTTTTTCAGATTGATACCATTTCATCTTAAATGAAGGCAAAAATGTGGTATTTAACCTTTTGGGATTGGCTCATTTCCCTTAGCATAATTGTTTCCAGTTGTACCCATTTGGCCACAACAAACTGCATTTCATTTTTTAAATAGCTGAGTAGTGTTCCATGGAGTAGAGGAACCATAGCTTTCTTATCCAGGCTTCTGTTGATGGGCATTTCGGCTGCTTCCAAGTTTTTGTGATTATTGATTGTGCTGCTATGAACATACGGGTGCATGTAGGTTTCTCGTGTAACAGGTGTTTTGAATATATTCCTAGGAGTGCTGTTGCTGGATCATATGGTATGCAGATTTTCATTTGCGTTCTCCATACTGATTTCCATAGAGGCTGCACCAAACTGCATTCCTAAATGTGAAACAAGATTGCAATGGAAAATACAGACCATAAAATAAACAATATGAAATGACATTGAAAAGATAATTTTATGCTATGTTTTCAAATATTCTTCAGGTTTGAATTTTAAAAAGTCAAATGAACTAACTCAGAAAGCCAATAGAAAGAAGAAAAATCCCAGCATTTACTGAAGTGAATTGTAAAATGCTTTGGGAATGTCACCCATTTGGGGGGAATCTAACAGGACCTTGAACTACAGAGGAAATCAGAGGCCAGCAGGTGGACTTATCAGAGAGGTGACAGCGACCTCTGCTGTTGGAAAGCTCATGCTGCAAAAGAGGAGGCTGCCTCAAACCTGAGGTGAAGCCCCGCCCCTTCTCCCCCTCCCGACGAAAAACACAGGTGTCCACCCTTAGGCCCAGTGCCGTTCCCATTGGTCGCGCACAGTATGACTGTCTGTGTAAACGGCCCAATCACGCGCGGCCTTGACACATTGAAGAAGAAGGCGGGCTGATGTGTTGAGGTGCCGCCATTCCCGCTTGGCTGGTTGTGCTCCTGAGAGAGGCCCAGGGAGCTGAGCCAGTGCTGCCCTGTGAACTCCCTGGCCCGCAGGAGCCCTCTGGAGGACACCCGACTCCTCAGGAGCTGGGAAGTGGTGAGTGTGTGAGCGCATCTGCTCAGGCCCCAGGGCGGGAGGGTCCGGGAGGGGGACCTTGTTGTCCCACTCTGTAGCCCTGACCTTGAATCTTAGGATTCCCATCTTTGCAAATTGTGCAGTAAGGAGGGGAGAGTGCCCAGGGACAGATTGGCCTTCACATTGCTCTGGTTTTCTCTCTCTCTCTCTTTGAAATTGATGTTGCTTTTTTTCCTCTGAAGCTGACTTCCTTGAGTTGAGAAACTGCATCTCACTCCCACAGCTCAGTCCTCAGTGTAGCCCCGCTAAGGGTCTGGGGCAGATTTCTTGTTGCTGATGGCAGCTGAGCACAGACTCCAGCAGTTAGAACCAACAGTCTTGTTTTCCTCACAGTTTTGCTCCCAGGTTGAGGGGCAGCATCCGCTGATGGCGTTCTGCTGGGAAGAGGTTCATTTTGCATCAACAAATTGGTTAAGTTAGAGGAGAGAATCTTGGTAATGGTAAAATTCTGGGATCAATTTGTGAGTATATGTGTTTCAATAAACATCTATTTTTGCACTCAGTACGTGGCACAAGGATCTTAAGATGATGGCGATTTACTGAGATGAAACAGTAGCCTTGATTTTGTATAACATGCCTCTCCAGACCCTTGATAAGCCAATGCTTAGGAGATAGGTCTGGGTGTGGTTCCTATATAGCTTGTTAAAGGGGACAAAAGATCAGAGAGAGCTAATATCTGCTGTCCACTGACATTAACCTGCACCTGTGTGTAGATAGAGTTGGAGTCTTGACTCTGAGGCCTCTACTACTTGTAGATGAAGGAAGAATTGAGTTGTTTTGGAATTCGTTGTTGGTGTTAAATTGGTATTTAGCAGCATAACACATGTGATGTTAGAAGTGCTAAGAGAAAATCCCAGTGGTCACAGCCTTCACTTGGTTTGAGTGTGCTGTTTCAGAAGAGAACTTATAAGCTGGAGGTGACACTGCAGGCTGTGAGGAGTTCCCAGGACACACTGTCATATTGCTGGCTGCTTAGGATTCCCTCAGTCAGTGCAGTGAGCCCTCTGGGCACTGTGTCCTCAGTGAGAGTGCTGCCCAGGGCCTGGGAACCTGAGTAAGCTGCTGAGTGTGGATCTCCCTGTGAAGTGTAAGCAGGCTGCTTCCCAGAGCTCATTCTCTGTCATGTCCTTGTGCTTTGATGTGCAGGTTGCCCACTTCTGTAGGAATGATGTGCCCTGATTTGGATGTTACATCTTTGTTCTGTTGCATGGAGCCTGAGTTTATTCAGTGGTCTCAGAAAGAACAGAACATTCTTGCCACTTAATTTTCTGCCAAGTTTCAGTAAAATTGTAAGCTATATATCAGAATGCCTAGATGAGAAAAAAGCCTTTGTCAGTTCAGGTCTTGTTCTCTTTTGCCTGTTTCCCCAGAGGTGACTAAGTCCTGGTTTTCTCTAGTGTTTGATTTTTCTTAAATTTATTTTATTTTTATTGGAAAGTCAGATATACATAGAGTGGCGATAGAAGGGAGGATCTTGTGTCCATTAATTCACTCATCAAGCAGTAGCAATGGCCAGAGCTGAGCCAATTGAAAGCAGGAGCCTCTAGCCTTTTTCTGGTCTCCTCCACCCGTGAAGGGACCCAAGGCTGTGGGACTTTCTACACTGGTTTCCAAGGCCACATCAAGGAGGTGGATTGGAAGTTGGGCCTCCTGGATTAGAACCAATAACCATTTGAATTCACGGCATGTACAGTGCAAGGATTTCACTTGCTAAGGAACCGTGCCAGGTGCAGGTTTGATGGTTTTGATGGCTTAAACACTGTTTCTTTGGTAATGTGGTAGCACAGCAAATCAAGGTGCTACCTGCATATGGGTACCATTTCAAGATCTGGCTGCTTCAGTTACAATTCCACTCCTCCCTAACACATCTGGGAAAGCTGCCTAAGGAGTCCAGAGTGCTGGGGTCCCAGTTTCCTGGTGGCATTCCCAGAATAAACTCTAAATCCCTTACTTTTTCCTGGCCCAACAAGTGCTGCACTATGGGGAGTGAACCAACACATAAAAGATATCTCGTGTTCACTCTGCCTTTTCAATGAATAAATATACCGTATAGATATGCATTGGCTTATTTTCAAGTGAGAGTTACAAGGTAAAAGAGACAAGAAATCTTCTATCCACTGGCTTTCTCACCAGATTACCAAAATGACCAGTCCTTGACCAAGCTGATTCCTGCAGCCTGCAGCTTTTCCCAGGTGATTAGCAGAGAGCTGGGTTGAAGTGGAACAGCTGACTCCATATGGGATGCTGGTGTTGCAGTTGGCAACTTTACATATCATACTACAATGTTGGCCTTTGCTTTCGTTTTTTACTGATGGCAGCGTTTTTCTTGCCTTTACTTCTCATATGCTGATTCCTGGCAAGTGCTTTACATATGGATAATATTCTTTTGTTATAAATTGTGAATGAATTCTAATGCTGTATTGGTAGGGTAGAAGGATTGGAATCTAACATTTCCTTCCTGTGCACTTCTTTCTTTTGTGATTCTCTAGGACTTGGTGTTAACTAATATGCCTGTGTGATCACCTTGCCAAGTAGCAGCCACCACTGGCTGGGCACTGACACTGCAGCATTAACTTGTCCTGATTCCTGCCAGTCGGTGTGTACCTTCCCTTGCTGTTCCGTGAGATTTTCCTTCCCATAATGTGCTGCTCTAGTTAGGATCAGTGGGAAGAATTATGTGGTTCTCTAAATTGTGTGTGTGTGAAAAGCTGCACTAAACATTTTCAGTTGTTATTTTCAGGTTATTTCTTGTTCTCATCTTTTTTTTTTTTAAATTTTATTCATGTATTTCATGTGAAAGTCATGGATACATGAAGGAAACAATAGGGAAATAATAGTCTTAACCACTTTCCTGTAGCCCTTGATCCTTTTACCCTAATTAACTATATTAAGATTGCCAAATATAATTTAAAAAAAAATTAAAGTCATGGGGACACAGTGATTTACCATTTGATGGCTAACTCCTTCAATTCCTGCAAGATTGTGACAAGGCCTGGGTAAAACAGGAGCCAGGAAGTAAATCTGTGTCCATGACAGCAGTTTCAAAGACTTGCATACTTGAGAAATTTCCTGCTTGCTTCCAGGGTGTGCTTTAGCAGCAAGATGGAATTTGGTGTTTATCCCTAACACAAACACAGCAAGTCTAGTGTAGGGTGAGGGTCTCCGAGCAGTTTCTCCACCACACACCGAGGTGCCCACACCTCCTCATTTTAAGTAAGTATCTTATAGAATGATACTTTCTTTTCTGTCTTTTGTTAAGATATGAAGGATATGTGTCTCCTAAATTTTTCTTTGGGTCATTCCCCTAGAGTATGTCATGTTCTTCGCAAATCATCTCAACCCAATTTTTAATAACACTGTACTATTTCTTGAGAAGTTCAGGTATGCTATAGTCCCAAATTGTTTTATGTTTTCTGTGATTACTTTCATTCCTTTTAGTTTTTATAAACTGTAACAATTTCGTTCATTATTTGTAGTATCATTATGAAGAAAGATTTATAAAATGGTGGCAAAATGGTGTAAATGAATATTTATACCATTGCTTGGTGCTAAACCCCTTTTTGTCAATGACCCAACATCCAAAATCACATTGTACTTTCTGATTGATTTCTCTCTTATTTGTTTAAGAGAATGTGAGAGAAATCAGAATTCCAATTCACCGGTTTATTTCTGACATGCCCACAATTGCAAAGTATCAATCAGGGCTAAGCTGGGAGCTGAGAACTGAATGCAGGATTTTTCCTGTGGGTAGCAGAACCCCAGTGCCTTAAACCATCACCACTGCTTCCCAAGGTCTGCATTAACACAAAGCTGGAATCAAGGTCAGAACTAGGAATGGAAACCAGGTATTGCAATGTAAGGTAGAAGTTGCTTACCTGCTAGGCTGAACACTCATACTATGTGGGGTTCTTTGTTTATTGTTTGCTTGTTTTAGGCATTGTTGTCAACTGAGATATATTGATTCAATTTTGAATTCCTTGCCTATAGTTTGACAGCAGCATTAAAATGAATCAAACTTTGTGAAGAGGATATTTTGGGTAAGGTAGAATGAATGCATCTTGCTTTAATATACTAAATTCAAGCTTACATGCTCCACCCTATCTTACTTTTTTTTTAGAGATTTTTAAAATTTTTATTGGAAAGGTGGATATACAGTGAGGAGGAGAGACAGAGAAGATCTTCCATCTGATGGTTCACTTCCCAAGTGGCCACAATAGCTGGAACTGAGCCAATCCCAAGCCAGGTCCAGGAGCTTTTCCAGTTCTCTCATTTGGGTGCAGGGTCCCAAGGCTTTCTTTGGTCCCTGACTGATTTCCCAGGGCACAAGCAGGGAGCTGGATGGGAAGCAGGTCCACAGGGATTAGAACTACTATCCGTATTCCATCCAGGCGCGTGCAAGGCGAAGACTTTGACCACTACCCTATCAAGCCACATTCACCCTGTCTTGCTTTTTTTTTTTTTTTTTAGTTATTTTATAACAAAGTCAGATATACAGAGAGGTGGAGAGACAGAGAGGAAGATCTTCCGTCTGGTGAGTCACTCCCCAAGAGAGCCGCAACGGGCCGGTGTGCGCCAATCCAATGCCGGGAATCAGGAACCTCTTCCAGGTCTCCCATGCGGGTGCAGGGTTCCAAAGCTTTCGGCTATCCTCGACTGCTTTCCCAGGCCATAAGCTGGGAGCTGGATGGAAAGTGGAGCTGCCGGGATTAGAACCGGCGCCCATATGGGATCCTGGGGCTTTCAAGGCGAGGACTTTAGTCGCTAGGCCACACCGCCGGGCCCAACTCTGTCTTACTTTTATGATTTATTTATTTTTATCGGAGTCTGAGACACCAGAGAGGAGGAGATACAGAGAAATGATCTGTTTGCTCAGTCACTCCCGATGTGGCCACCATGGTTGATGCTGAGCTGATCCAAAACCAGGATCCAGGAGCTTCTGGTTCTACATGCGAGTGCAGGGACCCAAGGCTTTGGTCCATCCTTGACTGCTCTCCCAGGCCACAAGCAGAGAGCTGGATGGAATTAGGGGCCACCGGGACAAAAACCAATGTCTGTATGGGATCAGGAATGTGCAAGGTGAGGACTTCTACAGCTAGGCTGAAGCACTGGTTTCTACTCCCCCCCCCTTTTTTTTTTTAAGATTTATTTTTATTACAAAGTCAGATATACAGAGAGAGGAGGAGAGACAGAGAGGAAGATCTTCCGTCCAATGATTCACTCCCCAAGTGAGCTGCAATGGGCCGGTGCACGCCGATCCGAAGTCAGGAACCAGGAATTTCTTCCAGGTCTCCCACGCTGGTGCAGGGTCCAAATGCATTGGGCCATGCTCGACTGCTTTCCCAGGCCACAAGCAGGGAGCTGGATGGGAAGTGGAGCTGCAGGGATTAGAACCTGCACCCATGTCGGATCCCGGGGCATTCAAGGCGAGGACTTTAGCTGCCAGGCCACGCCGCCGGGCCCTACTCCACCGTTTTAATCCAGCTTCCTACTAATGCATCTGAGAAGAAGCAGGTGGTGGCATAAATACTTGAGTATCGGCCATTCATATGTGACACGCAAGCGAAACAGTGGGACCTGGAATCAGTCTGATGCAGCCACAGTTGTTAAAGGCATATAGGAGAACGCATTGCAGAAGACAACAGTTTTTCCATCATTCTTATTTTCAAGTGCATAGGCACATTTGAACATTTTCCAGCCCTGACTTCCACTGCAACCAATGGATGTTGCGGTTCAGCCTGAATATTGCCAGTACACACTTGGCCCTCACATAAACCAGTGGAAGCTGCAGCCTAGTTGGAGCGACCAACAATAACCCACACCAGGCTACCCCTACCGTGGTTTGCCAGTATATGCACCAGACCTGTCCCATCTGTCCCACATCACATACAGTTCTCATGATTGTCAATGGCTAATAAACCCTAGTTCGGGCCTGGCAGTGCCGGAGTCCAGCTCCAGCTGAATTCGGAGCCCGGGAAGGGTGCATGGATTCGGCGATAAAGAAAGACACAGACACTGACACTTGGTGAGTTCTCACAACAGCTCAAGAAAAGGCTGTCCTTTTTATTTACTCAGGCACCTCACAAGTTTCTGCACAAGCAACTAAATATTCTATTTTTAATTCAAGACTAAGGGGGCGTGTACAGACATTTGGTCACAATGTCTGTACTTCAAGGCTAAGCAGGTGTCCCAAAAGATAATTCTGCAAAATACTGTATTCATATTCTTCAAAATAAGCCATTATTTGTTCTTCAACAGTAGCCATGGAGTAACAGCCAGGACACCAAGGCCAAGGTGCAAATGTGATTATGTGCTAATTAGTAGTACATCCCCACCACATTTCTACTTCTACAATTTACCCATCATTTAATGGGAAAATAGGTTACAAGGGAAAAAACCTAAAATCCAAAACAGAAATTTCAAATGTAAAATCCCCCTACAACTACAGACTCTACAACCCCATAAACAATGAAACCATGATCAAAAGCATTTTTCTTTAATAGAAGCATCCTTAATTCCTCTAGCTAAAATTATAAAAGCGGCTGAATCAGTTTCATTTTTTGTGCTCCAAAATATTGCAAAGACAGGCTAGCCTTTGAGATAACAACAACTATATTTATTGCCATAGCAGTTTCAGCCCTCACTCCCATCACTTGCATTAATATTTAGGATATTTTCAAGCCCTTTCCCAGAAGGAGTGCTACATGTCTGGACGAAATTCTGGGTCAATGGTTAAGTACACAATTAGGTGTCCAGAACTGGCATGGGCTTAATTGTGCTCCTGTGTGAAAATTGCCAAAGGTCCACTAACGAAGACATTATCAGTGACATTAACTCTTAAGCTCACATCGGTTGCAAAAACTGTCTCATAGGGGCAAACAACAATGCCTCAATAGAGTACAGAATTCTTAGTGGGGTGCCTGAGTGTCCATGCAGCCAGAGGGTGAAACAGCGTCAAGGTGGTCAGAGACTTCTGCCGAGCCTTGCCTAACAGCTAGAAGCTTCTCCGTGCCTTGCCACATAGGGGAGCTGTTCTCTTCACACCATCGGGTCATCCATACCCACTGCAAGGACCCCAGCATGGCAGCATGGCCTAGCAACTAAAGTCCACACCTTGGAAGTGCTGGGATCTCATGGGCGCTGGTTCTAATCCCCATAGCCCCGCTTCCCATCCAGCTCCCTGCTTGTGGACTGGGAAAGCAGTTAGGGATGGCCCAATGCTTTGTGACCCTGGACCCACATGGGAGACCCGGAAGAGATTCCTGGTTCCTGGCTTCGGATAGGCCCAGCTTCGGATAGGTGCAGCTTAGGCCATTGCGCTCACTTGGGGAGTGAACCATCAGATGGAAGATCTTCCTCTCTGTCTCTCCTCCTCTCTGTATATCTGACTTTGTAATAAAAATAAATATAAATAAATTTTTAAAAAAAGCCTAGTTCCATCTAACCAGCTCCACTATCCAGCCCAGACGGATGTTATTGGTTGCCTCTCCCTCTACCCACCCCAGCCACTGTCCTAGTTTTCCTGCCCTCCAGTGGGAGTGGTAGCCCAAGAGGGAGAAGCCCGCTGTTTCCCTCCCAGGCCCCTCCCACTCCTGGATTATGCATTCTCCAGGTGGTTTCGTGGTTTAACTTGACAGAATTAGACCCCAGTGCTAGCTTCTGCCAGCTGATGCTGTGGCTAAGCCCAAACAACCCTCACCCATTCTAATTTTTGTTTGCACCAGTAGGAACAATCAGCCCAGCCTGGCTTTAGCCTGATCTAGTCCACATGAGGTGCACAGGTGTTGTAGCGCTGCTTAGTCTGGTCTGCCCCCATCCCAGCTTGTTCTCCAGTGGGAGTAGCTGTGTAGCAGGGGAACCCCCCACCTCCGCATATTGCACCTGCCATCTCTGCCCCTTTCCTTCCTGCTTCTCACAAGTGCTAGTTAGGTGCTGCTGTCACTTCCTCTACAGGTAATCTCATCTTGGCATTCTGTATTGTGCACTGGTTTTTGTTGCAGCCAAATATGGTTTGCCCCACACTTGTTCTTGTGCTTGGATTCGCCACTGGGTTATTTGAACTGGTTCAGCCTGGTCTGCCCCCAACCCATGCCAAATGTATGCCTGTGGGAAACTTTCCATACTCTATACTGAGCTGTTTCCTGTCATGCTTCTTGCGCTTGTCTAGAGGGTCTGTGTCTTGTCAGAGGAGTTGCCCAGGCTCTTCCATCAGAACCTCTCCCAATGCTAGATTTTGTGCATGCAAGGGGCTCCATGAGCCAGCCCTACTCAGTTCACTTCCTGTCCTAGCAGGAACAGTTGCTATGCCTGACTGGCCTTCAACCCAATCTGGTTCTTGCTGCTGGATGTTTCAGCCCAGCCATGGCTCATCTATACCCACATACAGCTCACTCTTGGCTCAGTAGGGTCTGAGACCTAGCCTAGTCCATCCCACATCTACCCTGGTCCTCTAGAACACCAGATGGTGTTGGAGTCTGGCCCAGCTTGGTGGATCCAGTCCCAGTCTACACTTGTGTCAAGGCAGACTACAAGTGTACCTGATGAGAATACAGCCCCCATTCCAGCCCGCGTGTCCCTTGGTTGAAATATCAACCCAAAGAGGGTGTCCCCCTAGTTCCTCAACCTGGCCTGTTCCCAGCCATAGATCACGTGCACACATGCTAGCGGTTGCACTGACTCAGCTTGGCTCAGTTCCTCGCTTTCCTGACCCCTGCCTTAGATACCGTGGCTTAGTGTCCCTTGTTCATGCAGACCAGTAGGCTACCTTGGCTTGACCTGTGCTCCATCCTGGTTTCTAATTTTACTTGTAGACTAAGGTTTACTGATTTCTTCCCCGATTTATTCCCTGTTCTATTAGCAACTCACACATTAGCCAGCCATTGGAGCTACTTTGCCCAGCTAGTCTGACCCCCAGATCTGGACCATGTGTTCACCAGTGGGAGGTATGACTCACCAGGGGAGTTTCCCAAGATCCTCCACTTGATCCACTCTCAGACTCACTTCTCATACTTGCCAGTGGGTTTTAGGCCAGTGACTTGCATAATCTGGCCTTCCATTTGACCATGTATGAGCTGGTGAATGTTGCAGCCTGGCCCACCCCACACCTTATTCAGCATGCACATTTGGGTGTTGCTGCCTTGACCAGTCCAGACTGTTGTGGGTTCCTTTATCTGTGAGTGGTAGCAGGCTCCTTGGTCACACCTAGCTTAGTCCATCACCATCCCAACCCTTGAGCTAACCAGTGGGGCTAAAATTTCCACAGGGTTTGGCCCACACATCTCCCACAGAATCTACTCCCAGATATGGTTCTCTTGTGTACTAGCTAATGTGAAGGCTCTGCCTAATGTGACCCGTCTCCTGATCCATCATCATGTCAGGTAATAGGATATGATCCTGCTGCACAAGCAATGATTCTTAGCTTTTGCATAGACTGGTGTTCAGTGGTCAGCATTGTTCACTGATTACAAGTTCTTGAAAGAAAAAATTACTCTGTTGTTGGGCATCTTTAGGATTGATTCAAATTTCAGCAGTACAGTGGGTTCAATATGGAGCTAGCTTGAAGGGTTGTTAATTTTGTCTTTTAAAACAAAATCAATGTTTCTGTTGTCTTCAGTTTTGCATAATAGAGTTTATTCATTTCTTCACTAAGCCTTATATTGAGTTTCCTTTTACTACTCCTTCCCTTGGCTCTTTATTTTAGCACATACTTGAAGGTTAGTACTTATATTGGTTATTTGATATTTTGTTGTTATTAGGTATTGGGCATTGAAAGTCACAACTTTTGATTTCTATGTCTCTGATGGTGGCGGATTGTTCCTCATTGCTGTAGGAAGGATTGTTAGAAGGATGCGTGTGCTTTTGTCACTATAACAGAATAGAGTATGTGTCCTGAATCACAGTCATTCATTTCTTGTGGTTCTAATGAATTGAAAATTGCAGAGCAAGATGAGAATAGGTTTGGTATCTCCTGAAGTCTCTCCCTGACCAACTCACAGCCTCCATGGTCTTTCCTCTGTCCATGAGTAGCCTTTGGGAAAGCAGCCAAGGATAGGACCTGGGACCTTGGAGTTGTGTGGGAGACCCAGAAAGGGGTCCAGGCTCCTTGCTTTTGATCAGCTCAGCTCTGGCTATTGTGCTCGCTTATGGAGTGAATCAATGGACAGAAGATCTTCCTCTCTGTATGTCTGACTTTGCAATGAAAAAATAAAGTTGTTTTTTTTTTTTCAAGGATGGCCCAATGCCTTGGGACCTGCACCCAGGAGGCTCTGAGCTCCTGGCTTTGGATGTGCTCATTGCCAGCCATTGTGGTCACCTGGAGAGTGAATCATTGGACAGAAGATCTTCCTCTCTATCTTTCCTCCTGTCTGTATATGTGAAAATGTAATAAAAGTAACTAAGAGAAAAAAAAAAGAAAACAAAAAGAGTACTGTCGCAAAGTGGAGTCACATTGGGAATCCACCCTCCATGCTAAGAAATTTAGGGACACTCATTTCTGTTTATAGCAGTTAGAAGGACCCAGTGATATGACCCAAAGGCAACCATTTTGAAGTTTACTTTCTTTTTGAAACTAGTGTTATGATTACTCATAATTTCATTTTAAATATCATCACTGTCAGCATTGGTTCATGCATACCCATACCCACACATACCCAGAGCACCTGTATATGCATATATACACCATTATGAAAATGCTTGATGATCATGTGCAGGTCTTCATTTGGTAATCCACAAAACATATGAAGTAGAAATAATGATAAAAATTAACATGTTTGCTGGTCAACATTTATAATTTTCAAAATATATGCTCTAAAATTTGAGAAATTAAGCAATACAAAACCCAGACATAACGATCCTACTCAACAGTCAACATGAGGGATGTCTTCCTATGTCTGATTCTACTTTAAATCACTGTTCCTGGAAAGTAGTACTTGGGACTAAATGAAAGATGGAATGATGCATTTCCAAAAGCATAAGCCTAATACCATGGTCGCACAAAAAATATGTTATATTCATTTTTCATATATTGTGTAGACAAAATTGCTCTGATTGAAAGATCTTTGCCTTCTACAAATGTTAGCATTATCCTCAAGTGTGTTCCAATGCAAGTCCTTGCCTGTAGTCCTATGCAGCTCACTGTAGAAATAAAGAAATACTTTCTACCACCCAATTGTTTCTCTGTAGCAAGCATTTTAGTGATAATATGATCTTTTCCATGGTATTTTGTAATTTCTACAATACGGTCAGTAATTGTTGAAAAAATAAGTTAGTGCTTGGGAATCACAACAATATTTGTTATTAGTAGTAGTAGTATTTAATTTTCATGGAATGTCATTTTTACAGAGAAGAGAGAGCAAAAACTCTTCTATCACCTGGTTCACCTGCCAAGTATCCCTAACAGCTAGGAGAGAGCCAATCCATGGCTGGAGCAAGGAGCTTCTTCCAAGTCTCCCAAATGGATGCAGGGTCCCAAAGTATTTTGCCATCCTTGACTGCTTTCACAGGATGCAAGCAGGGTGCTGGAATAAAAATGTAGCAGTCAGGAAATCAATCAGCATCCGTATGGGATCCTGACACATGCAAGGTGAAGATTTTACCACTCTATTCTACGCGCCATGTTGCCAACATTTCAAAATAAGTAGTAGTTGTTTGCATTAACCTAATGATATCTTGAGTTTAATCACTGCCAGTTATTGTAGTGTTGTTGACATCGCTTAGCACAGTAGGAATCACTAAGGAGACTGCGAGGAAGCAAGAAAAACTCATCACTCCCTCTGCCCACCTTCTCTTGCAGGTGTAGCCCTGCAGTCCGCTTCATGCTTCCAAGGCTGGAGAACACAGACACACCTTCAGTAAGTTGTTTGTTTACTTCTCACCTTGGTTTACATTATATCTTAAGAACTTTATGATGGTTTTTAAACTAAAATGAACAGGCAAGTATAAGTGAAAGAAGGCAAAATTCTTGTAATTATGATATTGGAGCTGTCAAAACAAACTCTGTTGAGGTTTTCTGATGGTGTAACAAGACATGATTATTATTGCATGATTGAAATGGAAAATAAGAATGTGCTAATGACTGCAGGTTTACTGATCATCCTATTTATTTAAAGACTGACTTGCAGAAAGAGAAGGAGAAAAGCAGAGACAGACATATCTGCTCTCTGCTGATTGATTCTCCCAGTGGTCACAGTGGTCAGAGCTGGATCATGTCACAGAAGAACCAGTCAGTCCATCTGAATCTCCCACCCAAGTGCTTGAGTCATCTTCCACTGTTTCCAATTCACATTGACTTAGAGCTGGATTGGAAGTGACGTAGATGGTAGCTTAGGCTGCTTTGCCACAATGCCACTTCCTGAAGAATGGTTTTACTATTGAAAGGGCTTAAGGGCTTAGTTTTTTTATTTTTTTGAAAGATTTATTAATTTGAAAGGCTTGTCAACTAAAAGAGAGAGAGAGATGGAGAGACATCTCCCAGGTGCTGGTTTGCTTCTCAAATAACCAGAATGAACAGAGATGAGCAAGTTTAAAGCCATGAGCCAGGAGTTTTGTCCAGGTCTCCATCTTGATTACAGGAACCCAAGTGCTTGAGCCATCCTCCACTTCCTTTCCAGGCTTGTAATCAGGGTGTTGGGTCAGAAGTGGAGCATCCAGAATATGATTCAGTGTCCAAGTGGGATGCCAGTTCTTTATTTGCTAAACCACAGGGCTGGCCCCTTGTTGCTTCCTCTATGGTTTTCATTTCAAATGCAAAGTTTCTCCACTTGGCAGCAATGGCAAGAGCTAAGCCAATCCAAAGCCAAGAGCCTCCTTTGAATCTGCCACATGGGTGCAGGTGCCCAAGGATTTGAGCCATCCTTATGCTGTCTGGGGCAAAAGCAGGAAACTGGATTGGAAGTGGAAAACACAGGACACGAACTGCCCTGATATGGTAAGCTCAGCCCACCAGGCAACAGTTCAGTCCACAGATACTGACTTGTTTCAAAAGAAGCAGAGGCAGATCATGGAAAAACTCACATGCTCCCTGCTTCTTCCATGTGATACCCTGTACTGATTCTAAAGTTTGTGAGATGGTTAACACTATACGCAGTCCTTGAGTACCATTTGTAATATTAGTTTCATCATTTTCCACTTAGATCATTAATGCTGAATTTTCATTTTTCTTTGTGAACATTTTTGATTGAAGGACATTGCAATGGATATGAAGTGATATCTCATTGTGGTTGCTATTTTCATTCACCTAATGATGAATCATGCTGACAATCTTGTGCTAATTAGGGTTTTGGTGATCTTCGTAGAAATATCTGTTCTGTTCTTTCTCCATTTTGGAATCTGATTTTGCTTTTGAGTCTTTTGGGGGGGGAGGTTCTAGGCAGATGGTCCCAAGACCACTGAGGGGGTGTGGTGTCAGTGTTCCTCAGCTGCAAGAACCACTGGGAACAGTCTGAGGGCATGTCCATTTGTTGTAAAGGTAGCACAACTCTTATGAACTAGGAAAGAAGATGGCAACAGGGTAGTGCTCGACAGGCCTGCCACCAACAATGACACTTTAATTTACTATAAGGTGTTTCTGTCCATTTAGACCCCCCAAATCATGTCACTGGTCATGCTCTGCACACAGGTGGAAGCCATTGCTCAGGTCACGAGTAGGTGGACTGTTAGTGACTTCCACCAGGTGGTATTTAAGTTGACAAAATCATTTATTTTGCAACTGATTCACAACCAAAATTGAGATTGTCCTGTAACTCTACCACCTAGTGACGCTTAATAGCTTTTTCAATGTCACAATTATGCTTAACATTGGAAAAGGAATTCCTAAAACCAGACCACACTGAATGTGCTGTAATGTATGGATAGGAGTGAATTCTTGGTAACTACAAATTAGCTTTTAATGCCTTCTTAAGGTACAACTTGATAAACTTATTTTCTAATTTGTTTTGATTGGAAAGTCAGATTTATAGAGAGATGGAGAAAAAGATCTTCTACCTACTGGTTACTCCCCAATTGGCAACAATGGCTAGAGCTTCTGGAGCTGAGCTGCACTTAAATCAAGAGCCAAGAACTTCTTTCAGGTTTCCCACATAGGTGCTGAGTTCCAAGGCATTGGGCCCCCTCTACTGCTTTCCCAGGCCACCATCTGGGAACTTGGAGGGAAGTGAACAGGCAGGATATGAACCAGTGCCCATATGTAATCCTGGGGCATGCAAAGCAGGGACTTTAGGTACTAGGCTACCGTGCCAGGCCCTAAATATTTCTATTTATTTTTGTTCAAGTTTATTTTGCATATTTGAGTTTTATGATACAATTTGTTAGACACTGGGATTCCCCACCACCAAACTCCCACCCACAGACATTTTTTTCCCCAGGTTGCTACAGTAGTATAGTACTTCAAAAGGAGTCATGATTGCAACAGTCTTATTTAAGTGTGGCCCAACTTTGCTGCTACAGACAATGTCAGTCCAGCATCCCATTGTCTACACATTTCCAACAGTTTCACTGGCTACCATCTTTGATTAGGAAGCAGTGATGTATATTGCATTGTTTCCCCAAATCTGAATATGGTAAGCTGTATTTCTCCATCACTATACAGACCCATGAATGAGGAGCCAAAAAGTAAGGTCAACAACCGGTATGAATTGCAGCAACAACAAAATTACAGCGCCATGAAAAAACTGCCCCTGGAAAACCAATGCATGGGTGACAAACAGAAAACACAGAAGTCTCTTGGGTAAAATGATGCCACCCTGTAATCCGTGAACTAGTGATGAATTCAACAAGAGAAAAGGAAGCATTTGGAAGAAATCAAACTGAAATCAAAACACATGGCATGCAGCCAAAAATAAGTAAAAACCAGTATTGAACAGGTTACTGAGGTTAGACTTTGCATGATGGGTTTCTTATATTAGAGAGAACATTTGGTATTTGTTCTTTTGGGATTGATGTATTTCACTGAGCATAATGGTCTCCCGTTGGACCACGTGGTTGTAAATAGTATAATTTCATTCTTTATTCCATGGAGAAGATGTAGCACTGTTTCTTACCTACTCCTGTTTAGATGCGCATCTGGGTTATTTCCATGTCTTTGCTATTATAGCAATGTCTTGCTATTATCAGCAGAGGATTGGATAAGAAAGCTATGGTTCATCTACTCCATGGAATACTACTCAGCTA
Organism: Ochotona princeps; assembly: GCF_030435755.1. Classification (NCBI taxonomy): domain Eukaryota; kingdom Metazoa; phylum Chordata; class Mammalia; order Lagomorpha; family Ochotonidae; genus Ochotona; species Ochotona princeps. The sequence continues at coordinate 32,178,473 of NC_080857.1, forward strand.
TTAAAAAAAACAAAATGCAGTTCTTTGTGGCCAAATGGGCCAAACTGGAAACCATAATGCTAAGGGAAATGAGCCAATCCCAAAAGGTTAAATACCACATGTTTGCCTTAATTTAAGAGGATATGATGTTATGTATAACATGTTATGTTATGTATGTTATATGTTGTGTATAAACTAAAATTGAAATGCAAATGAGGTGGTCACAGAAGGTGGTTAAGAACTCGCATTTACTTTTAGCATATTGGTTACTCATTACTGTGTCAATTAATTCCATAATGATGTAAATTTTTGCTGCTGGTATGTTGGAGCTTTTAATTGATCGGGATGATACTCTGCTGGCTCTGTCTTCAGACTAGAGAGGGTATACCTAAGAAGCCGTTGAACTTGACTGGACAGTAAGATGCTGGACTCTATGTTTGGTATATGCTTGCAATGGGGAAATCTCAACTGAACTTGAATTGTGGTTATGCAACAAGGTGGAGGAATCCACCATGGTGGGAGGGTTTGGGGAGGGGTGGGGAGAATCCAAGTACCTATGAAACTGTGTCACATAATACAGTGTAATTAATGAATTAAAAATAAAAAAGATGAGTACACACCAAAAAATAGAGGATTACAGATCCCCTTCTCATATGCAGGTTTCATTTCTATTGGATATATTCCTAGGAGCATGATGGCCGGGTCATATGCCATGTTTACTTGCAATTCTCCAAGCACTCTCCAAGATGATTGCCAAGTTGTTATACTAGCCTACACTCCCACCAGCAGTTAAGGAAGGGTAGCTTTCTCCCCACATCCATGCCAGCAGATGTTGTTAGTAGAGTTTTAAATGTAGCCATCTCACTGGAGTAGGTGGTATCTCTGTGTGATTTTTGTTTTTATCTCTATGATGGCTAGGCGGCCTTGGCAGCTTTTCATGTGTCTGTTCGCCATTTGATTCTGGGTATTTTTTTTTTCTTAATGTCTATTCCTCTCTTTTGTCAAATTTCATCAACAGGGTATTTTTGTTGTTGTTGTTAGTTTTTTTGTTTGGTTTTACTGTACATGGTTTCTGAAGCTCTTTGCAAATCCTGGATATTAGTCCCATATCACTTGTGTTGTGTGCAAAATTTTTCTCCTATTCTGTTGGTTGCTTCTTCACTTTGTACTTATTTCCTTGGCTATACAGAAGCTTTTTGGTTTGATGTAGTCCCATTTTTTCATTTTTGGCTTTGACTACCTTTGCTTTGGGTATCTTTTCTAAGAAGTCTTTCCAGTTCCTAAATCTTGGAGTGTGCTTCCTTTGTTTTCTTTAAATGGTTTCATTGTTTCTGGGTTTAGATATAAGGCGTTGATCCATTTAGAGCTAATTTTTGTATAATGTGACAGGTGTGGGTCTTGCTTCTTAATTCTACAAGTTGCTATCCAGTTGGCCCAACAGCATTTGTTGAAGAGACCAAGCTTTTTGCCTGCATTGTTTTCAGTTTTCTTCTCAAACATTAGCTGGTTATACATGTGTGGGCTCCCTTCTCGTGTTCCTATTCTGTTCCACTGGTAACAGACCCAGCCTGTTTTGATGAGCACTACTTTGTCGTATGTCTTGAAGTCTGGAATTGTGATTCCTCCACCTTGTTTTTATTCTTCAGGATTACTTTGGCTAACTGTGGTATCTTCTGATTCCAGATGCACATTTGCATCATGTTTTCTATTTCTGAGAATATTTTTGGAATTTTGATTATGATTGTGTTGGATCTATATTAAATATGGCAATTTTGATTATGTTAATCCTGCCAATCCAGGAACATGGTTAAGTTTCTCCAGTTTTCAATATCTTCTATTTCTTTTTTTTTTTTTTTTAATGTTTTATGGCTTTCATCATAGAGGTCTTCCACATATTTATTTCCTTAATTCCTAGGTATTTCAGATTCCTCTCTGATACTTTAAAGGTGAATGTACTTATAATTTCTTTCTCATGCATGGAATTACTTGTGTACACTGGTGCCATCAATTTGTGTTCATTAATTTTGCATTCTGCTACTCTGCCAAAGTCTCTTACAAGTTCCCGTAGTCTCTTGATTGAGTTTTTTCATTCTTCTATTTCAGTTACTCACTTCCAATGTGGATTATCTAATTCCTCATTCTTGTCTAATAGCTCTGGCAAGGACTTACAATACTGTATTGACGAGTATGGTGACAGTAGACATCCCTGTCTCATTCCAGATTTTAGTGGAAAGTCTTCCTATGTTTTTCCATTTAGTATGATGCTGGCATTGGGTTTTTTGTTAATTGGTTTGATTGTGTTGTAGAATGTTCCTTCTATGCCTGTCTTGCTTGGGGTTTTCAGTATGAAGTATTGTTGGATTTTTATCAAATGCTTTTCTCTGCATCTATGGAGAGGATCATATGGTTGTTACTTTTCATTTGATTAATATAAATATTAATCTGATGTATCACATTAACTGATTTGTGAATGTTGCACCATCCCTACACACCTCAGATGAATTCTATGTGGTCCGGGTGAATGATCTGCCTGATGTACTGTTGGATCCTGTTGGCTAGAATTCTGTTGAGGATCTTTGCATCTATGTTCATCAAGGATATTGGTCTGTAGTTCTCTTTTTCTGTTGATTCTCTACCTGGATTTGGTATTAAGGTGGTATTGGCTTCATAGAAAGAGTTTGGAAGAATTGCTTCTACTGTTTTGATAAGCTTGTGGAGGACTGGGGTAAGTTCCTCTTGAAATGTTTCATAGAATTCAGCAGTGAAGCGATCTGGTCCAGAACTTTTTTTTCTAAACACTATCATGCTGGCCCAGGGCCAGCACTTTTTTCGGTTGAGAGGACTTTTATTACTAACTGAATCTCAGTGCATGTCATAGGCCTATTTAGATTGCTAATTGTTTCTTGATTCAATTTTAGTGGGTTCTTTGTCTCCAGAAATTTATCCATCTAAGTCATCTGATTTGTTCACATGCAGTTGCTGATAATAGTTCCTTATAATTCTCTGTATGTGCCAGTTTTTGTTATATTTGCTTTCTCATCACTGGTGCCTTTGATTCATATTTTCTGTTTTGTTAAAGATTTATTTTATTTTTATTGCAAAGTCAGATATGCAGAGAGGAGGAGAGGCAGAGAGAAAGATCTTCCGTCCGATGATTCACTCCCCCAGTGAGCGAAATAGCTGGTGCTATGCTGATCTGAAGGCAGGATCCAGGAACTTCTTCCAGGTCTCCCACATGGGTGCATAGTCCCAAAGCCTTGGGCCGTCCTCGACTGCTTTCCCAGGACACAAGCAGAGAGCTGGATGGAAAGTGGAGATGCCGGGATTAGAACCGGTGCTGGTGCGTTTAGCCACTAGGCCATGCCACCGGGCCCAATTCATATTTTCACCCTCATGTTTTTGAGTAGTTGGGCTAGTAGGGTGTCTATTTTGTTTAATTTTCAAAGAACCAGCTCTTTGATTCATTTTTCTTATGTACATTTCTCTTTGTTTTTCTTTATTTCCTCCCTTATTTTGATTATACCTTTTTTCATAGTAATTTTGGGATTGCTTTGCCGTTGCATTTCCAGTTTCTTTCACTGTAAGCTTAGCTCATTTACTTGGTGCTTTTATAGTTTCTTAACATAAGCACTAATTGAGATGAAGTTTCCTGTTAAATATAAGCCTTGACTGTGTCTCATAAGTTTTGATATGTTGTATTGATGCCTTCATTTGTTGCAAGCAATTTTTATTCTCTCTTTGATTTCCTTTCCAACCCATTGCTCATTTAGTAACATATTATTCAGTCTCCATGTGTTTACCAGTCTTTCTTTGTGTTTTAATTTCTTGGTCTCTAGCTTCACTCCATGATTGTCTGAGAAGATGCATGGTATAATTTCCATTTTTCCAAAATTTGCTGAGGCTTGTTTTGTAACCTATAACATGGTCAGTCATGGAAAAGAGTCCATGCACTGATGGGGAAAGAAAATGTATTTTGTGTCTTTAGGATGAAAGGTTGAGTAGATATCAGCTAAGCCCATTTGCTCTAGAATTTGGTTAAGTTCTAGTTTTTTTTCTGACTCTTTAAAAATCTGTCCATTGATGTTAATGGGGTATTATGGTCCCCCACTATGATTGTATTGGAGTCTGTTTCTCCCTTTAAATCCATTAGTATTTGTTTCATAGAGCTAGATGTTTTGGCATTTGTCACATTTACATTTATTTTGGTGATCTTTTTGCTGAATGGATCCTTGGATGACTATGTGGTGTCGTTCTTCATTCTATCATTCTGCTTTTTAGAATTATGTATATCAGCTACATTCATTCTTTTTTATTTTGAAATAAGTAAATAAATAACCAGAAAAAAGGCAGAAAACTGATTAAAGTAAAAGGGCTTACCAACCTGTAGAAAAATAATGTTACAACATGGCATTTGCTTTGTATGTATATGTATAAGTTCTGTTCAACTGGTTGATTATGACTGGCTAATATTAGCTATTGTTACAAGGAAGTAGTTTTGTATGAGGCTATAGTTTGGTTTCCTACTAAGCTATAGTTCACTATGTAGAAATTAAAATTCTAGTGCAATTTAAATTCTATACCATAACAACAAAACAAACAATTTAAAAATTGTTTTAATATGTACATACTAAAAATTTTAAAAAATAATGGCAGGAGATACTTACATATGTTTATTTCCAGTATAAGATTTAGGAAATATTTACACATTTATGCATATGTCTTCCTTATCCAATCTAACAGCTTATTTATTTCATGTGTTTCTGTGTGTGAGTGTGTGTGTGTATGTCTGAAGATTACACAGTTAATTCATTCTATAATTGTTATAGAAAGCAATCTGATACAGAATCATAATGCAATTGTAGCTTCAAAATTGCAAAAATAATACAGGTCAAGATATTTGCTTGTATCCTTTGTTGCAATATAGATTATAAATTTAGCTGCATCCATACAAGGTGCAAATTGAACAAGCACAAAAAATTGCACTCAGCTTACTATTACAGGCACTGAGTTAATAATTTGGCTCAGTGTTAAATTGATAGTTTATTTTAATTTGATTAAAAAACATAATGGCAATCATAAGGACAAACAGAGAGTGATGTCTTCCACTTGCAGGTTTATTCTAACAACACCTTCAACAGTTCCTTTGCTTCAGAGTATTTAGAGAAAACAACCTTTAAGAGAATAATAAGGGATATTCTATTTTAGTATTGAAGTTGCAAATGTAATACAAGAGAAGTTATTCTTGTTTTGTTGCTACTCTGTGTGGATCGTAAATTAAACTGCATCCATAAAAGTTGCAAATTAAATATACATACAATTCACTGTCAGTCTTTGTATATAATGATCCAGAACTGAGGAGACATGTACTTCATAGGTGTTGGTGTCATTTGAAGATGTGGCTGTGGACTTTACCCGGGAGGAATGGCAGTACATGGACAACACTCAGCGGACCCTGTACAGGGATGTGATGCTTGAGACTTATAGCAATCTGCTGTCCTTGGGTGAGTGAAAAATCTGTCATGCCCAGACAGAATACTTCTTTATGGTTGACAAGTGAAAAGAGAGTTTATCAAGTTTAGTAGTTGGTAGGACTATTAGTGTTTCTCAAAGTCTACAATCATTTTCCATGGACAGGGTACAGCTTAACAAAACCTGATGTGATCTTGAAATTGGAGCAAGATTCAGTCCCACAGACAGTGGACAAAGCTGTAAACCAGAGACTTCCAGGTAGGTCAGCACCTAGTGGGCAGAGAAGTTGACACATAGCTCATTAAAAATTGACTGGAACTCACTCTCTCTTTTTTTTTCTTATAAGCTTCCTGCTAAAGGACAGCTGAGACAATCTTCATGCATAGGTTTATCCTAGCAATGCCTTTCATAATTTGACCCCCTGTAAGCATGCATCTAGAAATATTTACTGGTCTTTTCGTGATCCATAGCACTTGAATCACCATCTGCTACCTGCCAGATACATTCTCAGGAAGTTGTATTTGAAGCAGAGTAGCCAAGCCAAGACAACTTGGTGCTGTTATGGGATGTAAGATACACCAGCATTACTTTGAATTTTTTGCCACATTTTCAACCCTATCCTGCATCAAGTTAAAATACACAATTCCAAGTAATTGAATTTTTTTTAGAAAAAAACACATGTATTATGTTAATGAACTAATAAACAAGAAGTAATGCTCACTAATTATGCTCATAAATGTCCACATTTCACTAATATTAAAATGTGCTGTATCTAGAATGTCTATAAACCTCATTGACTTTAATTGAGTACTTTAAAAGAAACATTTAGATGAGATTCATGGAGATGGTTACTCTTTTCCTCATTTCAGATTCCTACAGAAAGAATGAGCTGCTTGGAGCTAATCAGAAAAGTCAAGAAATAATCTTGAGGCAAGTTGTAATCACAAAAATTGTATAACAACCCAAAAGAGATTTGCTTTGTGAAATGTGGGGGTTTTTTTTCCCTTAAGATTTACTTATTTTTATTGCAATGTCAGATGTACAGAGAGGAGGTGAGAGAGGAACATCTTCCATGCATTGATTCACTTCCCAGGCAGCCACAACAGCCAGAGCTGATGTAAGGAGCATGGAACCCCTTCCAGGTTTCTGACACAGCTGCAGAATCCCAAGGCTTTGGGCTGTCCTTGACTGCTTTCTCAGGCCACGTGCAGAAAGCCAGATGGGAAGCACAGATGCGTGGGTATGAAATGATACCCATTTGTGATCCCGGTACGTTCAAGACCAGGAATTTAGACACTAGGCTACCTCACAGGGCCCTGCCAAAGATGCTTAATATTAGGTGTGCCCATAATTAAAACATGATATGAAAGAAATTGTACAGAAATGAAACTTAAGAAATATAATTTGTTTCTTAATTTCATTTATAGACAGACAGAGTTTTATTTGCAAAATGACAAGGTGAATGTAGAAAGCAGATGGAATGAGATTGCGTTTCTTTGGAGAGAGCCAGGAGATGGTATGCCTCTTGAATGGAGAGAGGTAGAGACAACAAAATTGTTCACAGGTGTGTTAGGCTTTTAAGTGTCCCCTGACCCTTCTCTAGGCAGGAGCCTGTGTGTAAGGCATTTCCCAGTGATTTTCTCTCAAAGAGACAGGAGATGGTTTCTACTTTGTGACTCCACATGTACCCTTGTTGTTCTATGGCTGTTCAGGTCTCAGATTTAGGAAGACATGTGAGTGATCTAATTGAGATATTATACAAAGAAAAGCAACTTTTCTTTTCTGAACTCATCTATGATCTATAGAGCAGGTCATCAAAGGGCCCACATAAGTCATTTCAAAAAAGCAAACCCAAGGCACAGCTTGGTACATTAATAGCTAAAGTCCTTGCCTTGTACATGCATTGATCTTGTATGGGTACTTATTCACATCCTGGCAGCCCCACTTAACATCCAGCTCCCTGATTGTTGCATGGCATTGCAGTCGAGGACAGCACCAAGCCTTGTGTCCCTGCACCTGTGTGTGACACCCAGAAGAGGTTTCTGGCTCCTGCCTTTGGATCATCTCAGATTCGCCCATATTGGTCACTTGGTTGAGTGAATCAATGGATGGAAGTTCTTCCTCTCTTGCTATCCTCCTGTGTGCATATCTGACTTTCCAGAAAAAGCAAATAATGTTAAACAGAAAAAAATCAAGGACAATGTTCCATAAGAAAATGTTTAGGGGGTGCAAGGATTCTCATCACTCCTCCAAAGAGGATAAAATAACCTGAAATGAGAGAAAAGAGCCCAGAACTTGGGTGCCATGTGATACATTTGGCATTCAGAATCCACCTAGGGTTTTTCAAGTCATGCAAAAAATTGCCCTTTGCCAGGGGCCAACAATCTTCTGTAAGGAGCTCTCCAAACACAAGCACCCAGAGCCTAGAGTCCTATATGAAGATTGAGTTAAGAAGAAAAGTTGCAAATAGGTAGTTGATGAGTAGTGCATCTGAAGTGCTAAACTGCTGTACTTCCTACCTCCACCCCTCTAAAAGTGTGATCCATACGGAGGTTTAGCTAGAGCTAGGCAGTGGTTAGAGTGGAGTTTTTGTTCAGGTCTTATATTGTGCACACCAGAACAAATGTTACCAGGAAAACTCAATGCTTCTTTCTGCATCATACTATAGAAACAGAAATAGGAAAACAGTTTTCGATGGAAGTTTTACTTGCTAAGTGGCCAGGTAGACTTGGACAATGGGTGGAGAAAGCGCCTCCCAGAAGAGAGCTCATAAATCAGATACCTTTTGAAAGGACAGAAGAAAGACACCACAGCTCATTTGAAATCTTTTCTTCCCACAGGATGCCTGATGAAATGCCACTTGAGACAAAACATGCCTCTAATTTTCCTGAGACCAAACTCCAGAGTGGGAAACATCTCAGTCAGCACGATAAGATGCACACTTGTCAGCAGTCTTTTGAACACAGTGGGAAAGAAAAAACTTACAGCAGGAAGAAGATATTCCTTGTGAGTGAGAAAGTTTATACCAGTGACACATTTAATAAGCAACCTGTGAATGTGAAAGAGACAGTTCAGGTTAAAAAGCAAGTGTTCCATAACCATCCTGACTTTGCCAAACATCAACAAACACAATCAGGAGAGAAATCCCATGAGCATTTCCAGAGTGAGAAATCTCTGATTTGTAAAGCAGATATCAATCAGATAACCCAAACAGCAAAACATCACTATATATGTGACTGCTGTAAAAAGCCTTTTAACTATAAATCTTGCATTACCACCAAAAATAGAACGGACAGAGGAGCAAATTTCTATAGGTGCAATGAATGTAAAGAAAACATTGACCAGAAGTCAGGACTCATGGGAGATAGGATCCTTGACACTGCAGAGAAGCCATATGAATGCAATGAGCATGTAAAAGCCATTCACCAGCAATTATCTCTCAGTAGGAATAAGAGAATTCACACAGGGGGGAAACCTTATGAATGTACAGAGTGTGGAAAAGCTTTTCATTACAAGTCATACCTTATCATCCATCAGAGAAGCCACACTGGAGAAAAACCTTATGAATGTAGTGAGTGTGGAAAAGCATTTAAGGTGAAGTCATGTCTAATTGTACATGAGAGAACCCACAGCAGGGAAAAACCTAATGAATGTAGTGAGTGTGGAAAAGCATTTAAGCTGAAGTCATACTTAATCCGACATCAAAGAATCCACACAGGAGTAAAACCTTATGAATGCAATGAGTGTGGAAAAGGTTTTTCTCAGAAGTCACACCTCATTACACATCAGAGAATCCACACAGGGGAAAAACCTTATGAATGTAGTGAGTGTGGAAAAGGTTTTTCTCAGAAGCCACACCTCATTACACATCAGAGAATCCACACAGGGATAAAATCTTACGAATGTAGTGAGTGTGGACAAGTATCAAAGCAGAATTCATCCCTAATCACACATCAGGGAATCCACTCTGGGGAAAAACCTTATAAATGTAGAAAGTGTGCAAAAGCTTTTTCTCAGCAGTCACATGTAATCCTGCATCAGAGCATACACACAGGGATAAAACCTTATGAATGTAGTGAATGTGGAAAAGCATTTAAGCGGAAGTCATATCTAACCGCTCATCAGAGAATCCACACAAGGGAAAGACCTTATGAATGTAGTGAGTGTGGAAAAGCATTTAAGCGGAAGCCATCCCTAATCATACATCAGAGAATCCACACAGGGGTAAAACCTTATGAATGTAGCCAGTGTGGGAAAGCTTTTTCTCAGAGGTCACATGTAATCCTACATCAGATAGTTCACACAGAGGGAAAACCTTATGAATGTAGTGAGTGTGGAAAAGCATTTAAGAATAAATCATCCCTAATTGTGCATAAAAGAACCCACACAGGGGAAAAACCTTATGAATGTAGTGAGTGTGGAAAAGCATTTAAACTGAATTCGTATCTAATCAGACATCAGAGAATCCACACTGGGGAAAAACCTTACGAATGTAGCCAGTGTGGAAAAGCATTTAAGCACAAGTCACCCCTAATCATACATCAGAGAATCCACACAGGTGTAAAACCTTATGAATGTAGTCAGTGTGGGAAAGCTTTTTCTCTGAAGTCACACATGATTCGACATCAGAGTATCCACACAGGGATTAAACCTTATGAATGTAGTGAGTGTGGAAAAGCTTTCTCTCGAAAGTCACACCTCATTACACATCAGAGAATCCACACAGGGTAAGAACAGTATGAATGTCCTGTTGGGGAAAATCCTTTTGCAGGCAGTTGTGTTTCATACATATCAGAATTCCTATGGGAAAAGCATTCCAAATGTAGATAAAGTGCAGAAGCCTTTTGGAAACCATCAATTTTCATCACTAAAGCATGTAAACACATGTTAGCTACCATAAACATACTGGCATGCTCTGTCAGCTTACAACGTGAATGAAACAAGTGTTAGCAACATTGCAAACAGAAAGAACTAAAAGTACAATGGAAGTGGAAAAACACTTTCAAAGTCTCAAGTGTTAAAAAAGTAAACAGGTTGAATGTCAGTGTATTTCAGAACACAGGCTGTGTTGCTAAAATAAGATGCCATTTGTACGTGATCTCCCTTTGTTGTGAGGGGTAAAATGTGAATGAGTTCTGCTTTCAGATTTTCATGTTGATAATTAATGTTCAGTGCATAATACTTGTTTGGAATACCATCTTTTTCATTTACAGATTGTATGTAGTACGAGTTTTTAGAATCTCAAAATTCCACATTGTATTTCAGACTAAAATTGAAAGCACAAATATCAACTGATGCATGTGACAATTTTAATGCTAAAGACCCAGCTATGAAGGATGAATCTTGATAAGAGTGAGAATCTTGTGACACCTTGCCAAATGTGGATCCCGTTTGTCCACTGTCACTCCTTGAATACTCTAGTATGGGAGATCAGCCCTGGATCTCTCCCTACTTAGTCCCTGTAGAAAGACATAGGCACATGGCACACCATGTCCCTGGGAAACCTTAAGAATAATCTTGGGTGAGACTCCAACTTGGCCTGTTTACTGGGAATGCAGCTAGAGTAGCGATCTGCATCCCAGTTCTTGTCCTTAGAATGTTGTGCTAGAAATGATCTCATAGTTAACTCCAAGAAGTTAGATGCAATTCACATCCTGTTTTCCATTCACATGTAATGAACATGCCCCCAGACATACCTTTCAGCCCAGGTGCTAGCTTGTTTTGGCCTACCTGCATGTGGCTTGAAACACAGTTGCAAGTTCTTGGTGTGAAATGTGACCTGTAGCTTGATTAGAGGTTTGAGAGAAATAGGCCTGCCTACTAGACAGTTACAATGTCATTGTGTGGGAGTACTGTTGGGACCACCCTTCTGCCTTCCCCCATTTTTACTGTATATAAGCTTGTAAGTTGGTCCCAATAAATGGACATTCCTCTCCATTGTGTGTTTGGTGGTTCTTCAGTCCAATAACACTATCTTTTCACCCCTCGGTGGTCTCAGGGCCTGCTGACATATATCCCAGAGACATCAGAATTGTCCGGCATCAGACTCTTGGATTTGATGTATCTGCTGCCACCACTACTGCTCAGATTCAAACTGATTTTGTGCATCATGGTTTTCCACAGTAAGCTGCTTGCCATTGGCTGATCTATTCCACTAAATGCCAGCCTGTGTCCTAATTCTGAAGTGTAAGTGTGAGAGAACACCAGGACCAGCACTACTGTGGTGTAGTAGGAAGCTGTCTTAGGTATTGGCATTCCAGAGTGACACCACTGGTTCACATCCTAACGGACCCTATTCTGGTCTTGCTAATGGCTTCTGGCTTCACATCAGCTCAGCTACTGCCTTTCAGCCAGTTTGGGATGTGAACCAGTGGATGGAAATTATCTCCCTGCTTCTGTTTCTCTCCTCATTATAGCTCTGCGCTTCAAATAAAATATATTTTTAAGGGGATACCATGACTGGTGTTGAGGTAAATCAAATGTTTTGTGTGAAACCTTTTTGTGTGAAATGATTTCCACTACTTAGTAATTAGTGTCCAAGCCTTATCAAACCCCAAAATGTTGAGCATTGAGTGCAAGAGAGGCAAATTTTTCTGCTCAATGTGCCATGTAATCAGTGCCTTACTTAAAGTGCAGAATAAAGTTTGTACACTCCTAAATGCTTCCCACCAGCATTTTCATGTGAACCCAAGGTGTGAACCCTGTGTTGTTTCTGATCAGTTCCTGGCTCAGGTCCTCCCTAGGAACACTCTCCATCCTACCTTGCAGTTAGATTTGTATCATATTTTGTAATTGCACTTCTGAATTGTTCCCAGTCTTTGACAGCTTCCTAACATAATTTGATTCTTGTGATTGTGTCATAGGAAGGTGGAATAGGGCAGAAGGATGGGATTAATGGGGGTTGAGATAAAACAGAGGCGTGAGGTATGTATTTGGGGTTTAGATCTTGCTTCAGTAACCACAGGTTGAAACGAAGTGCGTGAGTCATGCAGGTATTTTAGGTCTTTTTTTTATTATTATTCTTAGCATAATTGACCAGTTCTGAATGGATCAAGTGTTAGGCAACAATGAGTTTGATCATGATTTTAAATCTTTCTATTTTTCATTCCTGTTTCTGGATAGGGAGATAAGAGGAGTAGCCAGATTTCAACCTTGGGGCTTGGGTGGAAGGAGCTCTCTGCTGCATGGTGGCTGCGGAGTGTCCCTGAGCCAGGTCATAACCAATGCTTGGAACTCAAGCTATGAACACCGTTGCCACATGGTGAATAAGTCCTGGCTGTTGGGAGTCCGTTGCGCTCAATGGCTGCCAGGCTCCACCTCCTGGCTTCCTGGTGGTGAGCTTTAGGATTTGGGAGGTATGTAATTGCTGCCTGAAGATATCAATGGATAATGCCAATGTGAGTGTAGGTGAGGAAGGAATCCTGTGTGACTCCCAGGGACAGGGTCACCGAATTTGCTGGGGCCTGAGACCTGGCTGTTTGGAGGGGAGAGTCCATATGATCTGTCAGATTGATTTACCAGTCCATATGGGTGTCCTGAGATGGGCTGTTAACATAGAACATCGCTGACTGCCACATAAAAGCAATGGCTGAGTGCCTGTCTGGCAGGGTTGAATCCCAGGACCTGTTTGAGTGTCACAACAGGGGTCTGCCATATTAGGAAGGGTCATGACACCAACCAGCATGTGAGAGAACTAGATCCTGGGGCAGATTCTGTGGGGAATAAATGCGCCAGACCCTGTGGAAGCACAAGTCTCGCTTGTTAGCTTAAGGGTTAGGGTGGTGATGGGCTGAGTTAGCAACAACTCTAGGATCACCAACACTTGGGTGCTGATGCTGATAGCAGGCTGGGCAGGTCCAGGCTGCAGCATCCGCATGTGCATCCTACCACAGGGTGTGAGGTGGGCTGGACTGCAATAACTTCCATATCATACAAAGGCCAAGATGGAGTGGCGAGCTATGCTGCACAAGGACATAGCACCTGCTGGAACATGTGAGCTCTGGGTTGGGGAGTGGACTGAGTGAGGGAACCTGGAAACTTCAAGAACCTAATGGGGGTGACAACTCCCACTGGTGAGCACATGTTTCAGGCCTGGGTGTTAGGCAGCCTGTGCAGTGTAATTCCAACTGTTGGCTCATATTTGGGTTGGCTTTGGAGGAAGGCAACTGGTCAGGATCGAGGCGACCTTACCTTGCAATCAAGAACAGAAACCAGGCTGGAGCACAGGTCAAGCTCAGCTAGGCTGTTGCACATTCCAGATTACATGAGACTGAGTGGAGAGCAGACAGGACAAGTCCAGGTTCCATCACCCACCAGCGAGTCGTGGGACTTGTTTTAGACTGGGTCAGGCCAGTCTACAGCATCCACAGGAAAGATCATGACAGGTGAGGGACCAAGTCAAGCTAGGTTGAAGCAACCACTGCTGTGTGCAATATGTATAGCTGAACACACCTAGTTGCAGAGCAATCTGGCTGGGTTGTGGTTCCCATAGGTAAGCACGGGACTGGAAAGAGAATGGGTCTGGATATGGCTGCAGGATATGTTGGCACAAGTGTGGACTGGGGCTGGGTGCACTGGACTGGGCTAGACCTCAGCACTCACTGGTGTTTGTGAGGACCAGGGTAGGTGTAGGACAGACTAGATCAGATTTTTGCCACTGCTAAGCTCCATATGAGCTCTGTCTGTGTGGACCAGGCTAGATTGGGCTGTATCACCCTACGGTAACAGATTTGGTTAAAAAAAAGCTGGTCAGGAAGGGCCATTTTTCCTGCTAGATTAGAAAGTGGGCTGAGTAGGGATGGCCTATGGGACCCACTGGTGTGTAAGAGATCTGGCATTGGCAGTGGTTCTGATGGACAAGCCTAGGAAACTCCTCTGCTGGGGTATAGTCCCTGCAAGTGAAATAAAATAGCCCAGACCAGTCCAGGGAATGGTACCCAGCAGTATACTTTTGGTGCAGGTTGGGGGTGAACGACACAAGGCAGATTCACATCACCCACTTGCAAATCCAAGCACCAGAACAGAGTGTTGATTGGGCTGGCTCTAGTTGCTACACACAGCAGTACACATTATGGCTTGGACTAGGTGCTAGCTGGGCTGGGCTAGCTGGCAAAAGCTGAGGTGATGCATGCCATGCCAGACCAGGACACTGGGCACAACCAGAATACACAAGACCCTGGGGCAGCAGGGGAAGGGGGCAGGAAAAAGTAAAGCTGGTGGGTGAAATGTGGAGGGCTCCCCTGATGGATAGCCACTCCCACTGCAGAGCATGAGTTTAAATGGGGGTAGACCAGACTGGGCAGAGCTACAACACCTGTTGGCCTCATGTGAGCTTTATCAGGGAAAAGCCAGGCTGGGCTGGCTGCTCCTAATGGTTGGTGCAAGCTTAAATCAAAGTGGGAGAGGGTTGGTTTGCTTTGCTGCAGCAACAGCTGGCAGTTGCTGGCACGTGGGGCTAATTGTGTCAAGCTAAACTGCAGAACCACCTGGAGAATGCATGATCTGGGAGTGGGAGTGGGCCCAGTAGCAAAATAGTGGGTACCCCCCTCTTGGGTTACCACCGCCACTGGAAAGCATGAAAACCAGGATTGGGGCAGGGGTGGCTAGACAGAGAGGCACCCGACAGCATGTGTGGGCTGGATACTGTGGATGGTTGGGTTGAACTAAGCTTTAGTGCCTAGTGACATGTGGGAGAGCTGAATGGGATATGGGACAGACTGGATCAGTCTGTTGTACATACCAGCAAGCATGGGAACCAGGCACAGGGAAGGGCCTGGTGGCAGTTATAGGAAGTTACCCCAACTAAGCTGCAGCTCTTACTGGTTTGCATGAGGGCCGAGTGTGTGGTGGGCAGAATCAAGCTGGACTGCAAAACCCATAAGTTCATGTGGAAGATAGGCCTGGAAACAGAATTGACACAGCAACTGCAACCACCAAATATGTATATGATGATTGGGTGACGGACTGTACTGAACCCTGTACTGGCTTGTATTGGCATGCACAGTAAGGAATCAGGCCTGGGATCACCTCAGACAAAAATTTCTTTGGGCATCTCTCAACTGAAGTGCTGATCTCAGAACCCCAACTGTGAAGAAAAGTACAGGTTCCATGGTCTTACATGGAATGCTAGTATCAAAGCTGAGTCCTCTTAGAGGCTCAGAAAGAACTGTGTACAGCAAATCCTAGTGCACATGGAGGATAGGGCAGCCTTTTGGAACCTGCAGAGGACACCTAGTACCACAACAAAGGACAAAGGACAGAACAAATCAATATCTACGCCTGTCATGTGTTGGCAGAGAAACTCTGGGCTAACAGACTCTAAGGCAGACTGTGTAAGTCAGTGGATTCTGGAGTGATTTCATCATGCTTGGAATGGAAAGACTGGCAGCATTTCAGAACTGTTAGACTATGAAAACTACCTGAGCAGGACCCTCAGCGCATGCCCCATGTCAGGGACCTGGGATGGGTGGGAGGCTGGATGGGGCTTCTCCCTATACCCACTTTCCTGTGGCCCTTATCCCTTTGTGTCCTAATCCACTATGTAAAGATTATCAAAATTAAATAATAAATATTTTTTTTTAAAAAAAGGAGAGGAAAAGTTATACCCATCTTCTCAACCACCCCCACACCCAGGCATGGAGACTAGCCTTCCTAGCCATCAATTACCAACCCACAGGGTCCTAATGACCGCACACTCCAAGGGCTGTGCCCGGGTGGTTTTGATACTTTTGAAATGTTGTCGATCTTACCAGTGAAGAGGGAACACTTTCAATTTTTATTGACTCACATAGTGAACTTTAGAGTTTCCATTCTCCCAGATATTTGCTGTCATCACTTGGCTCGGCATGGTTGTCCAATTTGTTCTGTCCTCCTTCCTCTGGGATGGCACAGATGTCCTCTGTAGATGTCTTCTGTAGAATCCATTGGGATGTCATATCATCCATAAGATCTAATACAGCTGTTCACGAATGTCTTTTCCAGTTTTCACAGGTGAATCAGTTATCTGGCTGTCAGATCTGAGCCAGTTAATCTGTGTGCAATTCAACCACCACCCATGGGGCTCACAGATCTGGCACCCTCAACACAGGTGGACCGAGAATGCAGACAGGAGGGCCTAGGGGGGAGTGCCAAGCAACATAACACCCAGAGGAAAGCCTTGAAGCTCACAGACCACCACCCACTGTAAAGGCAGGGCAAGGATCCAGGCCAGGTGACTCACTCCCCTCTGTATGCCACAGACTGTGGGGCTCTTGAACCCAACACCTGGTCCATGTCAAGCCCCTCACCCATGCAGCTCACAGACCCAGCAACTACCTTTCCTGCCTGATACGGCTTGCTTCACCTCATTAACCAGTAGGTGTTGCAACCTGGCTCAGTCTAGACTGCCCAACTCCAGTTCAAGCTGGTGAACCCTGCAGCCTAACCAGGCCGAACCTGTCCCCAGTCCTGGTCCTAATGTGAATTGGCTCTTGTTGTGACCCAATGAAGCCCCAGGCCAGCACCCCATCCTGGGTCTTAGATCTGCCAGTGCATGTTAAGACTGGCCCATCTTGATACTTTGCTGGCTCTGCCTTCAGACCAGAGATCGTCTCCCCCCAAAACCGTTGAACTTATCTGGACAATAAAATGCTGGACTTTCTGCTTGGTAGATGCTTGCAATGAATGAATCTCAACTGAATTTGAACTGTGGTAATTCAACAAGGTGGAGGAATCCACTGTTGGGGGGAGGTTTGGGGAGGGGCGGGGGGAGTGCCAGTGCTTATAAAACTGTGTCACATAATGCAATGTAATCAATTATATATATATATATATAATATTATATATATTATATATAATATTATATAATACTATACTATAATATAATATTATAATATAATATATATGATATAATATAATATAATATAATATATATAATATAATTACATATAATATAATATATAATATTATAATATAATATAATATTATATATAATATTATATATAATATATATAATCAATTATATATATATATATATATATATATATATATAAAATACGGGCCCATCTTGGTTCCTTTATGCAATAACTTAATCCAACCTTCATACGCAAGGTACAGATCATGTTCCCTCTCAGGGAAATGGACACAGTGTTAAAGTCTCCATGCTTCAATTTCTCACTTGTAGCATGTTACTTCCAGGACACAAGGGTTCTTGTCAGAGCCGACAACAGTGCATAGTTATCTTTTTCAGCCTACACCCTATTCAATATCTCAATGTATCCTCGGGGAAAAAGTCGTTGCAACGTGTGTGATTAAGCCCTTGGTGTATAGAAATTGACACTATACTTGTGGCATTAACTATTCTGTGCAATGGTTACATCAAGCTTGCTAGTAGACTTGCAATGATTTCCTTCAGGCAGTATAATGACTCGAGTTTCCAGGAAGACACAAAAGAACAGCTAAACGGAGGGAAATGGCAAGCCCTGTAATTACAAAACTGTAACACTGAAGATAAAATTAAAAATAAATAAATACTCAAGTGGGAAAAAATGCAGTCTAAATCAAAAATCAAAAGCAGGAGCACTTAAATACCAGCCTATACTGCTCTCCCTGCAGTTACATATCTGCAAAGAGGATGCTTTTTTTTTGTCTTTTTTTTATTGGAAAGGAATATATAGAGAGAGGAGATACAGAAAGATTATGGATCTGCTGATTCACTTTCCAAGGGACCACAACGGATGAAAAAACAAGCCGATCTGAAGCCAGGAGCCAGGAACGTCCTCTTTGTCACTTACATGGGCACAGAGTCACAAGATTTTGGTCCATCCTCTACTGCTTTTCCAGGCCACAAGCAGGGAGATGGATGGGTAGTGGAATAGCTGAATGAGTAGTGGGACTTGAACTGGCATCCTTATGGAATTGTGGCCCATGCAAAGCAAAGACTGCAAGCACTGTGCTGTCATTTTGGGCCTTCAAGGATGAGGTTCTAATCGGTTGTGGCAATGAGTTGAATAAATGTGCTAATTCTTGCCTGCAAGTCTTCATATTAAGGCAATCTGTGTTCTCTCTTTCTCTCTCTCATTAAGTTCTCATTGTTTAAAATCAGTAAAGGTTTTGTATTTACTTTTTGAATCATGGCTTTATGCCAATAATTTAACCTATATCGTGTCATGTTAAGAGACCCAATTTCAGACGAGATCGGGCGCGTTCAGGGTGGTATGGCCGTAGACACGCATTTACTTTTAACATATTGGTTACTCATTACTATGTCAATTAATTCCATAATGATGTAAATTTTTGCTGATGGTATGTTGGAGCTTTCAATTGACTGGGATGATACTCTGCTGGCTCTGTCATCAGACCAGAGAGGGTATACCTAAGAAGCCGTTGAACTTGACGGGACAATAAGATGCTGGACTCTATGTTTGGTATACGCTTGCAATGGGGAAATCTCAACTGAACTTGAGCTGTGGTTATGCAACAAGGTGGAGGAATCCACCACGGTGGGAGGGTTTGGGGAGGGGTGGGGAGAACCCAAGTATCTATGTAACTGTGTCACATAATACAATGTAATTACTGAAGTTAAATAATAAATAATTTAAAAAAAAAAAAGAGACCCAATTTCTATCATATACCTTAAGCCTTCTTGGCATCCTTGACAGGTGTCCAAAAATGCATATGTTTCAATCTTTTCAATGTTGGTATTTCCAGTAAGGCCTCCAGGAAATGTGAAAGGATTTCTCTCTCCTTTTATACACGCCACAACTAATTAGGGAGTTTGGATTATACTGAAAGTACTGTCAAGATGGCAAATGGTGAGAAATGTACTTATATCAAAATATTATAGCTATAAATGTGCAAAGATTATAAGAGCATAATGAATACTTTTGTGTTGTTGCTTGCATTTGTTATCTTGCTTGAAAAAGCACAGAATCCTAAAAGTGAATCTTTCTATTTAGTCCTACATGTGCTTCCTAAAATACCAAGTGGTGTAAACAGATGCCTCAAATTGGTTATATAGTGTTATACTTCTAGGCACAAGTGTTTGAAGCCTGCCTGCTTAAAATCTGTCTTGTAACCCACAGATTCATATTCTACTCTCCCAAGTCTGTTAACTGCCTGAAAAAAATGCAAAATTGATGTTACTAAGAATAGGAAGTGATTTGAATCAATTGATCATAATTCATAAAGCACCTAGAGATCTTAAACTATTGCTAAAACTAATATATTGTTATTTCCTGAACCAAGATTGCCAAATCAACAAAAAAATTTTTCTCTTGTTTAAATCTGTGATAAGCTGTTGTTAAAATATTTTAAGTCACAGTTTGATTGTTTCTCTAATTTTTTAAAAAAGATTTTTTTGTTTATATTGAAAAGGTGTATATACTTAGAGGAGGAGAGAAAGGGAGGAAGATCTTCCATCCAATGGTTCACTCCCCAAGTGGCTACAACAGCTGTAGTTTAGCCAATCTGAAGCCTGGAGCCAGGAGCTCTTCCAGGTCTCCCATGTGGGTGCAGGGTCACAAGCTGCTTTCTCAGGCCACAAGCAGGGAGCTGGATGGGAAGCAGGACTAAAGGGATTAGAACTATCACCCATATGGTATACCAGTGTGATCAAGGTGAGGACTTTAGCTATTATGCCACCCTGATGGGCCCAGTTTGATAGCTTCTGAATCAAACAAGACACTTGTTATGTTCTGATTACTATCTCCAATGTAGAATTTATTTTGCTTGCAAACATGTGTTATTGTTTCAAACTTAGAGAAGGTATCAGACCTTTGGATAAGCATTTTCTAATGTAGTAATTTGGTCATTTTCACCTGATATGGTGTCACTGTCTGTTTCATTTCTTCTATTTTTCCTTTTTTTTTTTTTTAATTTGGGATAGGATACTACATCATGCACCAATAATCAAATAAATGCTATGGCTTGGACAGCCAGATGGTCTTCCACATATTTTGCTTAAATTACAATAGAGGAATTTGTATGCAGAAAATTCGGTTAGACTGCAGCCACCATGTGCACGTGGTGAGCTTGCCCTGGGCCTGCCTGTGCTCCAGGGGCATCTCCCTTCAGGATGAGCACAGCTAGGGGAGGAGTCTCGGGGCTGGGCAGGCCTGGGGCCTAGCTGCTGCCCTCATTTAGTGGTGGATGGGATTAGGGAGGGGAGCAACCTTGGGCCTGGGTGTTTAAACTTCCTGCAGCCTGTTGGCTGCTGGTGGGTCTCAGGCAGGGGTGTTTCATGCTCAGATCCCTGACTCAAGCCACCACATGCTAGGCCTGGGAGCTCTGGGGTTTTGATTCTTTGAATTGCTGCTTAGGTAGCTCCATGTTGAACCCAGTGTGCTGCTGAAATTTGAATCAATCCTAAAGATTCCCAACAACAGAGTATCTTTTCCTTTCAAGAACTTGTAATCACTGAACAATGCTGACCACTGAACACCAGTCTATGCAAAAGCTAAGAATCATTGCTTTTGCAGCAGGATCATATCCTATTACCTGACATTATGATGGATCAGGAGACAATCACATTAGGCAGGGCCATGACATTAACTACTACTCGAGACCACATCCGGGATAGATTCTGTGGGGGATATGTGGGCCAAACCCTGTGGAAATTCTAGCCCCACTGGCTAGCTCAAGAGTAGGGGTGGTTATGGACTAATCTAGGTGTGACCAAGGAGCCTGCTACCACTCACAGATAAAGGAACCCACAACAGTCTGGACTGGTCAAGGCAGCAGCACCCAAATGTGCATGCTGAATAAGGTGTGGGGTGGGCCGTGCTGCAATGTTCACCAGCTCATACATGGCCAAATGGAAGGCCAGACTATGCAAGGCACTGGCCTAAAACCCACTGGCAAGTATGAGAAGTGAGTCTGAGAGTGGATCAAGTGGAGGAACTTGGGAAACTCCCCTGGCAAGACATAGCTCCTGCTGGTAGACACATGATCCAGATCTGGGGGTAGGACTAGCTGGGCAAAGTAGCTCCAATGACTGGCTAATGTGTGAGTTGCTAATGGAACAGGATATACAGAGCAGAACTGAGCAAACCTTAGCCTACAAGCAAAACTAGAAACCAGGATAGAGAACAGGTCATATGAGCTAGGCTCTTGCACCTACTGGTCTTAGTGAGCAGGGACACTAAGCCACAGTGTCTAAAGCAGAGGTCAGGACAGGTGAGGCGCTGTTCCAAGCTGAGTCAGAGCAAGCACTAGCATGCGCCTGATCTATGGCTGGGAACAGGCCAGATTGGGGAGCTAGGGGGACACCCTAACTGGATTGAGGTTCCCACCAAGGGGCTGGTGGGCTGGAATGGGGGCTACGTTTTGATCAGGATATAGTGGACTGGGACTGGATGCACCAAGCCAGGCCAGACTCCAACACCATCTGGTGTCCTGGAGGGCCAGGGAGACGGGGGATGAACTATGCTAGATCTCAACCACTACTGAGCCAGGTGTGAGCTGTATGTGGGTATGGATGAGCTGTGGCTGGGCTGAAACATCCAATAGCAAGAACCAGTTTGGGTTGAAGGCCAGTCAGGAAAAGCCACTGTTCCTGCTAGGACAGGAGGCGAACTGTGTAGGGCTGGCTCATGGAGCCCCTGGTATGCACAAAATCTAGCATTGGGAGAGGTTCTGATGGAGGAGCCTGGGCAACTCCTCTGGCAGGACACAGACCTGGCAGGTAAGCGCAACAAGCATGATAGGAAACAGCCCAGAATAGGCCATGTAAAGTTTCCCACTGGCATACACTTGGCATGGGTCAGGAGAAGACCAGGCTGAACCATTTCACTTCACCCAATGATGAATCTGAGCACCAGAACAGAGTGTGGGTTGAGCCAGGTTCGGTCACAACAAAAACCAGTGCACAATAGGGAATGCCAAGGTGAGGTTGCCTGTACCATATGTGACCGCAGCATCCAACCAGCACACATGTGAACCAGGAAGGGAGGCGCAGAGCCAGCAGGGGAGCAATATGAGGGGTGGGGAGTGTTCCTCTGCTGGAAAGCTACTCCCACTGAACAGCATGAGCTGGGATGGGGGCAGACCAGACTGGGCAGGGCTACAACACCTGTGCATCTCATGTGGACTAGATCAGAAAAAGCCAGGTTGGGCTGATTATTGCTACTGGTGCAAACAAAATTAGAGTGGGTGAGGGTTGTTTGGGCTTAGCCACAGCATCAGCTGGCAGAAGCTGGCACTGGGGTCTAATTCTGTCAACTCAAACCACAGAACCACCTGGAGAGTGCATAATCCGGGAGTAAGAGAGGCCTGGGATGGAAATAGTGGACTCCCTCCGTCTTCCATTACCATTCCCACTGGAGAGCAAGAAAACTAAGACAAGGGCTGGGGTGGCTAGGCAGAGAGGCGCCCAACAGCATGTGAGTGGACTTGATAGTTGACCTGGTTAGATGGAACTAAGCTTAAATACCCATGGACATGTATGAGAGCCAAATGGGATATGGGATAGACTGGACCAGTCTGCTACACATACTGGCAAACCAGGGTAGGGAGCGGGCCTGGTGGGGGTTATTGTGGGTCGCTCTGACTAGGCTAGAGCTCCCACTGGCTTATGTGAGGGCCGAGTATGTGCTGGGTAGAATCAGGCTGGACTGCAACACTCTTTGGTTCCAGTGGAAGTTGGGACTGAATTTCCTCTTCCTCACAGCTCACAAAATGTGCACTAGTCCAGCCATCCACCAATTAGATGTAACCTGGCATTCCACCTGAGAATACCACCCCAAATCTTTCAGCCCCTTCCCCAACCCTGCCCACTCACCAATCATCCCTAGGCATTCACCTGCAGGCACCAATCCCCTGGGGCCTACCCACATTCCCTCCCAATCCCTGCCCCCCCCCACACCATGCAGACTAAAAGGCCCCCAATGCGGCTCTCTCTCTTCTGCTTCTGGCATCCATCTGCCTCTTCCCTCCCATTTCCCCCTTTTTCCACTACCTCTATCCTGTCACTCCCCACTGGAATAAATCCCCTAAGATATGAAAAAAAAAAAGAAGAAGTTGGGGCTGAAAACAGAACCAACCCAACAATTGCAACAACCTGCTGATCAGAGCGATTGACTGTGTGGGCCCTGTACTTCCTAATACATACAAGAATCTGGACTGGGAACACCTCAGACAAAATTTCTTTGGGGATGTCCCCAATTAAAATACCGGACTCAGAACCCAAACCAAGAAAAGACAACACAGAACAAGTCGATCAACCATCTCAACTATATGTTGGCAACTAAATACTGAGCAAGCGGAGACTCCATGATGGACTATGTCAATCAGTTGATTCTTCAGTGACCTCATTGTGCTTGGGATGGCGAGATAGACAGCGATTCATAACTGGTGAACTATCAAAACCACTTGAAGAAGAATCTCAAAGCATGCCCCTCATTCGGGACCTGGTGTGGGTGGGATACTGGGTGGGGCTTAACCCCCAATATCACCCTTTACCCTGAACCTTTTAACCCTAATTTTTTCAAAAATATAATAAAAAGAAAAAAAAAAAGAAAATTGGGTTAAAGGAAATGTGGAACCTCAGTGGTCTGAAACTAACCTGCATTAATCCTGTGAGAAATCACCAGGACCTCAGGGCAAAAGTCCTGAAGCAGTTGAATGGAAACACATAGGTGCAAAATTTACTAGTTCTTAAACTTTGATAACAGATCCAAGAAAGAGCTTCTTCTAGTATATGTCGTTGAATCATCAGTAGGCTGCTAGAGAACACATTATCTACTAATCGACCCCACTCACATGCAAGCATGCAAACCACATCCTATGCTTCCTTTCTTGCCTTGGTTGGTCCAACACCTGCCTCCTTCATCAAAAAACATAATTAGCCTTGTGTTCACAATAGCTATATCTGCCATGCTCACCAAAGCCATGACTGTTTGCTGGACTTCAAGGCCATGCAACCTGGAAGGACCGTGAACAACAAGGGCTCAATCATTGCCTTCTATTCTATTGGGGATATCTTGTCACCTTGGCCCTTGGGAGCTTCACTTTGAGGCTTTCTATGCCTAGAGCCAGTCCAGCACATTTAATGAAGCCAAGTTCCTGATGTTCAGCATGCTGGTGTTCCTGATGCTCAGCATGGCAAAAGTGTCTGGATGACCTTCCTCACAGTCTACCCCACATGGAGGGGCAGGACATTGTAGCTCAACTGTGAAAATACAAAATATTAAAGAAATGAAATACTGGTATTTTACAGCAATAAACAAAACAGATCAAACTTCAGAATGACAGAAAAACTGCAAAAAGAGAAAATTGAGAAGCACAGATGGAAGAGGAAACAAATAAATGAAACCTGACAAACACACAATTCTAACAGTACAAACAACTACTTGGAATAAGTTGCAGAAGTGGAGAAATTCTAAGATACATACAACTTAGCCAAATTACATCAATATAGCACAGAAAACCTAAATTGATCAATAACAGATAATAATACTGCAGCAGCAATGAAAAATCCCATCAAAGTACAGTTCAGAGCACAATGGCCTCAAAGGTGTACTTTTTAGAGCACCTTTATGCACCTGCAGATGCAATTTTCAGTGATCCCTAAGGAATCCCTGGGAAGCAGCATTAGCTTGCAACTTGTAGAAAATGTAATTTCCTATGTTCTGTTTAAGACTCACTGAACCGGGCCCGGCAGCGTGGCCTAGTGGCTAAAGTCCTCGCCTTGAATGCCCCGGGATCCCATAAGGGGGCTGGTTCTAATGCCGGCAGCTCCACTTCCCATCCAGCTCCCTGCCTGTGACCTGGGAAAGCAGGAGAGGACGGCCCAATGCATTGGGACCCTGCACCCACGTGGGAGACCCGGAAGAGGTTCCAGGTTCCCGGCTTTGGATCAGCGCAGCACCGGCCGTTGCAGCTCACTTGGGGAGTGAATCATCGGATGGAAGATCTTCCTCTCTGTCTCTCCTCCTCTCTGTATATCTGACTTTGTAATAAAAAAAAATCTAAAAAAAAAAAAGACTCACTGAATCAAAACTTGGCACCTGGCAGACAGCCATCTGTGTTTTATTCTCCTCCAAGAGTTCTGAGGCTCATCCAAGTTTGAAAATGCCTGTCCTATGCAAGAAACCAGCCGTAAAAACCGCTGTTAAGTACTTGCTGGTGTTTCTCATAAAGAGAGAGGGATTTTTTTTTTTTTGGCAAATTGGGATGTGTTGTTAAGTTTTTCTGAAGTTGACTGTGACAACCCAGTTGTAAAAATACAACATACCTGAACTGATTCATATTAAACGATGCTCTAAGCTCAGGTAGGTTTTAGGAGTTAGTGTTCCAGTTGAACATTGAAATGTGGCTGCCAAAGAATTGTTCAGAAAAGATTCATTTCTGTTGACTTAATCCCTCTAAAAACTTACTGGTCACACTCAAACAAAGGATAAAATTACAGAAATAAGAATTGACTCAGTATCCCAAAGCTTAATAATTATACAAAGTTAATGGCTTTGTGGAAATGGTTTAGCATAATTTAGAGCATGAGAGCTTGAACTTGATCCATTCTAAATAAAAAGCAGTTTTAACAAGGTGGTCAAACACCAAGCTGACAGATGAAATCATCAACTACATAAACTTGCACTGGTCTTTACAATCTCAGAATCACAGTTCTGCCTTGAAATAAACAATGGAGACTTTGACCACCTGCAAGATGAAGATCCCCAGCTTCAAAGTGTCTTGAGCTGTGTGTCTGTGTGTGCTTGTGAATTAGCAAGCCTCAGTCTCGCTGTAGGTTGACATGGTAACCGATAATTATTTTCATAGCCCGAGTCAGTACAAGTGATCGTAAAACAAATGGATCATAGCTGTGTATACAGAGAGGAAATAAACTTCTAAGGAAGGAAGACTGTTGAAGTCTGGGCATGCTTCTGCAGAGCAGTCCTTTTAGAGAGGTTTTATCTTACTTACGTGACCTTTAAGCCCACTTACAACAAACACTTTTTTTTTAGTTTAATATTTTGTTATTCTTATTTTCCATTTTACACTTTAACAAACAGGTTTTAAAAGTCTGTTCAGCACTCTATTAATTTAGATACAAGTCAATTTTACAAAAATAGTAAGGAAGAAAGCAGTTGTGGACAATTGCTTGGAATTGATTGAAATAGAATTAACCTGTCTTTATAATTTAGGTGTGGGTAGGGGAGGAGAGCAGGGTATTTAATATTAATTTCCCTTAAGCCTTTGAATTTTGACATCTGTGTGTGTGTGTGTGTGTGAGTGAGAAGGAGAGAGAGAGAGAGAGAGAGAGAGAGAGAGAGAGAGAGAGAGAGAGAGATCCTGTCTCCTTTATCCTAACTATAAACCCAGGACCCAGCATGTAGACGAATGCTCCATGTTAAATTTCTGAGGTCTAGTCAAAGAGAATTTAGGAGTGTACTGTTTCTTGCAATGGCAAGCAATTGGAATTTGAGTTTAGTGACTAATTTGTGACTTTGGGCACATGGTTTTTAAGTGAAGGCAGTGGTTAGCATGCACGAACTAGAAAATACTCTTGACCGCTCAGCTTCCATGAAAGCTTTCTCACTTTAGGATTATAAATCCAAGAAAGGAATAAATGAATAGGAGTGCAAGCACATCCAACTTTTTCAGGCACAGTATACCAGAAGGTGGATCATTTTGTGTAGTTCCGTAACTGTGTGCAATGCTTGACTTCACCCCTATTTTAAACATAGAAAAATTTCATTTTAGAGGAACTAAACAATTACCTGATATTACATATGGAGTTATTGTCAAATCTTTCAGTTGAATTAATTGGAGTTTAGACTAAAGAATTTTAAGTTTATTTTATAATTCATGAACAGACTAGAAACTCTACTAGTGACCTCATGTTGTGGTTTGGGAATGGTTTGTTTCCAAAGGTTTGCATCCTGGGAGCATGGTGACCAAAGTAATGGTATTGAGCAGTGATGGATGTTTCGATGGTGGAGTCTAGAAGATGATAAAGTTGTGGCAGTGCTGCCCTCAGGAGGGATTAACAAGCACTGAGTGCTGTCCCATAAGGATGTACTATTTCCTGAGAGCAGGTTGTTAGGGAGGAGGAGTATGCTGACCTCCCTGGTCTCTTGGCTCCTCTATCCTTTTCATGAGCTCCTCTCTAGAGCCAAGCCAAGCCAGTACCATGCCCTGGGACCTGCAGAATGGTGAGCTGAGTAAACAGTTTAGCCTTGGGTATTTCATTATGGTAACCAAAAATGGAAGATTCCTGATGAAACTGGAAAGAAAGGAATATTTCTCATAGCTATCCTGGAATTGTAGAACAATTCAAAAAATTCACAGTAGATATTAGGAAAAGTGTATAACCATCAAACACCTTCTGAGATAAATGGCAAAATGTATACCCCAAATCAAGACTTGGAACACCCAAGCAGTTATTTAATGAGTTGTAGCTGTTGGTTTTTCAAAAATATTTTTAAAATCATTTTATGATATAGTTCCATAGATCCTGGGGTTTCCCTTATCTCCTCCCCAGTTCCCTCCCCCCCTCACTAGGTTCCCCTATTTTATTACTACAGTATAGTTCTTCATAAACAGTCATATGTCCATAATTGCAGGCATGGACAATGGCAGAGTCCAGCAGCTGCTTGGTATTGTATGAGATATGTAGGGCTATGCATGCTCAATGTATGCATGCTCAAAATAATCAATTTTGCTTGTTTTGGCTGTAATTGTCTGTGCTTTGGGAATCACCACACGATTTTAATCTTGGACTAGAGTGTGCTCTAGCTCCCACTTTGTGGCAGGTTACTTCTGAAGAGGAGGCTGTTTTTAAAGGTAAGTCAGTTTTAGGAACATTGGTTAGGCTGTAGTGGTAGAGAATGGTGGCGAGGGCATATCAGAGCTTGGAGTACCTTCAGGGGACCCTCTCTTCCAGACCCTTTGGTTACTGAGGTAAATTGCACCTGGAAAGATCTCCACAGGGGTGTAGCTGCACCCTTCCTTCAGAAATATTTGTTGTGAATGGGAACTCTTCCCAAAAGTTAAGGGCAATGACATCATCTTTGTGGAGAAAATGGACTAATGGCTTCAACACTAGTGGCTTTCTTACTTGTTCTGACACTGCAGAATAGGTAGGAAATTTCTTTTTTTTTTTTTTCTAGAAAGCTACTAATACTTTACCTCAAGCAACACAAATAGCAGTTGTGACTCACAACCCAACTGTAAAGAACTGGACATTATGTTCCCTAAATATTGTATGTTGATCCTGAGTTGGATATTGTCATAAAACACATCTTTTGGGAAATAATTGGATCACAATTGAATGGGATTTGTGTCCTTCCAACAGAGGCCCAGAGAGGTGCCTTCCTCCTTTCCACAGGTGAAGACAGTATGTCGACCTCAACTATGAGCATCAAAGTGACCCCATCAACAGACATCATTCTGCTAGTGGATTGACCTGGGAATTTGCAGCTGACACAACTGTGAAAAATGAATCTGCTGTTTATAAGCCTCCCCAGGTGTGGTGTTTTGTTGTAACAACCTGAGCATACTCAAGCAACCATTGTCTCCAGCACAGGTGTTCACTCCCAAATTTGTAGAATGTGAGATCCTCTCGTGCATTTTTTAAAATCCCTCACACTAACTTTCTCACTACGCTCCCCGAAGTCAGAGCAATGCATGTCAATCAACAGAGCTCAATGATTAGTTGCTGGGTTGAGTTAAATATCAGTGCCCTCCCTGCTTGCCTCACCCTCTCCCCCTTTTTTTAAACACTTATAGGTTGGACTGGAAAGCACATTACAAACAGTGATTAAGTAATAATAGTCGGGATTAGCTGTACATTTGCAAAATATAAAAATAAACCTAGGCCTGTGGTCAGGGCTTCTATTTCTACTTCCTGCAAAGGACGCACTAAAGATCAGACAAATCCTTTTCTTAACCAATTAATTCTTTAAATCAGTGTGCATTTACCTACAAAGAAAAGGCTGCATGGAATGTGCAAACCTTTCAGATTCACATACGGTGGAAAATAGAGACCCCAAGTTCCTCCTGAATTTTGTGGTATGTTTTACAACTTTGAAAATTAGATATTTAAGTTTTAAATATTTAATTTTGTACAGTTTGTGAGAATTTTCTTCTTTAAAAGTGTAATACTGACTTTTAATCACTTCACTTCAACAAAACTGGACAGATTGTAACCAGGAAATGACATTTTATTTTCCTCTTGAGTGTGTTTTTCCAGGTTATTTGTTTTAGGGGTGGGATGTCCATCTTGATGTTACATGTCTGCAGTTGTTACGCCCTGCCTGTTTCATCTCACTTCTGTTCTTGTTCAGGCAGGTTGTAACCCTAATGGAGATGTGATTATTTTCACTGTGGATTTGTTAATGCTCTCCATGAAGTTTGTTAAGAAGGGTGAATTAGCCAGTTTTCATTTCCAGAAGGATTTCCTGAGGCCCTTGAAAATATAATAAAGAAAACCAGGTAGGATCATTGCTTGGCATAACCCTTGGTCAAAATTCTGTTTTGGGACCTAAAAAGTCCTTCTGATGCTAACCTCATGATTTCTGTTTCCCTCGAGAACAGAAAAAATCAGAATGAAGATACTGTGATTCAGCCTGGGAGCCTTGGGCCTGCGTTTGGGGAGAATAAATTCTCCCTTTTGTTGTTTGTCTTGGTAGTTGCTTTATATGTACCTTTTGGAAGCAATGTGCTGCTAGAGCTAGAATGAGAGATAGGTCAGTCCTTTTCACCGGGGCCGTAACTGCTGCGTAACATTTGGCTGTCCCCACTTTGTTCTTCATTGTGTTTTCTGTTCACCTCATGGCATCTTAGCCCCACCACTTTGCTTCTTGGAAGAGGACCATTTTCTGTAATTTAGTACCTATGTATGGCTGCACAGGCAGGAATTTGTGCTGTGGTGGGAGTTGTTATTTGTGGTTGCTCCTGCTCTTGGAGGTGTAGGATCCAGTCTTGTGGATCGGAACAGTAGGCTAAGATCTGCCAAGATTGGGTAGCAATCATTCTACTCATAGTTTAGTTGTAGCTTGATAGCTGCTGCTGCCTCTGTGTTCTTGGGGCCTAATAGTCACGAGGAAGGCAGGCTTAAACTGTAGATGGCTTTTGGTTATTGGCATATGATTTTGGCTTCTGCTATGCAGATGGGACCTAATCTACACATTGTCAAGCTGTCCCTTTCTGCAGAGACCAGCTTTGAGAAATATAAACATTGGCATTTCTTAGTTCCAATATCCGAAGATGCTTGCATGCTAGTACCACCATGAGGGATAGGCTCCAAGCATGTGATTCTGAATGTTCTAGAGGCTGAAGGATCGAGCAGCAGAATTGATGGTTTCCACAATATTTTGGGCCCTGGGAAAAGGCCCCAGAAAACAGTTGATTATCTTCCAATGGATAGGCACCATAGCAACAGCAGCACCATCTGGTGGCCAGTTACTCCAAGTGTAGTGTTTTTAGATCTATATATGTATAGATATAACACTGGTTATATTGGGTAATATTATTCTAGATCTAGAGCAAGACACCCCCAAGTGAGCTGGCAGGAACAGAACCCTCCTTTGGGGTATAAAAAGAGATTGCCATGCACATGATGTCATCTACTAGGAAGGATTCAGGTCATGTGCTCAAGCACAACTGGTCTCACCAAGAGTCATGTCTACCTTTGTCTTTTCAGATTCTGCAGAGATTTTCAGCTGTGTGTAGTTCTGTATTAATTCCTTAATTAAAAAAAAATTTATGATGCAGTTCCATAGGCTCTGGGATTTCCCTTTGCACCTGGCCAAGTTTCTGCACTCACTGATTTTCCTCTATGTAATAGTATAGTCATTCGTAAACAGTGATAACTCCATCATTATGGCCATGGACAATGATAACGAGTCTAGCTTCCTACTGTTAAGCTACACTTAATAGTTTCCTTGGGAGTCCATCTTTGATCTGGAAGTAGAGATGCATACTGCATTGTATCCTCACATCTGGATATGATAGTCTCCATTACACAGTTATTATACATCCCCTTAAATGAAAAGCCACAAAGCAAAATCAACAACAGGAAGAAAAACAGAGTTTTACACCACCATGAGGTTAAATAACATGCTACTGAATGACTAATGTGTTGCTGAAAAAAATGAAAAAGAAAATCAAGAAACTTCTTGAAGAAAATGATGTTACTGTATAATCTATGAGTCAATGAAAAATCTGAGAAAAAAACGTTTTAAAGAAATGAAAATAAAAACAAAAACATCAATATCCATGAAATATAATTACTGCTAATCTTTGTTGCTGAGATGTGTCTCCTATAGGCAACAGATGGGTTTTGTTTGTAATCGAGTCTACAAATCTATGATGCTTGATTGGTGAGCTTACCCATTCCCACACAGGGTTAATATGAATGGTTGATAATTTGGTTCTTTCATTGTTTTTTAAATTTTTATTGGAAAAGCAGATATACAGAAAGTAGGAGAGACAGAGAGAAAGATCTTCTGTCCAATGATTCACTCCTCAAACAGCCACATTGGCTGGAATTTAGCTGAGCTGATCCGAAGCCAGGAGCCTGGAGTTTCTTCTGGGTCTTCTACATGGAGCATGGTCCCAAGGCTTTGGGCAATCCTCGACTGCTTTAACAGGCCACAAGTAGGGAGCTGTATGGAAAGTGGAGCAGTTGGGACAGGGACTGGTTCCCATATGGGATCCTGGCACTTACAAAGCAAAGATTGAGCTACTGAGCCATTGTGACAGCCCTAAAGTGTGTCTTATTGGAGCCAGTACTAAATAAAAAGTTGTTGGAAATTGATCTTGGACATCTACTAGATGACAAAGCAGGCAATGGCATTGAATGAGTAGGTGCCAACTACAGCTACTAAAAGAAGGAAAACCAACCCAGTGAATGGCTTAGAGGTTAAACCCTTGCTACAATGCACGGGGTGTCCCATATAGGCCCTGGGTCATGTCCAGCTGTTCCACTGTCAATATAGCTCTCTGCCTGTGGCTTGGAAGTGCAGTGGAGGATGGATGGCCCAAGGCCTTGGGACCCTGCACCCACGTGGGAGATCTGGTGGAGGTTCCTAATCAGCTCTGGCCATTGAGGCCATTTGGGGAGTAAGCTAGTAGATGGAGGATCTTTGTTCTCTCTGTAAATCTACCTTTCCAATACAAAGCAATATTTTTAAAGGAAAAACAGGTGCCCAATAGGGATCATACCCATGGGAATCAATCTATCAGGGAGCTCCACCATGTGGATTGTGATGGACTTACATCCTCTATTGCATTTATCTTGAAGTTGTAAGGCCTCTCAAATAAACCCTGGTTCATGAGCACAGAAGAAGCATTCATCATGGAGGAATATACAAAGGCCTCCAGGGGCAGTATTCCAAGGCCTTGTGTTTTAGAATGATCAGTGGCCAAGGTATCTAGTTGCTGTTAGCGGCATTAGTTAGATGTGTGAAGATGGTAGCAATTTGTTGAGTTGAGAACTCAGTACTGAGTGTGGGACTGTCCTATGCCCATGGTGTAGAATCGCCCTGGTACCAACCAGAAGACCAGCAACCAGAGGAATAGAAAATGGAGTGTGTTTATATTTGTGTGCTCATTTAGGCAAGGAGGGGCCCAAGACCCTGTTATCAGGGAGTAGACTATCTGAGTTCTCTGGCACAATGCAGAGGCAATGTGTCAGCAGGCCATAGTAGTATGATTGGGGCCAAGACTGGTAGACCTGCATAGAATAGGAGAACTCTCCATAGATGGGGACTAGGACCATCAGGAGCTCTCAGCAGATGTCTGTCTCAAGAAGAGGGCTATGTAGGAATCCATAGTGGATCCAAAATATTGCAAGAATCATGAAAAATCCAGCAATCTCTGATCAGTCTGTGTTGGCACTGAGTACATACCTGTCTAAACTGAGTTTGATGGTGAGCTGATCCTGACGGCAATAGGGTTCCTGAGGTTGTTGGGCAGTGCTCAAAACCACATGTCTGGGAGAGCAACCTGATCAAGTACCCAGAGCTTACCATGTCACAGTTACAAGAGACAAAAGACTCCTCCTAATAGGCCCACTATTACATGGATCACAGCCAGAGCAACTTTCAGTGGCCAGCTCCAGCCTGCTGGGGCAACCTCACCTACACTTGCATGTAACTGCAAGGTCAATATTGCCCTTAGTCCCAAACCAACAGGGTGCTATGGTGACCCTAGCTCACAGGTGTTGCTTGTTGTATTGAGAAGAGATTGTGGACAGTACAGTTCTGCTCACAGCTCTAAGCATGCTGGCCAGGTGTCTCTGGACACCAGCAGCAAAGATTGTGTGTAGGGGATATTCCCAGTTCTCCTGAAATGAAACCTAAGCCAGAGGTATCGCCAAAATATTTTGAGATCTGTTGGTTGCTATCATAAAACTCACAAAGCAGGTTGCAGTGGTGAAGTGGCCTGGATAATGGTTAGAGCTCCTTAAGGGGCCAGAACGCATTTCAGGACCTGAAACACTCTGTACTGGGGATGTTTGGCATGGATGGACTCCCAAGAGGTGCATCTGCCAATGACTTCCACCGACTGTCCTGAGGCCCTAGGTAAAATTTTGGTGGATCCTTCTGCCTAATGCGAGCAAAAATAAGACCCAAGAGGAAAGGGCACAGCTTCTACTTCCCAATTCCCTGGAGAGAGGAGATGGGCTATCCCTTTGGGTCCCTGGGGGTCTCAAGATGAGACTTCATAGGGCATCAAGGAACTTGCGGCCATTCAGGGCAGCTCCACAGCCTGTTCTTTGTGACAGTTGTCTACATTCTTCCTTTTTCTCCCAGACTGAAAACATTCATCTGTTCATTGCACATCACACTGCTTATGCCAAAGTTCCTTTCCCATGTGGATCCAGTGACAGGTGTTCCTTGGTCCTCTTTGTCCCCTCACGGTTTCTCCTCCTGTTTTATTGTGGAAACCTCCATGGACATGGCTTAGGATCAGTTACGACTGTTTCTTCTGCAGGAGCAAGTTTCTGACCACACAGCTTTGGTTGCCTGAAGCAGAAAACCATGGTGTGCCTTTTCTTACAGTGCCTTCCACTGGTAGAAACCAAAATGCATTAGCAAGGAAGTCCATGAGATGTCACTTGGAGGACTCTAGTTCTCATCCCCATTCTAAAATAGAGCAGACATTTGGGCAAGCCTAGGTGTCGGGAGCCGTGCACTATAGCCACACTGAAGCCATTTTGAATATAGACCCATGGGATAGTGGAAACCCCCGCTTGGCTAGATGCTTGGGAAAGAAGTTATGAAACTAATCACACGCTTAGCTTCAATTGTCCTAGCAACTGTTTCAGAATGTGATTGATGCTGTACTTACCGACATCTTGTTACTGATTACCTATGCTATTGTTGATATGCTGGTTACTATTGTTGATATGGTGGCTGCTCAAGAACAATCGGTCTTGAGACCATGGCTTGTGTCCCAGTTTCTCTTTCCCTGAGCCTTAGTTACTGAATAATATAAAAACCCTCAGTTGAAATCAATAAACTGACAGCTTGATCAGACCTACTGTCTTGCTGTCCATTCTTTGTGTCTCTTGTCCCTTCATTCTCTCTTAGGTGGCTGCGACCCCGTTGACTGTCCTGCTGGGCAGGACAAATTGGCGCCCAACGTGGATGTGTGCAGACCACCGACAGAGAGAACGCCGTGACATCATTCATGGAGAGGCCTCTCGTGGTGTCGAAAAGGAACACCGGTTGAGCAGTTTCACGGTTGACCCGCCGGAAGTCGAGCTCGTGGGAAAATATTCACGGCGCAAATCTTACGGAGCCGAGGTAAGATGGGACAAGCATTATCACAACAAGACCTATTTTTGCAAGGTCTCATAGATTCATTCAAGACAAGAGGAATTAGGGTGAAAAAGAAAGACCTCAAAACCTTTTTGGATTTTGTAGGTCAAATTTGTCCTTGGTATCCCCAGGACGGTTCTATTGATGAGAAAACTTGGTGTAGAGTAGGTGATTGTTTTAAAGATTATTATGAAGTTTTTGGACCTGAGAAAATTCCTGTTACGGCTTTTAATTATTGGACTTTGATTTATGATATTTTAAGGATTAAGTCTCAACATCCAGATTTACAGGATCTGGCTTTTGAGGGAGAACGATCTCTTAAAGAGAGTCGTTCTCAACTGTCTACACCCGTTCCCTCACCTTCCCCTGGTTCTCACCCATCCTCTGTCATTATAGATATGGAGGCAGAATCAGATGCAAAACCCCTTGATCACTCTGCCCCAGAAATTATACGCTCTCAGATTGATAGCCAATCACGACGCCTCTATCCAACTCTCCCCACAGTTGGCGGTTCTCCCCATGATAATCTCTCTCCTGAGGAGGCTGCCTTAGAAAATGAAGCAGCCAAGTATGAGATTGATCAGTGCCATGACTCACCAAGATTATTTCACACCTCCCTACCAAGTGCCCCAGGGGAGAGGGAGATGCCTTCGTTCTCTCTCCCACCATCCTATAATCAACCCCCAGCTGCTTCTGAGCCACAAGAAATGGCAGATGAACTCACTTTTCTGCGCCAAATGGTGAAGGCTAAACAAAACCAGGTTGAGCTCACAAAACAGTTGCAAGTCTTAGAAAATAAATTAACTGAACTTAAACTTAAACCAGAGGTCAAGGCCAATCCAAAAGTTTTAGCCTTTCCCTTGTCCCTCCGTAGCGGTGCTAGAGTCCCTAGGGATTCTTCCCCTCCTCCAAGAGAACAAAGCCCACCTAAAAGTATAGAGGAAAGAAGTGAGGGCGGCATTGAGGATGAAAATCAGTCAGAAGGCCATGAGCCGGATACCCATAGAGACATTGAGACTGGAAATCAACGACCTCAAGTTCCAGCACAGGGGCGTTTACCCCATTCGCCTTATGTTTACCAACCCTTAGATGCAAAAATTTTAGAAAGGTTAAAGGCAGCAGTTATTACCTATGGTCCAGTCGCTCCCTTTACCCTAGCACTGTTAGAATCCTATACTGAAGGCTGGCTAACACCAAGAGAATTTATGCACTTAGCTAAAGCCTCCCTTTCTGGAGGAGATTTTGTGTTATGGAAGTCCGAGGCAGCTGATGCAGCCCAAGAAGTAGAGGCAAAAAATCGTCAACATCCTGAATCCCGAGATTGGACAGCTAGACGAATCTTAGGAAAAGAGCCCTTTAACACCTTAGAAGCACAAATGCAGTTCCCTACTGGGTTGTTCTCCCAGGTCCGTCAGGTTTGTCTTACAGCTTGGAAGCGATTGCCAGATAAAGCGGGTTCATCATCTAAACTCACCATAATTATACAAGACCCAGAAGAACCCTACAGCTCCTTTATTAACCGCCTGACAGAGACAGCAGAGCGCTTATTTGGCCCTCAAGAATTAGACAGCCCATTTCTTAAACAACTTGCTTTTGAAAACGCTAATACCATTTGCCAAGATATATTAAAGCACCACCGTAGTAAGACTCTGGCAGAATACGTCCGTCTCTGTTCTGGAGCTGCTACTCCTCGCCTTGCTATAGGCACAGCCCTGCAAAGAACAGGCGCCAATAACATTTGCTATTACTGCAAGCAGCCTGGCCATCTTCAAAAAGACTGTCCTCAAAAAGGAGGCTCTCAAGAACGGCCGTATATGTTATGCCCACGCTGCCATAAAGGCCGCCATTGGGCTAATGAGTGCCGCTCCCGCGCCGATAGGAATGGACGACCCCTCTTTCCCTTCTATTCGGGAAACTCCCGACGGGGGCAGCTCCCGGCCCCCTGGTCTCGGATGAACCCCGGGGGTGTGAGGTTCATCCCATCCCAAACTGCCTTCCCACCACAGCCGACAACTCAGACAAAAAATGCATTTCCCAATTATGGAAAGCCACAAAAGAAAGCCCAGGATTGGACCTCTGTTCCTCCTCCAGTACAATATTAAAGCCAGAAGATGGCGTACAAGCTATACCCACAGGTGTTTTTGGCCCTCTTCCCCCTAATACATTTGGCTTAATAGTGGGCCGATTTACATTGGCTAATAAGGGTCTTCACATTATTCCCACCCCAATTGAACCAACATTTACTGGAGAATTAAAAGTTCTTGCCAGAATCTTTGAAGGCGTTTTAGTTATCACCCCCTGTTTCCCATTGGCACAGTTAATTATTTTGCCCGTTTTCCCGAAACTTTTCAATCCTTACTATCAATCTTCCCGAAAGAGTAATGAAACAGGTGTAGCTGAGGTTTTTTGGGCACATAAAATTTCCCCTCATACTCGGCCAACCCTGACTCTCAGGTTAAATGGCAAAGTTTTTACAGGCCTCCTTGATTCTGGCGCTGATGCTACAGTTATTTCTTCAAGGTTCTGGCCAAAGGCCTGGCCCTTAAAGAATTCAATCACTCATATTCAAGGAATAGGGCAGGCTAATTGCCCACAAGTAAGCTCTCAAGCCTTGACCTGGACTGACCCAGAAGGGAACTCAGGTATTGTTACACCATATGTTGTTTCAGAATTGCCTGTTAATCTTTGGGGGAGAGATATTCTCTCTCAAATGAATGTCATCATGTGTAGCCCTAATGAAGCTATTACAAAACAGATGCTTAAACAAGGTTTTCTCCCTGGCCAAGGTTTAGGAAAACAGTCTCAAGGTATTAAACAGCCAATACAGGTTACACAAAAATCTGATAAAACAGGTTTAGGCTTTTCAGTTTCACCTAATGAGAGCGTACAAAATTTTTCCTAGCGACCACTGTTCATCCTGCCCCATCCAGACATGCTGATAAGATCTCATGGAATACTAGTGTGCCTGTCTGGGTTGATCAGTGGCCGCTGAACCAAGAAAAACTTATTGCAGCTAGGAAGCTGGTGCAGGAACAGCTCACTGCAGGACACATTGAGCCCTCCTCATCCCCCTGGAATACTCCCATATTCGTTATTAAGAAAAAATCTGGAAAGTGGAGATTATTACAAGATTTAAGAATGGTTAATAAAGCCATGGTGCCTATGGGAGCCTTACAACCTGGCCTCCCGGCCCCCATAGCAATACCCAGTAATTTATTTAAGATAGTTATTGATCTTAAGGATTGTTTCTTTAGCATCCCCTTACATCCGGATGATTGCCTACATTTTGCTTTTAGCCTCCCTCAGATAAATTTTCAGGGACCCATGGACCGCTATCAGTGGCGAGTCCTTCCACAAGGTATGGCAAATAGCCCTACCCTAGCCCAAAAATATGTTGCTCAAACTCTCAAACCTGTAAGAAAAAAGTGGCCTGAAATTTATATTCTGCATTATATGGATGATATCTTGATTGCAGCACCCTCTGAGGCAGCCGCCTTTTCTTGCTTTAAACAGATGCTGTGTGTTCTTCAGAACAATGGGTTATCGATAGCCCCTGAGAAAGTTCAAGTCAAAGATCCTTATAACTTTTTGGGATATCAATTAAATCAAGGAAAAATTTATACACCCAAAATTAGTCTTGATTTGTCTGCCCTAAAAACCCTCCATGATTTTCAATCCCTTTTAGGCAATTTGCAATTTTTAAGGCCATACTTAAAAATTGCACCTGAAATTTTTTTGCCCCTTCATGATTTACTGACTGGAGACCCTCATCCCTTTTCATCTCGCACCCTTACATCAGCAGCAAGAGAGTCTATTAAGACAATAAGTGATGCCATTTCTTCCCAAGTTATTTTCCAATATGATCCCCTTCTTCCCTTAAGTTTTATTGTGTGTGCCACGACACATGCCCCTTTAGGAGTTTTCTGGCAAAAAGAAATGAACAAGTCCCCTTCAGGACACCCCCTAATGTGGGTGCCCCTACAGTCAAAACCAGCCAAAGTCCTTGCCACCTATTTTTCCCTCGTAGCCGCCTTAATTTTAAAAGCAAGAAAATTAGCCATACAATATTTTGGAAAAGACCCAGATATTATAATTGTGCCTTACACCTCAGAACAAGTAGACTGGCTACTCCAAGTTAATAATGATTGGGGTGTTAGCTGTGCGTCCTTTGCCGGTGTAATAGATAATCATTATCCAAATGACTCCTTAATACAATTTATGAGAAATCATTCCTTTGTTTTCCCCAAAGTTACTTGTCATAGCCCCCTGAAAAAAGGAATTACAGTTTTTACAGATGGCTCATCAAGCGGAACGGCTGCTTACGTCGTTCAAGGCCAATCTTTCCCAATAAAATCCCCTTATGTGTCTGCTCAGTTAGTTGAATTGTTTGCTGTGCTTCAGGTCTTTAAATGATTTTCCAACAGTTGCTTTTAATTTATATACAGATAGTGCTTATATAGCCCACTCCGTTCCTTTGTTAGATACAGTTCCATATATTAAGACCACCTCTGCAGCTCTTCAGCTTTTTGTTCAGATACAATCCTTAATTAGAAAAGGAAGAGATTCCTTTTTTATAGGACATTTGAGAGCTCATACAGGACTCAAGGGACCCTTGGCTGAAGGAAACGCCCAAGCCGATGCTGCCATACGGCTAGTTTTCCTAACCATAGATCCCTCCGTGTCTGAAGCCCACTGAGCACATGCCTTACATCACTTAAATGCGCTCACACTTCGTCAGATGTTCAAGATCACTAGAGAACAGGCTAGAGAAATTGTTAAAAGTTGTAACTCCTGTGCTCAGTTTTCTCCAGTACCTCATTTGGAGTTAACCCCCAAGGCTTAATCCCAAATGATAGATGGCAAATGGATATCACACATTTCCCATCCTTTGGCAGACTCAAAAATGTCCATGTAACAATGGATACCTATAGTGGTTTTATTTATGCTGCAGCACTAACTGGAGAAGCTTCCAAGGATGTTATTAACCACATGCTACAAAGCCTGTCAGTTATGGGCAAACCTAACAGCATTAAAACTGATAATGGCCCAGGATATACAGGAGCTAAATTCCGACAATTCTGCTCTCAACTGAAAATTAAACATATTACTGGCATTCCTCATAACCCACAAGGACAAGGAATTATTGAAAGGACACATCAGACCTTAGAAAATATGCTTAAGAAGTTAGAACTCTCCACAGATTTATCTATTACACCTACTCACAGGAATTGATTGAATCATGCCCTTTTTATT
This sequence comes from Ochotona princeps, assembly GCF_030435755.1. Classification (NCBI taxonomy): domain Eukaryota; kingdom Metazoa; phylum Chordata; class Mammalia; order Lagomorpha; family Ochotonidae; genus Ochotona; species Ochotona princeps. The sequence continues at coordinate 32,218,918 of NC_080857.1, forward strand.
ATAAATTTCTTAACCCTAGATAATAATAATCGATCTGCTGCTGATCGACATTGGCATTCCACAACCCAGGATTCACATGCCTTAGCTATGTGGAAAGATCCCCTCACAGGAGCATGGAAAGGACCAGACCCAGTGCTTATCTGGGGACGAGGCTCTGCCTGCATGTATGACAGGGAAAATGCAGAACCACGCTGGCTACCAGAGCGGCTTCTTAGAGCCGTTAACTCATCGCTGTCCAGAAAGGAGGCCAACCCCCTCTCTGAGACATCTTTCTCTCCTTCTTTTCCAGATGCTGCTGCTACTACAAATGCGGTTGATGGTGACCCTTTACAACCTCTGGGTCCTGTGGATTCTGACCCAATGGGCACAGACAACTGCTAACAGCCTTAGATCACAACTCCATAATCCACACCAGCCATGAATTACACCTGGGTCATGCTATCTGAGCGACGTGATATTGTTTGGTCAACATCTCAGATCACCCCTCATGTATGGTGGCCAGAAGTCCTCACTCCAGACTTATGTAAGCTTGCTCTTGGGGCTGCCAACTCTTGGGGACTTAATACTTTCCTCGGACTTTCTGTAGCACCTGAACTGTCTAACCAACTGCCTGACCCTGGATGTGCCGATACTCGACAACGAGTTCTCCTCCAAGCCACTGATTTTTATGTGTGCCCTGGAAGCCATCGTGGTTGTCATCTCCTTCATAAATGTGGTGGCTCTGCTGATTATTTCTGTGCCTCTTGGGGATGTTAAACTACAGGTATTGCTTACTGGATTAAAGACTCAGAAAACAAGGACCTGATTACAGTCAGATGCAATTTCAGCTACCCAACTACAGCAGCAGTCTATGGCCTCACCTTCCTTTCCTCCTATTATAATGACATCGCTACATGCCATCCCAATCATCCCGACACACAAGGCTGGTGTACCCCTTTAAAAATCCGGTTCACCCCTAGAGCGTACACCGACCAAGAAGAGACTTGGATGAGAGGCTGTGATTGGGGACTTAGATTGTACAAGTCAGGAATAGATACGGGCGTATTACTTTCTATCAAATTGTTAAAAGAACCTGTTAATGCTAACTCTCCTGCCAATATTGGACTGAATAATGTTATTGCATATAAGCCTCCTTTACCTCAACCTCCTATCCGACCCCCATTTCTTCCCCAACCCCTCAACCTCTCCCATCTTCTGTCATTTCTCACTCCCTGCCTCCCTCACCATCTCCTCCTTTACATCTTAATCTCCCTGCCCTCCTCCCTAACAATCTCATTTTGACCTTGGTTAACCAAACCGCCTAAACAGTTAATGAGTCTTCACCTGAATTTATGAATGACTGTTGGCTTTGCACAAATGCCCATCCCCCATTTTATGGAGGTATTGCCTTAATTGATGTTTTTTATTATTCCTACTCTTCCTCCTCTTGCAGGTGGAGCAGCAGCGATTGGTCTGGTATGTCTTTAACCCAGGTTGTTGATTTAGGTCTCTGCTTGACTACTTCCCATAGATCCCACCATTTAGATTCCTTCTCTTATTTGTGTAATTCCACCATTATTCCAGCAGCCCATTCTCAATACCTTCTTCCCCCCAGTGATGCTTGGTGGGCCTGCACCCGCAGTCTCACCCCTTGCCTTTCCTATCAGGTTTTTTCATTTCATAAGGAATTTTGTATATTAGTCCAGTTAGTTCCTCGCTTGTCCTATTATGCCTCTGAGGAATTTTTACAACTGTGGGAATCCAATCCCACTTCCCTCTCCCGTTCAAAGTGTGAGCCTATCACTGCCCTTACAATTTCTGTTCTGTTAGGACTTGGGGCTGTTGGCGCTGGCACCGGCATTTCCTCTCTCATTCTTTCCCAGAACCGGTATGCCGAGCTACATTCCACCATTGATAAGGATATACAATGTTTACAACAAGGCATTGATGATTTATCTGACTCCCTCTCCTCCCTAGCTGAAGTAGTGTTACAAAATCGCCGAGGCTTAGATCTATTGTTCTTGCAGCAAGGAGGCCTATGCACCACCCTTAAAGAAGAATGCTGCTTTTATGTAGATAAAACAGGTGTTGTAAAAGATTCGTGAAGGCCTTAAAAAATGAAAACAAGAAAGGGAAAAAGAGGAAAGCTGGTATAAAAATTGGTTATCTTCATACCCCTGGCTCACTACCTTATTACCCACTATATTGGGGCCCCTAGTTGGATTATCACTTTTAGTTTCCTTTGGTCCCTGGGCATTTACTAAACTCACTAATTTGATAAAGCAGCAAATTGACAATTTAGCTTCTAAACCTATTCAAGCATATTATCACCGCTTAGTTCTAGAAGATAGATTGTGTTCGGAGAAACCTGACTCCTCAAGAAGTGAATCCCCACATTGTAATGCGTGGCTCCAGTCTTCTAACCGGTTCGTCTAAGGTAATGTGGCTGTTTGCGGTTGGAGCAGTGTTTCCCAACAGGGCTGTCATTTACGGCAGCGTTGCCGGGGAATACATGGCCCCTTTTCTTTTCTTTTTTTTTTTTTTTAATTATTTATTATTTAACTTCATTAATTACATTGTATTATGTGACACAGTTACATAGATACTTGGGTTCTCCCACCCCTCCCCAAACCCTCCCACCATGGTGGATTCCTCCACCTTGTTGCATAACAACAGCTCAAGTTCAGTTGAGATTCCCCCATTGCAAGCGTATACCAAACATAGAGTCCAGCATCTTATTGTCCAGTCAAGTTCAATGGCTTCTTAGGCATACCCTCTCTGGTCTGAAGACAGAGCCAGCAGAGTATCATCCCAGTCAATTGAAAGCTCCAACATACCATCAGCAAAAATTTACATCATTATGGAATTAATTGACATAGTAATGAGTAACCAATATGTTAAAAGTAAATGCGAGTTCCCAGCCACCTTCTGTGACCACCTCACCTACACTTCAGTTTTAGTTTATACACAACATATAACATTCAAAACATAACATGTTATACATAACATCATATCATCTTAAATTAAGGCAAACATGTGGTATTTAACCTTTTGTGATTGGCTCATTTCCCTTAGCATTATGGTTTCCAGTTTGGCCCATTTGGCCACAAAGAACTGCATTTTGTTTTTTTTAATAGCTGAGTAGTATTCCATGGAGTAGATGAAACATAGCTTTCTTATCCAATCCTCTGTTGCATGGCCCCTTTTCTAGTAAGCGTGTAGCCAATGACGGGCACCTTTCTGATACCCTGCCAACCTAAGACAGGGAGTCCTGGATGACTGGCAGGGCTGCCCAGAGACGGGTAAGAGTTGAGGGTCCCTCAGAATGAACCTAAGACAGGCAGCGCTTATCTTGCTTTACGAACCTTTCTCTTTTCGCCACTTTCATTGATATATAGAAAAAAGTGGAGATGTCAGGAACCATGTGCTATAGCCACACTGAAGCCATTTTGAATATAGACCTATGGGACAGTGGAAAACCCCCGGTTGGCTAGATGCTTGGGAAAGAAGTTATGAAACTAATCACACGCTTAGCTTCAATTGTTCCTAGCAACTGTTTCAGAATGTGATTGATGCTGTACTTACCAACATCTTGTTACTGATTACCTACGCTATTGTCGATATGTTGGTTATTATTGTTGATATGGTGGCTGCTCAAGAACAATCGGTCTTGAGACCATGGCTTGCGTCCCAGCTTCTCTTTCCCTTAGCCTTAGTTACTGAAGAATATAAAAACCCTCAGTTGAAATCAATAAACTGACAGCTTGATCAGACCTACTGTCTTGCTGTCCATTCTTCGTGTCTCTTGTCCCTTCATTCTCTCCTAGGTGGCTGTGACCCCATTGACTGTCCTGCTGGACGGGACACCCTCTGTCCACGCTTCTTGCTCTGCTGGCCAGAGCACCACACTACAAGCAGGGAACTGGACGGGAAGTGGAGTACCCAGGACATGAAGCAGCACTTATATGAGATCCTGGCACTTGGAGGTGGGGAATTAGGCAATTGAGCCATTGTGCCAGACCCTTCTGAAATTATCAGAATAAGAATGGGTCAAATTCTTAGGTAAAGATGACAAGATGTGATATGGATTCTTCCAGAGCAGAAAAATGATGGAAAGATTGTTTTGACTACAGAGCACTCCACAGGTCCAAATTCCAGGGTTTGAGAGATCTTGGAGAAAACCCAACCCCCAAATTCTTTGGTTCTGGAGTCTCTGTGGCTTTTGGGATGAACTTTGGCAGGGATCTGCCATGGCAGGGATTTGCCTTGGCAGGTAAACTAAAGCAATCACAAGTATAACATGCTTCAAAATGATGGTGACAAAAGCATATTGTGGGTGAGGGAAGTGTGCCTTGACTTAAAAGTTGTCCTGCACCAAAATACACTGGTCTTCTCACTCCATTTATCCACATGAGCTTTTCCAAGTGCCCTTCAGTTTCAGAAGAAAAGAGCAAGGCATGAAAGGCGTTCTAAGGATCTCTTCATGCCTTCTCTTAACAAAGATGTGGGGATTGTGCAATGGGTAATTGTTGAGAAAGAGCTGTGGTGTTTCCATGAGGACCGTGGAACTGGGAGTTGCCATGACAGAGAGCTTCAGCTTCTCCAGTTTCAATGCTGAAGCCAATGGACTTTCAGAAAAGCAGAATTAGAGAGGTAACATTTACACCAGTCGTTTTGTGGACTTGGGCAGCACTGGAAATGCAAAAGATGGGGTCTGTCATCCTAGATAATCTGCCAGATTCTTCCACTTTCTTAGAACGTTTGAGGAAGATTTTAAGTATAATTTATTAAGATTGTAACAGATGGTTTATAGATAACAGATTCTTAACTGCCTTAGACGTTAAAAAAGCATAGAAACTTGCTGTGGGATCCAAGAGCAACTCTGACTCTCCCTTAAAAGAGGTTGTGTGTACAGAGCAGGAGAGGATCCCAGAGCAGAGTAGGAGGATAAGAGATCTGTATCCTAGTCCCAGAGACCTCCCAAGTGCTTTTCCTGCAGAAGCAGTGGGATGGACACTGAGAATCGTATCCCAGTTGCCAAGGAGATCACAGGGAATTTGAGTGCCTTCGTAGGCCAAGAACTCCGAGGTCAGTCATTGCCTACTAGACTTCCCACAAGGGATGGAAGCAGCCCAGTACCCTCCTCATAGGGCCTGATGACATTGGAACTACAGCCAGGAGCCCCAGGTGGAACTCAGAGAGAAAAGGATTATAAATTTTCTTCTGGACTCAGAAGAGGAGCTTTCTCTGGTCCTTACCTAGTTCCAGCCTTGGTTTCAAGCTTTCTCTTACACTGACCATTAGGGTTGCTCAGGAACCCCAAAATTAGTTCAGACGGAGAGAGACTAATAAAAGGTAAGCTAGCCAATAATCACTCAGCCTGTACCTTACTGATCAGGCTTCCTATTTGGCCTTTCCTAGTCTTTACCATGTAGAATGTAGAGTTTAGTTATCCCTCACTTGCTAAATTATTGGGGATTTCTCTGCTCACCTGTCTAAGACTTTTCTATTCTTTAATTGCTAATATATAGCTTGTTAGAATTATAAAACTGTTTTGATTATCCTAAAATGCACGAAGTTCTATAAAATCATGCTTGAATACTACAAGCTGCAAGGTTTAAAATATTATGTGTTAAGATTCTCCCCAAAAAACTTTCACCAATTAAAAACTGTTAATGCTAAACAAGATGTAACTGCAAAGAAACTTTGATGTTAAATTTGCATTCACCTGTTATATATGATAGATGTTAATGTTGATCCTTTCACTGTTCCTGCGCCACTCAGATTTAGGCTACTATCCACGCAGATCAGGAAAGTTTCATGTATTTTGTTGCCTTTATTGAGTTGTTTATACATCTTAAATTAAGGTGTTCAGGGTCCATGTTTGCTCTGACAAAGATTTAAACATGGCATCTTTTATTTTTAAAATAAAAAGCATGCTAATTTGGGAGAAATTATGTTATTTCATACCTTCTACCAGAGACCTCTAGATCTATTCCCTAGAGAATACTTGGCTACTGTGGCCCCCTCTCTCCACCGCTTTTTAGCATGAAGCAGCCCAAGTGGTTGTTGGTCCCTATTCCTGACAGCAACTGGGGTTAATCCTCCTGGGAAAAAGGATGTTAAAGAGTTAGATGAGATAATAGGCAGTTAGGGTAAGTGGTACCTGGTGAAGTCATCCTTGTACAATATATAATATTGCTTCTCCCAATTTTCTGCTCTTCCAAGAGCATGTTCTCCCTAGCTACATCTTTCAGGCCTAATTTACAAAACACAGAAGGGGGATTTGTAGAAGGAATTTGTTACCCTAGAAGGTCAGGTGCACAGGATTGTAATTGGGTAACATTTGCATGAGATCAAATGAATTGATATCTTTTGTATAACTAAATAGATATCGTTTGTATGAGAACTGAGTGGATAGCATATAAATAAGAGCACTTGGTGGGATATACAAAAGAGTTTCATACATGCTGGCGGGTGCCTTTCTGTCTAGCCACCCACGTCCCTATCCTGGTTTTTGTGCTCTCCAGTGGGAGTAGTATTTCAAGAGGGAGGAGCCAACTATTTCCCTACCAGGCCACTCCCACGCCTGGATTATGCACTCTCCAGGTGGTTCTAGAGTTGAATTTGACAGATCCAGTCTCCAGTGCCAGCCTCTGCCAGCTGATGCTGCAGCTAAGCCCAACCAACCAACCCTCACCCACTCTAATTTTTTGCTTGTACCAGTAGGAACAATCAACCCAACCTAGTTTTTCCCTGATCTAGCTCACATGAGGCCCACAAGTGTTGCAGGCCCTGCCTCGTCTGGTCTGTCCCCATCCCAACTCACGCTCTCTAGTGAAAGTGGTTGTCCAGCAGTGGAGCCCACTTTGCCCCTGCTGGCTCTGCCCTCTCCCTCCCTAGTTCTCACTTGTGCTATAACCACATCTGGTAAGGCTCACCTCTTCTTGGCATTCCATTATGTGCACTGGTTTTTATTGCTACCAAACCTGGCCTGACCCACACTCCATTCTGGTGTTCAGATTCGCCAGTGGATGATGTGAATTTGTTCAGCCTGGTCTGCTCCCCACCTATGCCAAATGTATGCCAGTGGATATCTTTCTCTGGCCTGGTCTGGGTTGCTCCGTATCATGGTTCCTGCACTCACCTGTAGGGACTGTGTTCCAAAAGAGGAGTTTCCCAAGCTCCTCATCAGAACTTCTTCCTATGTCAGGTCTTGTGCATATTGGTGGATCCATGGGCCAGCCTCCCTCACTCGCTTTCAATCCATTTCGGTTCTTACCGTTACATATTTCAGCCCAGATGAGGCTCGTCCATAGTAGGGTTGGTTTGGTTGAACTAGGCTTCAATGCCCGTTGACATATATGAGAGCTAAATGGGATGTGGGACAGACCGGACCAGTCTGCTGTACATACTGACAAGTATGGGAATCAGGGTAGTGGGCATGCCTGGAAGGGGTTAGAGGGAGTCGATCCAAATAGGCTGCAGCTCCCATTGGTTTGCGTGAGAGCCGAGTATGAAGTGGGCAGGATTGGGCTGGACTGCAGTAACCATCAGTTCATGTGGAAGACAGGGCTGGAAACAGAACTGACTCAGCAATCGCAATGATCAGCATATGCATAAACTGATTGGGGTGACGTACTGTGCCGGACCCTGTACTGACAAGAACACACAAGAATCAGGTCTGGAATCACCTCAAACAAAGTTTCTTTGGAGATCCCTTCAACTGAACTGCTGATCTCAGAACCCCAACCATGAAGAAACTATGTCAGCCAGCAGATTCTGAATAGATTTCATCGTGATTGGAATGGCAAAATTGGCAGCAGTTCAGAACTTTTGAACTATCAAAACTGCTTAAGCAGGACCCTTGGAGCGTCCTGGGATGCTCAGGGACCTGGGATGAATAGGAGGCTGGGTGGGGCTGCTTCCTTTTTTCCTCCCCTTACCCCAGTTACAGAAAAAAAGAGATGATATTAGCATGGAAACAATAGTCTTACCCACTTTCCTGTAGCCCTTGACCTTTTGTACCCTTATCAACTATGTAAGGTAAAAAAAAAATTTAAAAATAATAAAGAGAACCTGAATGCCCTTTAATAAAATCGATGGGTTCTGCAGATAAGTGCAATACCTCCTCCCTTATCCTATATGACCCTTGGTCTATAAAGTCTGATGCCACTAATAAAGTTTGGCTATTGATTACTAGTCGGTAGGTCACATGTATTATTAGCGTATTATTTCTAGGCTCCTTGCACCAAGTCCATCGTTGCTGGACAGCGAATAGGCAAATGGGGTGCATTTTCAAAGTTGTTTTCTGTCTGTAACTCTGACTTCCTAGATAAATACATTTGCCAAAGAGAGTTCTCTTAGACAAAAAGGAGGGAATGTAAGGAGACTGATGAGCAGTTCAGTTAGAATACATTTAGAGGGAAAGGAACATGGGTCAACTCCCTGCTGATATATCTGGAGAAGCAATGGAAGATGGCCAATGATCTTGCATGCTTGCACCCATATGGTAGAGTTGGATGAAGCTCCTGGCCCCTTGCCTTCAGATTGGCTCTGTGCTGGCAGTTGTTTCTCATTGGGAGAGTGAATCAGTGAATGGAAATATGTGTTGGGGGTGTGTCCCTCAATGTCTCCACTGTAACTCTGCTTTTTGAAGAAATGAAATAAATATTAAAAAAGGAAATGAGATAATTAAAGTTGCTTCCTCATTTGCAGGATTTCCCTTCTCGTCTGAGGAACCTCAGGATCAAAGTCCCAACCATTTGTCAATGGCTCATTGCTACTATGAAACTGTGTGAATTTGCAGGCCAAATGGCCTATGTGACCTGTAGCACCAATGGGCTCCAATTCTCATGAATCAAGGCCCACCTAAATCTGGTTATCTTACATGTGGCTCACATGTGGGTGGTTAATCTTAATTGCTGGAGGCATGGTCTGTCCAGCTGAAACAGGAAGGATATTGTGGTATTTCCTCCTCACCTTGCAGGTTATTGTGAATTGCTGCTTTTCAATCTATTGTGGACTGCCCTGTGATTGTGCTATTCGGGGATGTATTCCAGTAAGGGGTGTTGGCCCTTAGTTGGTCGGTTCTCACGCTCAACCAAGAACCCAAGCTTGGACATGCCAAGCTTGAATATTGAATAAACCATCCTTGTGTACTTGCATCAACTTCAGACTCCTGGTGATTTCTGGGGATCTCAAAATCTGGGCACAACAATCTGTGGATATTTATGACTTTGGTTAGACCTTACATGGAACATGTCTGACTCTAGTAGGTGTCTCTTATAGTGCAAAAATTCTGCATCCCTTCCAGGGAATCCAGCTGGACCTTTTCAATCCCATTTTCGTAGTCTATTCTCTCCTTCTGCCTCTTCCTGCTCTGATTTCTTTCCTGCTTTGCTTTCCTCTGCCACTCCATCCTCATATTTTTATGTTTAGGTTTTATAGAATGCAGCATACCCTGTTTTTTCCCTCTTAAATAAATAACAAGATGCCATCTCTTTGTTTGCTAATACCACTCTGCCTTTTAAATACATGAATACAAAAAAATAAGTAATCAATGTAAGTTCCTATGTGTGGTGTGCAGACCATTCAGCTCTGAGCCAGTCCCTGCTTATGGATGGCTGCAGCGGTTTTTCATCACAACCCTGGTAGTAGTCACTTTTTTCACTGTCATGTAAAGATTGTCCCTTCCTCCAAAATTCTTGATGTTGAGATCTTTTTAGGATTCATGAGCTTTTTCTGGCCACGTTTATGTTTGAAGCACAGATTAACTCTTTATTTCTTCACATGCCATGTCTTTACTAAAATTATTTGAAGAATTAAACAAAACTTACAAATAATGGAACTAATGAAACAGCAATGAATGTTTTAAAATTCTACTTCAAAAACAAAAATAGTGCTTGTTATATGATTATCAGCTAGATATTTCTTAGAAGCTACACATTGAATTTTTGCATTTTAATTCCTGATCCAAAGCAAAACAAAAATGGCAATCAAGAATACACTCCATTTGATTATAGAAGTACCTAGAAACATAAAAAATAGAAACTTATCATACCATAGTAGTTTATAGAGGGGTTATGTAGATCATATCACTGTGTTAACTTCATCTAGGAGCAAATGTTTTCATCTCTGTATCCTTTAACAACTTATTTTTAAAAAAGAAGCCCAAGCTCATATCATGCTTAACTATCTGAAGAACTTGTACAAATAGCAACACTTATACTCCATTACTTACATTTTTGTCTGGAATTTAGAGTGCTAAAAATAACAACCACATTTTAACATAATAGACCTATTTACTGAACAATTGCTTAAATGAACTGTTTTATATTAAAGTAGCTGCTATATTCCAAGCGATGCACTTCTACTGTAGTTTCTTAATGGACCATTCATGCAGCAAGTGACAACTTAGACAAAGGAGGACTCCTTTCTGTAACTTGTTAGGAGCCACAGACTTACGGGCCTTAGACTTGGCATGCCTGAAAGCCTGCTTCCTTTCAAAACCTACCTTGGGCAAGCAGGGCCACAGCAAGCAGGATATTGTGGCAAGAACACCCTGAGCAAAGCAAGCAGAACAGAACCTCCGCCCTTGTTCCTGTTCAAATAATTAGTTCCTCCCCTGCTTCAATATAGATGATTAGTTCCTTCCCTGTTTCGATGAAGATAATTAGTTCCAGGAAACCCCTCCCTTCTCCTCCTCCCCTAGAGAACAAGGCATAATGAGGTATAAGAAGGTATATATGAGGAATAAAATAAAGGGTATTGGCACTCTCTTTAACCAAGTATGTGTGTCTGTGTGCTTATTGGGCCAGCAGCCCAGCATTCTCATTCCACCCTCAGGTTTTGAGCATCGTGTCCTGCAGGTTGGGACAGTAATTGACATGAATACACAATACACATGCCTCATTTTCTCCAGGAAAGTTGTTTATGATGAGCTAAATAGTTGAATGGTGCAGAAATATAACTGAACTTATCAATGCAGAATCAAACCATTGTTATACTTGTTTGTCTTCATGGGTGAGCTCTCCAGCAACAACTTATTGTTGCAGTTATTCTCTCCTCAATTCTGTTCTGAAACACTCCCTTGACCATTGTTGATGTTAAGTAAGGAACTCCTGAATTAATTAAGCTTATTTCAGCTAATCGCTGCTTTTTTACTTTAATCAATAACTGCTTTGTTTTCCACAGAAACTGACCAAAGATTTATCTACTGTCTTTGTTCAAATCACTTCCTGATTATTTCTCCATGTAAATTCACTTTGAGTGGACATATCATACTCAGAGACCTTTATCTGCTTACAAGCAAGTAGGGGGAGAATCAAGTTGAAGGCAACGGCTGCAGACATGTTCAAGATGACAGAGAATCATTAGGGTAAAGAACAGAGAGTAGAATACAGAAAAAGATAGGGGTCAGACAGTCAACAAGGAGGTACCTGGAGACCACCCTGGACACAGGGAAGAGGCAAGAATGGCAGAGCGGTGTTACAGGGAACAGAAAACCTACCAGCCACCTGTAAGCTGTGATCCAAATTCCAGCAACAACCAGGGATCCAGTGGTGGCCACAGATCAGCCCTTGCAGCAGTCAGGTGGGAGCCTGGGTTGGCATGGGGAGCTCAGGAGGTGATGGCAGGCTGGGACTGGCCAATCCTGATGAATACTTTGGCCCAGCAATGAATGGAAAGGAGCTGCAGACTCCACAGGGCAGACTGGCAGTGGGTCGGAGATAACACCACAGGGATCAAATGCCAGAGTGGGTGCATTTGAAGTTGGTCACATCCAGCTGATCCTATGGGGAGGACAGCACCAGCTTCACACCCTGCAGGAACTGTGTGTTCCCCGGATCTGAAGGCCAACAACACTGACTTTCTGGCAGGGCCCGACTGGGTGCCATCTTGTGGGTTTAGACAAGACCAGCACCAATGATAAACCAGTTATCTGGAACAGTTGGCATCGTCCTAACCCAGCACACCGATTGTACATAAAAACTGACTTGTTGACCTATAGCTAATACATCTTGGGAATCTGCACTAAGGAGAAAAAGCCACCAAACAGGATTACAATGGCAAAAGTTAAAAGAAGTGGCAGAGGCACAATGAATGTTAATGAAGACACCCTGGAAAAGGAGAAAAAACCTCTACCACCGTCAGAGTCAACTGAGAAAGACGTTGACAAAATGGGGGACACAGAATTCAGAAAATATATTACAAAGCTTCTGACCAACAATGAGAAGTACATAATACAAGAGCAAACACTTAAAAGAATTTGTCACACTAGATATGAATCAAATGAAAACTGACATTTCAGAAGTTAAGAATAGAGTGGAGCAAATTAAAAGTACAGTGGAGAGTCTAAAAAACAGACTGAATGAAGCAGAACAAAGAATATCAGAATTGGAAGATGTTTCCTGTCACCACAGGGGAACAAACACAAAGCTACAAGCTGAGCTAAGATTAAGTAAAAAACTATCCAAGAATTAAAAGATATGATTAAAAAACCCAATGTAAGAACTATGGTGATCCCTGGAGGTGCAGAAAGAGAAACTGGGATTAAAGGTTTATTTAATGAAAATAAATGGGAAGATGGCCGACCATAGAGAGCTGGTGTAGGGCAGTGTGGGGACAGAGGGGAACTGATCCAGCAGAGAAACAAACCAGGAGACACAGAATTGAGGGGATAGGTGTAGGAAGGTCATTGGAGTTCGCTGAAGTAAGAAGATCTACACAGCGTGGAGAGACAACCATAAAAAGGAAAAAAGAGGAGACAGCACGCCGTGAGAATTTTGGTGAGTCGCGATCCCAGCCAGGGGGAAGGCGGCGGAATCTCAGCCGTTCCTGGGAGGACAAAGGCGATTGGAAGGACAGGCGTCCACACCCACAGGGGCACAGACCACTGGAGTGCAGGAGACCCTAAAGGAGGCTACTGGATTGAACAAAGGGGGCATCATCCCACGAAGATAAGCAGAGGGGGTTGCCCAGAAACTTGCCTCCCAGTAGGTCAGCAACTTTGAGAGAGTGCAGAGGAGACTGGAGCTGCGCTCTGGGTTCGGGTTACAGTAATCCCCAACTCGGCTCCGAAAGGTTGACTAACTGCAAAAGTCTCCAGTGGAAACTGCTGCTGAGCTCAGCCTGAGCATTAGGAGCGTGGCAACACTCGGCATAGCCTCCCTGGACAGAGATGCAGGCTGGTGGGAGCACAGCTGCATGACTCCCACGGCTTGGCTCCCAACGGCAGAACACCTTTGAGAAAGTGCAAAAAAAAAAAAAAAAAAAAAAGAGAAAGGGAAGCCTTGTAAAGGGGGCAGGGCAGGATTGTGAACTTGAACAGATCCCCTGCTGTGCTCAGCTCAACAGGAGACCCCGAAGCAAAGCCGGTTCTGCAGGACCGCGGGGCAAGTTCTCCCAGTGGACCTGTGGCCTGAGGTGGTGCAGAGGACCCAGCTACACATGGCTCCCGCCCCGAGCCCAAGAGGCGGGACCAGCTCTCTAGACCTGTGGCCTGAGGTGGCGCAGAGGCCCCTACTACACGCGGCCACTGCCCCAGCTCCTGCTTCGAGCCCAAGAGGCAAGACGAGACTCTGTGGACCTGTGGCCTGAGGTGGCGCAGAGGCCCCAGCTACACATGGCTCCCGCCCCGAGCCCAAGAGGCGGGACCGGCTCTGTAGACCTGTGTCCTGAGGTGGCGCAGAGGCCCCAGCTACACACGGCTCCCACCCCGAGCCCAAGAGGCGGGACTGACTCTGTAGACCTGTGTCCTGAGGTGGCCCAGAGGCTCTGAGCCCAAGAGGCAAAACACAGCTCAGCAGAGGCAATGAACCCAGATGGAGGCGTGGAGCAGTGTGGCTTCCAGTGAGGCAACGACTTTGAGTGGGAGCTGCAGGGGGAAGGCCTGGCACTAGGGCTGGGACAAAGAGTTTCCTGACCCAGCTCGGGGCTGTGGTCCGCAAACTCCAAACACCAAGCAGCTGGAACCCCCTGCTGTGCTTAGCTATACTTAGGCTAACACTCCATACAGCAGTAGCTGGGTCACACTTCCTATAAGCTACAGCACCGGGGCAATGGCTCCGGACAAGCAAGTCAGAGGCTAAAATCCCAAAATGGCAAGAAACAACAACACAATGAGGAGAAGTATCAGAAAAGGTAATGACTCAGAAGAAAGATCAAACATTTCCCCCCAAAACAACCAAAAACTAATCTCAATACCTGAGATGCAAGATGATGACATAGAGGAGTTACCAGAGAAGGAATTTAAGAAACTAGTGATGAGATTCATCAGAGACAGCGAGAAGCGCTGGGAAGAGTCCAAGGAATTCGAAAACCATGTCATTGCAGAAATAAATCAAGTCAAAAAGGGAATCCTCGATATAGAACACAAAATTGAAAGCCTAACCAACAGAATGAACACAGCAGAGGACAGAATATCAGAATTGGAAGACATTCAGAATGAAAGGCAGCAGTTCATCAAACAGTTGGAGACAAATCTGGAGAAAGCCAATAGGTCCATACAGGAAATGAAAGACAACCTCAAAAAATCAAATATTAGAATAATAGGCCTTCCAGAGGGAGTGGAAAAGGAGATAGGCTTGCAACGGGTGTTCAATGAAATAATAGAGGAGAACTTCCAGAACACCGGAAATATAAATCCAGCACAAATCCAGGAAGGTCAGAGAACCCCCAACAGAGTCGACCCAAAGCGATCCTCACCCAGACATGTGGTCCTCAAACTGCCTTCAAGTGAATACAAAGAAACAATTCTAAGACAAATAAGAAAAAAGGACAAGATTACTTTCAGAGGAAGGCAAATCAGAATCACAGCAGATCTCTCAGAGGAAACACTCCAGGAAAGAAGAGAGTGGGGTAAAACCTTTCAAATCCTGAAACAAAACAACTGCCAACCGAGAATAATGTACCCAGCAAAACTCTAATTTGTATTTGAGAATGAAATTAAATATTTCAACAGCAAAGAGAAACTAGAAGAATACACTAGCACGAAACCGGCCCTAGACAACCTCCTCAGGAAGGTGCTAAGCCCTGAGAGAAAAAATGAAAACCAAAACCAAAGATGGCAAATGGGAAGACCTCCCCACTAATATCCATAAGAGGACAGTCAACCAGGCAGAGATTCTAATAGTCGCAAATATACACTTGCACACTTACACACACTCATGGCAGCTCAAAATCGATTTCTCTCAATATTATCTCTAAACACAAATGGCCTAAATTCACCAATCAAAAGACACAGATTAACAGACTGGATTCTGAAACAGAACCCATCAATCTGTTGCCTACAAGAGACACATCTAACCAGAAAAGCCTCTAAGAAACTGAAAGTAAAGGGATGGAAAAAGACATTTCATGCCAATGGACGAGAAAAAAAGGCTGGGGTAGCTATTCTAATTTCAGATGATAAAGACTTCAAGCTGACAGACATCAAAAAAGACAGGGAAGGTCGCTATATATTGGTGAGGGGACTGATACATCAGGAAGTAAACACCATTGTGAATATCTATGCACCAAATTCCAACTCGCCTAGCTACGTGAAGCAATTACTTACAGACTTAAGAGGAGACATTGATATGCACACAATAATAGTGGGTGACCTTAACACCCCACTAACAACAGACAGATCAACAAAACAAAAACTCAACAAAGAAACAACAGAGCTCGTACAAACAATAGAACAACTGGACGTGGTAGACATTTATAGAACTTTTTACCCCAAGGCCACAGATTATACATTTTTTTCAGCAGTACATGGCACCTTCTCCAGGATTGACCACTTGATAGGACACAAAGCAAACCTAAATAACTTCAAAAAGATAGGAATCATACCATGTACCCTCTCAGACCACCATGGAATGAAATTGGAAATCATCAATTCAAAATGCCCCAGGAAATACAGAAACTCTTGGAGGTTAAACAATATGTTATTAAACGAACAATGGATCAGAGAAGAAATTAAAGATGAGATCAAAAAATTTATGGAAACCAATGAAAACTCTGACACAACATTCCAAAACTTGTGGGACACTGCCAAAGCAGTGCTATGGGGTAAACTCATCGCAATGGGAGCCCATGTCAAGGCCCAAGAGAGGCGTAAATACAGGAACTAAGCACACACCTCCAGGAATTGGAAAAACAGCAGCAGAAGAGCCCCACATACAACAGGAAACAAGAAATAATCAAAACAAGGGAGGAAATTAATCAGATAGAAAAAAAAACCATACACAAAATCAATGAATCAAAAAGCTGGTTTTTTGAAAAGATAAACAAAATAGACACCCCACTGGCCCGACTGACAAAGAAAAAACAAGAGAAAGCAAGAATTAACAGCATCAAAGATGAAAAAGGCAACATAACAACAGACACTGCAACCATTAAGAACACAATTAGAAATTACTACAAAGCACTACACTCCAACAAATTAGAAGACCACCAAGAAATGGAAAAGTTCTTAGACTTATACAACTTGCCCAAACTTAGCCCAGAGGCAACAAACGACCTAAACAAACCCATAACTGAAGCAGATATTGAATCAGTGATTAAAGACCTCCCAACAAAGAAAAGCCCAGGCCCAGATGGCTTCACTCCAGAATTCTACAAAACATTCCGAACAGAACTGACCCCAATCCTCTACAAACTCTTCAATACAATAGAAAAAGAGGCAACTGTTCCAAACTCATTCTATGAAGCCAATATCACCTAAATCCCAAAACCAGACAGAGACCCAACTGAGAAGGAAAACTACAGACCTATTTCTCTGATGAACATCGACGGTAAGATTCTTAACAAAATCCTAGCCAATAGAATTCAAAAAAATCATCCGACAGATCATTCATCCAGATCAAGGAATCCAGGGATGGTTCAACATCCGGAAATCCATAAATGTGATACACCACATCCAACCATTGCAAAACAAGAACCACATGATAGTATCAATAGATGCAGAAAAAGCTTTCGACAAAATCCAACACAATTTCCTGCTAAAAACTCTAACCAAGGTAGGAATAGATGGAAAAATCCACAACATAATCAAAGCAATATATGAAAAGCCCAACACCAGCATCATACTGAATGGAGAAAAACTGGAACCCTTCCCACTGAAATCTGGAACAAGACAAGGATGTCCGCTTTCTCTGCTGCTCTTCAACATAGTCCTCGAGGTACTCGCTGAGGCCATAAGACAAGAAAAAGAAATCAAAGGAATCCAAATGGAAATCGAAGAAGTCAAGCTTTCACTATACGCAGATGACATGATTCTCTACATAGAAGACCCAAGAGACTCAATACAGAGACTGCTAGATCTTATAAGAGAGTTTGGAAGAGTGGCAGGGTACAAAATTAATGAACAAAAATCAACAGCCATAGTGTATGCAAATAGCCCCAAGATGGAAAAAGACCTAACCAACAAGATACCATTCAAAATAACTGAGAAAAGTATGAAGTATCTGGGAATAAACCTAACCAAAAATGTAGCAGACCTATTTGAAGAAAACTACAAACTGCTTACAAAGGAAATTGAACAAGACCTCGAAAGATGGAGTAACATCCCATGCTCCTGGATAGGTAAAATCAATATCATTAAAATGTCTATACTGCCAAAAGCAATATATACATTCAACGCAATCCCAATCAAATCGCCCAAAACATTCTTCACAGATCTGGAAACAATGATTCAAAGGCTCATCTGGAAACACAAAAAACCACGAATAGCTAGAACCATTCTCAAGAACAGGAAGTTAGCAGGGGGAATCACAGTCCATGACCTCTGGACATACTATAGGGCAGTGGTTATCAAAACAGCCTGGTACTGGTAAAAAAATAGAGAAGATCAATGGAGCAGAATAGAAACACCAGATGGGTACCCACACAAATACAGCCAAATAATCTTTGACAAAAAGACAAACGACAATCCAGGCAAATGGGAAGGTCTGTTCAATAAATGCTGTTGGGACAACTGGTTGATAGCCTGTAGAAACAAAAAGACCCACATCTCTCACCATACACTAAGATCATATCTAAATGGATAACAGATCTAAACCTACATCCAGAAACCTTCAAACTTTTGGAAGAAAATGTTGGAAACACACTGCAACACTTAGGGGTAGGCCCTCACTTCCTAAAAAAGACTCCAAAAGCAGTAGAAATTGAGACCAAAATAAACAATTGGGACCTCATCAAACTAAGAAGCTTCTGTACAGCGAGAGAAACAATCAACAAAGTAAAAAGGCAACCCACAGAATGGGAGAAGATCTTCGCGCATGACATAGGTGATAGAGGGCTAATCTCCAATATATACAAAGAGCTACAAAACAACCAAAATGTCAAAACAAACAAGCCACTCAAGAAATGAGCACGGGAAATGGGCAAACACTTTACAAAAGAACAAACTCAAATGGCAAATAAACATATGAAAAATGCTCAAGTTCCCAGGCAATAAGGGAAATCCAAATTAAAACATCTATCAGGTACCACCTAACTCCAATAAGACTGGCCCACATGAATAAAAGCACCAACAACACTTGTTGGCGAGGTTGCGGGGAAAACGGAACCCTACTCCACTGCTGGTGGGGCTGCAGGCTGGTACAGCCTCTATGAAAATCAGTATGGAGAACATTCAAACAACTCAAATTCAACATACCGTATGATCCGGCAATAGCACTCCTAGGAATATATCCAGAACACTTGTCTTATGAGAAACCAACATGCACTCCTATGTTCATAGCAGCACAATCAGTAATTGCAAAACCATGGAAGCAGCCAAAATGCCCATCAGCAGATGATTGGATAAGAAAGCTATGGTTCATCTACTCCATGGAATACTACTCAGCTATTAAAAAAAAACAAAATGCAGTTCTTTGTGGCCAAATGGGCCAAACTGGAAACCATAATGCTAAGGGAAATGAGTCAATCCCAAAAGGTTAAATACCACATGTTTGTCTTAATTTAAGATGACACGATGTTATGTATAACATGTTATGTTAGGTTTGTTATATGTTGTGTATAAACTAAAATTGAAATGTAAGTGAGGTGGTCACAGAAGGTGGCTGGGAACTCGCATTTACTTTTTTTTTTTTTGGTGCACTCTTTTTTGTTTTTTAATTATTTATTATTTAACTTCATTAATTACATTGTATTATGTGACACAGTTACATAGATACTTGGGTTCTCCCCACCCCTCCCCAAACCCTCCCACCATGGTGGATTCCTCCACCTTGTTGCATAACCACAGCTCAAGTTCAGTTGAGATTCCCCCATTGCAAGCGTATACCAAATATAGAGTCCAACATCTTATTGTCCAGTCAAGTTCAATGGCTTCTTAGGTATACCCTCTCTGGTCTGAAGACAGAGCCAGCAGAGTATCATCCCAGTCAATTGAAAGCTCCAACATACCATCAGCAAAAATTTACATCATTATGGAATTAATTGACATAGTAATGAGTAACCAATATGTTAAAGATAAATGCGAGTTCCCAGCCACCTTCTGTGACCACCTCACCTATACTTCAATTTTAGTTTATACACAACATATAACAAACCTAACATAACATGTTATACATAACATCGTGTCATCTTAAATTAAGGCAAACATGTGGTATTTAACCTTTTGGGATTGGCTCATTTCCCTTAGCATTATGGTTTCCAGTTTGGCCCATTTGGCCACAAAGAACTGCATTTTGTTTTTTTTTAATAGCTGAGTAGTATTCCATGGAGTAGATGAACCATAGCTTTCTTAGCCAATCCTCTGTTGATGGGCATTTTGGTTGCTTCCATGTTTTTGCAATTACTGATTGTGCTGCTATGAGCATAAGAGTGCATGTTGGTTTCTCGCATTTACTTTTACCATATTGGTTACTCATTACTATGTCAATTAATTCCATAATGATGTAAATTTTTGCTGATGGTATGTTGGAGCTTTTATTTGATCTGGATGATACTCTGCTGGCTCTGTCTTCAGACCAGAGAGGGTATACCTAAGAAGCCATTGAACTTGACTGGACAACAAGATGATGGACTCTGTTTGGTATATGCTTGCAATGGGGGAATCACAACTGAACTTGAACTGTGGTTATGCAACAAGGTGGAGGAATCCACCATGGTGGGACGGTTTGGGGAGGGGTGGGGAGAATCCAAGTACCTATGAAACTGTGTTACATAATACAATGTAATTAATGAATTAAAAATAATAATAAAAAGAAAACAAAAAAATTAATGAAGGGAGAATGCTTGTTGGAGCAGTTAAGACACTACTTGGGATGCCTACATCCTACAACAAAATATGTAGTTCCTCATTCAGCTCCTGGTTCCTCTAGGTTTAATACAGCTTCCTGCTAATGTACACCCCAGGAGGCAGTAAACAACAGCTCAAGTACATTGGTCCCTGCCACCATTGTGGGAAACTTGGATTGAGACCTGGATTTCAAAAGGCAGTTTGCCGGAGTCCAGCTCCAGCCTGGGTTTCGGAACTCGGGAAGGGTGCGTGGATGAGGCACAGAAAGAAAGAGACGGACCACCAGAATTCCTTGAAGATAGTGGACACGGCAATAAAGCCGTCCGCTTTATTTATACAGAATCAGTTAAACTCTGGCTCAGACTTTCCACGTCATGGTCAAGTGGGTGTTTCTAAGGACAACCATGCCATCTGCTTTATCCAAAAACAATAGAAATTCTTGCTACAATCCTTATCCTACAACCTAATCTTGTATCACAAAGAAAAGGAGAACCTAAAGATTAAGGAAAGGATGAAACCCTAAATACAGGTCCCTTGATTAGCATAAGGTCAATGGGGACAGCCAAAACAGTAGGAATAATAGAAGGCCCTTTTGTAAGACATTATTATTGACATTAACCTCCAAGCTCACATTGTGTAAAAAGCCAGTCTCACAGTAGCAAAAATGCCTGGACAGATTAAATTCTTCCGCTGAGCTGGCATAGTAGGCACTGCGAATGCCCAAGCGAAAAGCACCGACACACAGAGACCATGGTGGTGGTAGAAGTGCTGGAAGCCATCTGCTCCAAAGCCTCTTTGTTACATATTATCTCCTCTTCCCCCCAAGCCCATTAACGGGACAATAGGACGTCAATGAGTCTGCAAAGGCCAGGTGCTACTGCGTTAGGCCTGATTCCTGAGTGCTCAGCTAAAGCAATGTAAATCAGCTCCAGAGCCCACAACAGCAGTTTCAGTCTTTGGGGAGTGAATCATCAGGTGGAAAAATCTCTTTCTTTCAAATAAAATAAACCAAATAGTTAAAATGTAAAAGTACGTTGGATTTTATTAAATGTCTCCAAAAACAGTTCATGGGAAAACAGAATTAAATAAAAAGTTTATTTTGGAGCAAAAAGATTTTTTAAACCATGCATAATTTTTATCATATGAATTTTCCATAAACTTTTCTTTTTAATTTTATGATAACAGTCTCATAGGCCCTGGGGTTTTCCTATCTTCCTCTCCAAGTTCCCTTTCCCCCGCCCCCCCTAGTATTTCAATGGGTAGTCCTTCATGAACAGACATAAGTCCATCATTCCGCTGTTGAAGTGTTTCCCAACATTGTAGGCACAGACATTGTTAGAGAGTCCATTTTCCTACTGTCAGAATACATTCAACAGCTTCACCAGAAGTCTATCTTTGGTCTTGCATGAACTTTTTAATATCCCTGGTAGTTAGGGGGAACCAAACATCTTCTGAAATGCAGAACTTGGTCACCATTAAGGTATCTTACCTAGAGACTCCGTGATCTGCTTTTCTGTATCCTCTGAAGATACACATACACACACGAGCATACAGAATGGGGAGAAAGTGTGTGAGCATGTGACCCCGAGTCTCGATGACATCAGCCAACAAGCAGCAGGGCCAAGGGCATGCTGCCCACAGCCTCTATGTACGGGAACAAGGAAGGCTCTTGGGAAAAGTCACCCCACATGAAGAATGACGCTATACTTTACAAGAAGGTTTTTTTCACTCAAACTCAAATGCATCAATATCACAAATGTAATACTTCACAACACAAATTTATTCTTAGAAATTTCTTTAAAACCTATGAGACATCATGATCATAAATACTTCCGTCTTAAAGCAAAGTAAAATATAAACCTTGAAAGTTCATTTTCCTCCATAAAAAATTCTTTAATTAGCCAAAAAAAAAACAAAAACCCAAAAAAGAAAATAAACGGAAACTTTCCTAACCTGAAGAACTCCTAATAGAGTTAACCAAAAGCAAACATCACCAAGACACATGATAATCAAGCTATCCTCAGATGAACATAGGATAAAATCCTTAAATGTGCAGGTGAGAAAAATCAAGTGACCTATAGAGGAACCCCAATCAAACACACAGCTGACATCTCAGAGGAAACACACACTCTCCCTGAATAACTTATTTGCGCTCAAAATAAATTAAATTATATATATATCAAACATAAACACATGCATATTTAAAAAAAAAAGACAATTGTGAAGGTGTTAAAATGAGAGCCATGCATGGTGAATGAATGGAATCACATTTTAGTATTTATCCAATTCAGCCAGATTGATTACTTTTTAAAGTATTTTAGACTGGGCCCAAACAGTAGCCTAGTGGCTAAGTCCTCACCTTGAATGTGCTGGGATCACATATGGGCACCAGTTCTAATCCTCACGGTCCTGCTTCCCATCTAGCTCCCTGCTTATGTCTTGGGAAAACAGTCGAGGATGGCACTAGTCCTTGGGACCTTGCAACTGCATGGGACACCTGGAGGAGGCTCTGGGCTTCTGGCTGTGGTTTTTCTTTTCGATTTGGAAACCAATGCTTTGAGAAACATTGCCCCCAGGGACCACCCCCACAAGCATCAAGGGAGAAACTGTGTAACTGTCCCTGATGAGATGCCTTTCAATATTGACAGCTGTCCAGTGCTTTCCAGGGAAGAAGATTCAGAGGAACAGTGGCACTGCGGGAACTGCCAATGTAGAGGAACCAGGGTGGAGGTGATGGGGCTGAGAACAGCACACAATAATGGGCTATCATCTTCTTGTGGCACAGAGACCTGATAACCATCACAAGCACATAGACACATTATAAGCATGTTTTGTCCCTCTCTGTCTTTAAGAACAGGTGGTTTCACAACCATGTCAATTCCATAATGTTGCAAATTGCTGTTGATGTTATGTCGGGACTCTTGGTTGAATGGGATGATATTCTGCCAGCTCTAACAATGGACCAGAAATGGTCTCCCCAAGAGACTGTTCAACCCATCTGGACAATAAATAGCTGGACTTTACACTTGGAAAAAAAAAAAAAAGAACAGGTGGTTAATGCTTATTCTTTTATTAAGTGATGCATAATCCCTAACAGTCCACACTTTTACATACACCACTTCCAAGGAAAAATCCAAGTTTCAGTAAAAATTGTTATAGGTTCTTTCAATCACTGGAAACATCCATTTACAAATTCCACTTTGAATCTTTCTATGATAACATTCTCAAGAAAAAGAAAGCCAACTGGTACATCTTTATACTCTTTGTATGATATTTACATTTAGGTGACAAGGAAAAAATGAGTCTTTTTAAAATTTTGGTGTAAAAAGTTTATTATTTTAAAATTGACATTTACATTTTGACCAGAGTAGGAAGACTGTAGGGCTAGGGAAGTGTGAGTGAGACCATTATTTTCAATCTTCGTCATGAGAATGTTGGGGCCCCATGCAAATACTGGCAGAGAGCAGTTAGAAGTGCACAAACTTCATTCTTCAATTTATAAGGCATTGACTACATGCTACATAGTACATTCTCAAGAAAAAGTTGCCTCTCTAGCACTTGGTGCTCAGAATTTTGGGTTTGATAGAGCCTTGTACCTAAACATTAAGTTGTGGACGTCATCAAGGCTGTCACAGATGAGAAACATACCCATGGGCTTCACCTTAAACATTTGACTTACATCAACGTCAGTCATAGTTTGCACTTTTAATATATTTTTTTTAATCTGAGAGCAGAGGTACAATGAGAAACAGAGGCAGACAAATATCTTCCATCCATTGGTTCCCATTACAAATGGCAAAGGCACCAGCAGCTGAGCTGATATGAAGTCAGATTCCAGGAACTAGAAGTGGACCAGCAAGGATACAAACTAGTGGGGATTATCTGGGATGCCAGCACCTCAGATAGATTCTTTCCCTACTATGCCATAACACTAGCTTATTTTTAGGGTTGAAAGACTTAAGGTCAAAGCTCATTTCAGCAAAACAACTCATCCAGTGGCAAACAAAAACCTGCTGTGCGAAGCCATGACACATCAAATCAGTGTGAATCTGAGCAGTAGTTCTGGCAGCTGACACATAAATTCCACTCCCCATTACCACATCCCAAGAATCTGATAGCAGATAATTCTTGTATCTCTGGGATATACTTCCAAGAGTATAGGAGGAGACAAAGTGGCCAAAACTGAACAACATTTTGCCAGACATCACAAGAAAATCTCCACTCTGATTGAAGATACATCTTTCAATCCTGAGTATTTAGCATTACAGTTGCCACATACCTCAAATAATAGTTGTGATCCCAATACTAATCTGTAACAGAATGTGCAAGTAGATTGTAAAAAAGCTATATCAGATCAGTGAAAATTAAAAGATGATATTT
This sequence comes from Ochotona princeps, assembly GCF_030435755.1. Classification (NCBI taxonomy): domain Eukaryota; kingdom Metazoa; phylum Chordata; class Mammalia; order Lagomorpha; family Ochotonidae; genus Ochotona; species Ochotona princeps. The sequence continues at coordinate 32,243,513 of NC_080857.1, forward strand.
GAAACAAGTGTTATACAGTGAATATTCATTAAAATTTTAAGATATGAAAGCAGAACTTATTCATTTTTTCACTCATAACAAAGGGAGAACAAGTACAGATTGCATTTGAAATATCTTAGCACCATAAAGCCTGTATTCTGAAATACAATGATACTCTTCATAATTTTGCTGATGTGTAAATAAAAGCTGAACGCCAGCAAAAGGTTTTTCAATATTGCTCATATTAAAAAGGTTCCTGTGTTGTGTGAATTTTATGACAGGTGATTAGGTATGACTTACGCCTAAAGAGAGGCAAGTGCTGGTATTGGTTTTTCCAGACTCACCACATTGATGTTTTCATGTCTGAATTCTCTGGTATCTAATCAAATGCTTTTCAACACTTAGCATGTTTATAAATTTTTTTCCCCTAAGTAGATTCCCTGATGTGTGATTAAGCGTGACTTCCAGTAAAATGCTTTACCACAGTCTCTACATTCATAAAATGATTCCCTGTGTGTATTGTCTGATGTCTAACAAGAGATGACTGCTGGCAAAAGGCTTTTCTACAATCGTTGCACATATGTTTTTCTCTTGTGTAGATTTTCTGATGTTTGTTTAGGTATGACTTCTGGCCAAAAGCTTTTCCACACTCTTTACATTCACAACATTTTTCCCCTGCATGAATTGTCTGATGTGTAATGAAAGCTGACTTGTGGGAAAAGGTTTTTCCACACTCACTACATTCATAAGGTTTTTCTCGTGTGTGGATTTTCTCATGTTTCTTCAGGTTTGACTTGCGACCAAAAGCTTTCCCACACTCTTTACATTCATAAGGCTTTTCCCCCGTGTGAATTCTCTGATGTGAAATGAGAACTGACCTATTATAAGAGGATTTCTTACATTTACTACATTCATAAGGTTTCTCCCCTGTGTGGATTCTCTGACGTATGCTTAGGTATGATTTGCGGCCAAAAACTTTCCCACACACACTACATTCATAAGGATTTTACCCTGTGTGGACCCTCTGATGTGTGATTAGGTATGATTTCCGGTGAAAAGCTTTCCCACATTCACTGCATTCATAGAGTTTTACCCACGTGTGGATTCTCTGATGTTTAAGAAGAGATGAGCGACCACAAAAGGATTTTGGACACTCACTACATTGATAAGGTTTTTCCCCTGTGTGGATTCTCTGATGTATAATGAGATCATATGGCCTGAAAAAGGCTTTTCCACACTCAGGACACTGATAAGGTTTTTCCCCTGTGTGGATTTTGCGATGTTTAATTAGGTATGATTTCTGACAAAATGCTTTCCCACACTCAGGGCACTGATAGGGTTTTTCCCGTGTGTGGATTTTCTGATGTATTATGAGAGCTGACTTGTGGGAAAAGGCTTTCCCACACTCTGTACATTCATAAGGTTTTTCCCCTGTGTGTATTCTCTGATGTACAGTTAGACATGATATCCTATTTTTTTTTTAAAGATTTATTCATTTTATTACAGACAGATATACAGAGAGGAGGAGAGACAGAGAGGAAGATCTTCCGTCTGATGATTCACTCCCCAAGTAAGCCGCAACGGGCCGATGCGCACCGATCCGATGCCGGGACCTGGAACCTCTTCCGGGTCTCCCACGCGGGTGCAGTGTCCCAATGCATTGGGCCGTCCTCAACTGCTTTCCCAGGCCTGCAAGAGAAGGTGGGGAGAGGGAGTTAGGAATTGGTCTTGCTTGTTCCTAGTTTCCTTAGTGGCTCCTATTGTGCTAAGTAATGTCAAGACAGGAACCAGACACAATGGCTGGAGACACAAAAACCATCATCTTCCCTGGGTAGGAACAGTGCTTTACAGAGGACAGTGCCAGGAAGGCTTCCTTGAAACAGCATCAACAATTTCAATAATTGGCAGTGATTAATTAAATTAAGTGCTTGTTAGCTTAATTCCAACATTTATTACTTATTTTAAAATAATAATGTTACTGCCAAGTACTAACTTATTTAACAACCATTGCTCAGATTATAACACACCATAGAAAAACATCAGTTACTAAAATTGTTACTACAGCAAAATAACTGGGTATTAAGTATTTCCCTATTCTATAGAGGAGCTGCATAAGGATTTCCATTAGAACACTTTTTACAGTTAATACTAAAATTATGTAAAGGCAGAAATCTTTCAGTCAAGAGTTATTTTGTCTACACCTACATAGGAACTACAGATATAAGTATTCTGCACAGATTGTTAGTAATTATTCCAAATGAAAGTTCCTAAGACTTCAATGACACTTCCCAGTTCAAAAGCCCTCTATGACACTTGACTTTGTCATTTAATTTGTCTTAGCCCATAGGAAATCCATAAATATGGCAGCAACATTGTTTGAAAAATATTTTTGGGCCCGATGCAGTAGCCTGGTGGCTAAAGTCCTTGCCTCGCATGCGCCAGGATCCCATATGGGTGCGGTTCTAATCCCAGCAGCCCCGCTTCCCATCCAGCTCCCTGCTTGTGGCCTGGGATAGAAGTCAAGGACTGCCCAAAACCTTGGGACCCTGCACCTGTGTTGGAGGCCCGGAAGAGGCTCTGGACTCCTGGCTTTGGATCAGGAACAAGCTCCGGAGCCTGTCTTCAATTGGCTCAGCTGCAGCCATTTCAGCCGCTTGGGGAGTAAATCACTGGATGAAAGATTTTCCTCTCTACATGTGTAACTTTACAATAAAAATTAATAAATCTTAAGAAAAACTTATTTAAAAAAAAAACTTTACCTCATGAAATAGTTATTTCAAAAGCCAGAGAAAATTATTAGACTTAGAGGAGTGAATGTCATGATACATGAGGTTGGGCTTCTGCTTGGGATAGATCACGTCTGATCCCCAAATGCCTTGCCCATGCCTACTGGCTATTTATCACTTCCAATGCAGTATCCTGCTATTGTGCCTGGAACACAGTGGGTGGGTTCCAGGACCCCCAGGAAACCTAGATGGATACCTGTTGCTGGACTAAGCATGGCAGAGCCCTGAGCGTGAATCAACCAGTGATGGGATAGCTCTCATCTCTCTGCAATCTATGTTTCAACTAAATATTGCATTTATAAAATGATTACAAAGCAACATACTGTATATAAAACTATATATTTCAGGTTGATTTGTAGATATGTTGGTGAGTCATAAAGAATTACATTTCAAATTCAATTAAGAGAACTTCACAAAGACATTTATTTCCTTTAATTGTTTCTATTTTTGGTGATTTTTACATAGCTGACTAGAGTGATAAGGGTCATGGGTTATGGGAACGGGCCCTGCGGTATGGCCTGGCAGCTAAAGTGCTCACCTTGAAAACCCCGGGATCCCATATGGGTGCCGGTTCTAATCCCGGCAGCTCCACTTCCCATCAAGCTCTCTGCTTGTGGCCTGGGAAAGCAGTCGAGGACGGCCCAAAGCCTTGGGACCCTGCACCCGCGTGGGAGACCTGGAAGAGGTTCCTGGTTCCCGGCTTTGGATCAATGTGCACACCGGCCCGTTGAGGCTCACTTGGGGAGTAAAACATCGGATGGAAGATCTTCCTCTCTGTCTCTCCTCCTCTCTGTATATCTGGCTTTCCAATAAAAAAAAAGGTGGGTGAAATCAACATTTTCACATTCTTTTTTTTTTCCTTCCTATATCTGGGGGGAGGAGAGACAGGAAAGAAGCACACTCAACCTCCAAACTGCCTCTGCATTCTAGGATCAAGGACAGCCACCCAACACTATCCCAGCATCCCTGAAGTGGGACATACTCCGAGGGTGCTGGGGTCCATGTGGTGGGTATGGAAGACAGGAAGGTGTGAAGAGTATTGTTCCATTGGAGGTAGTGCCACAAGGAATTTCCTGCTGCATGGCAGGGCCCAGCGCATGTCTCCACAACTACCTGAATGCAGTTCCACCTCCCTTTGCAAGGACACCAGACAACCACACTGAGTATTCTGTAATCTGTTTAGGCATTGTCTGCCTCTGCGGGAGTTGTTTACTACCAATGTGAAGTTGATGTTGCTGATACCTTTTTAGCCAAAGGGTCTTTTATTTATTGCTGTCTCAGCTGCCCCCATTGACCATATGCTAATCAAGGGTATTAAGCCCCTAGGTGTAGTGGGAATCTATTCTTTCCCTCTTTCCTTGATCTTTAGGTCCTTCCTTCTGTGATGCATTTCCTCCCTTAACTCATTTAAGATCAAGTTGTAGGATGAGGACTGTAGTAGGAATGTGTTACTGATTGATATGCACCATCTATTGAGAACTTCCTGACCACAGGGTCAGGATGGATAACACCCTGCTTTAAGATGAAGCAAATGGCAGAATTATCCTTAGAAACACCCATTTGACCATGACGTAAATAGTCTGAGCCAGAGTTTGACTGCTTCTGCATAAATAAAGTGGACAGCTTTCTTGCACTGTCCATTATGATCATAAAACTGTAGTGGTCCATTTCTTTCCTCTTTATGCCTCATCCACACACCCTTCGCGAGTTCCAAACTCAGCTGGAGCTGGACTCTGGCATGAGGGTCCTGCTCAAGAGGTTTTGATAGTTCAACAGTTCTGAATTACTGCCAATCTCGCCACTCCAAGTACAATGAAATCTCTTTAGAATCCACTGGTTTGCATAGTTCACATTAGACTTTCCATTTGCCCAGTTCTTTACTGCCAACTCTTGCCTGGGGTAGTTGATCAATTTGCTCTGTCCTCCATCCCTGTTATGGTTATCAGGTGTCCTCTGCAGACTCCAATGTACTGCCATATCCTCCATGTGTACCTGGATATGCTGTCCACTGCTCCATCTAAGCCACTGAGAAGGCTCACCCTTGACAATGCACTCTTCGGTCAGAACACAGAACCTGCAATTCTCTCCATGGTTGGGGTTCTGAGTCCAGCAATTCAGTTGGTGGGATACCCAAAGAATCATCATCTGAGGTGATCCCAGATCTGACTCATGTGTGCTTGCCAAATCAGTGTCTGGCACAGTCCATTACACACATTGGTAGCTGCAATTGCTGGGTCATTTCTGTCTCCAATCCAGATTTCTATGCAAACCAATGGGTGTTAGAGCCTAGCCTGATCCCACCAACTCACGCAAACCAGTGGGAGCTATAGCCTATTCAGAGGGACCTGCAATAATCCCCACAACGTCCAACCCTGCCCTGGTTCCCATGCTGTTCCAGTCTGTCCCAAATCCCATTCAGCTCTCATACTTGATAATGGGCACTGAAACCTAGTTCAACTCAACCAGTTCCACTATCCAGCCACACATGTGCCAGTGGGTGACACTCTCTGTCTAGCCATGTCTGTCCCAGTTCTGGTTTCATGATCACCAGGCAGAGTGGCAACCCAAGATGGAGGTGCCCACTGTTTCCCTACTGGGTCCACTCCCATTCACCAATCTTGCACTCTCCAGGTGGTTCTACAGTTTAAGTTGACAGAATTTACCCCACATACCAGCATCTGCCAGGTAATGCTGTGGCAAAATCCAACCATTTCTCACCCACTCTGGCGTATGCAGGCAGCAGTAGGAATAGTCAACCTAGTCTGCCTTACCCCTGATCCAGCTCACACGAGGTCAACAGGTTTGTAGCCCTGCCTGAGTTGGTCTGCCCCCACCAACTTGTGCTTTCCAGTGTGACTGGTGATCCAGCAGGAGAGCCCAATGCAGCCCCCTACCTGACCATCCCCTTCCCCATTGGTTGCCAGAGTCCAGCTCCAGCTGAGTTCGGAACTTGAGAAGGGTGCATGGATGAGGCACAAAGAAAGAAAGAGACGGACCACTACAATTCCATGATCATCATGGACAATGTGAGAAAGCTGTCCACTTTATTTATACAAAACCAAACTCTGGCTCAGACTTTTTACGTCATGGTCAAGTGGGTGTTTCTAAGGCTAATTCTGCCATTTGTTTCACCTAAGGCAGGATGTTATCCATCCTGGCACCCATCAATCAGTAACACATTCCTACTGCAATTCTCATTCTATAGCTAGTCTTGAATCAACTAAGGGAGGAAATGTATCACAGAAGGCAGGACCTAAAGATCAAAGAAAGAGGGAAAGAATAGGTTTCCTTTACACCTGGCGACTTAGCACCCTTGATTAGCATATGGTCAATGGGGGAGGAAGACCCTAAGTATAGGTTTCTGCTACACCTTTGATGAGCATAGGATCAAAGGGGGAGTTAACACCCCTGATCAGCATATTGTCAATGGGGGGCAGCTGTGACAGCAACAATAAAAGGCCTTTTGGCTAAAAACGATATCAGCAACATCAGCTTCCAAGCTCACATCGATACTATACGATACTATACATTAACTCCGCAGAGGCAGACAATGCCTAAATAGATTACAGAAATCTCAGTGGGGTTGTCTGGTGTCCATACAAAGGGAGGCGGAGCTGCATTCATGTGGTCGTAAAGACATCCACTGGGGCCCTGCCACACAGCGGAAAATTCCTTGCGGCCATGCCTGCAATGGAACAATACTTTTCACACCTTCCTGTCTTCCACACCCATCACATGGGCCACAGCAATTGGTCTCACATGTGCTGGTTGGATACTGAGGCCCAGTCTGGCATGGCCAACCTCACCTTGACATTTGCCAGTAGGTGCTGTAGCCTAGCTCAGCCCAGCCAGCACCCAGTCCTGGCCCTCATGTGTACCGGCTTGTGTTGCGCCCCAACTCAGCTGACCCACATTCCATTCTGGTGCTCATTTTCGCCATCGTGTGATATGAACTGGCTCAGCCTAGTTTGCCCCAGACTTGAGCTAAATGTATGCCAGTGGGTACCATTCCCTGGCCTGGTCTGGGCTGTTATCTATCGTGGTTCCTGTGCTCACCATCAGGAACTGTGTCCTGACAGAGGAGTTTCCCAAGCTCCTCCATCAGAACCTCTCCCATTGCCAGATCTCATGCACACCAGTGGGTCCATGGGTCAGCTCTACTTAGTCCACCTCCTGTCCTAGCAGGAACAGTGGCCTTTCCTGACCAGCCCTCACCCATTCTACTTTTTAGTCTTGGGTGTTACAGCCTAGCCAAGCTTGGTCCACATGCAGACACAGCTAACACCTGGATCAGCAGGGGGCAGACATCTAGCCCAGCCTGTACCACACCCACCCTGGTTCTCACAAGCACCGTGGATGCTGGAGTCTGGCCCAGACTGGTATACCCCAGACCCAGTCCACGCTTGTGCTGAAGGACACTGTAACCATGTCTAGATCAGACCGCAGCCCCTACTCTGGCTTTTGTACTATTCAATGAGAACCACATCCCAGCTAGTGTGTCCCCTTTGCTCCCCAACCAGACCTGTTCCCAGCTATGGATCCTGTGTGTGCCAGTGGTTGCTCTAACCCAGCTTAACATAGTCCCTCACCTGTCTTGACCTTTAGCTTTGGATGCTGTAGCCTGGCCTGTCCCAACCTGCCCCAGTCTGAACTCTTGCTGGCAGGTGTTGGAACCTGGCTCTGCCCAGTCCACTCCCATCCCTGGCTCATGCAAGCAAGGAGGTCTGACAGCCTAGCTTGGTATGACCTGCGCTCCAGCCTGGTTTCCACACTTGCTGGTGAGGTAAAGAATGCTTGGCCCTGCCCAATCTGCCCCCTTCAGAAATCAACCCACACATCTGCCAACATGTGGTGCCACCTTGCCCAGCCTACCCAACCCCCAGGCCTGGACCCCATGCTTGCTACTAGGCGTTATGACCCATTAGGCAAGTTTTCATGTTCCCTGACTCAGCCCACTCCTAGACCCAGATCTCATGCATGCCAGCAAGAGTTAGGTCCTTGTAGGCATATCCTGCCCCTCCATCTTGTCAATGTATGAGCTGGTGAATGTTGTGTCCTGGGCTACTCCACAACCTGTTTTAGGATGCACATATGGGTGCTGCAGGCTGGACCTGCCCCACCTACTCTTGGCCCCAGTATCTGTGAGTGTTGGGAGGTTCCAAGGTCACACCTAGCTCATCCTATCACCACCCTAACTCTTAAGCTATACAGCAGAGCTTGATTTTCCATGGGGTTGGTTCTACTCATGCACCGCATATTCTACTACTGTACCTATAAGCCCTAAAATTCGCCCACCACTCAGATACCCCCCAGCAGTTACTATGCTGCTGGAAGGTCCTTCTACCCAAGCCCCAAGGTCGAACTCACCTGACCAAAACATCCCCCCTCGAGATGGTGGCAGTGGGCAGAGCCAGGGATCCGAATGGCAGAGATCCCCTCACACCGTATTTACCGTGAAAAGAGAAAACTCAGGCCCAGGCAAGCCTCGGATTCACCCACCACTTGGCAGTGGTACCTGGGGCTAGGGCCCCAAGCACTGAGTCTGACCTGGCTCTCCAGGGGAGCCCCAGGAGCCACCACCACAAAGATATTTCTATAAGTGATGTTTTTTACAGGTGTTTGGGCACTCTAATTTGTTTTACTCATATCAAAATTTCTGTTAGTAGTAGTAGTAAAAGTAACTTTTCTATTTTTTTAAATAATTGAAAATGAATTCATGCCAAAATCTGCAGTACTTCTGCTTGTCATTAATAGATAACTGATACTAAGTGAGAAAAACTGCATCATAAACCTATCACATTCACACAATTCAAAATATTGGAAAAAGAATAGGTTGGCATCTTCAAGGAAGCATCTTTTCTTTTTTTAAGAGTTATTTATTTTCATTGCAAAGTTAGATATACAGAGAGGAGGAGAGACACAGAGGAAGATCTTCCATCACATGATTCACTCCCCAAGTGAGCGCAACGGCCGGTGCTACGCTGATCTGAAGCCAGCAGCTAGGAACCTCCTCCAGGTCTCTCACACAGCTGCAGAGTCCCCAGGTTTTGGTCCATCTTCAACTGCTTTCCCAGGCCACAAGCAGGGAGCTGGATGGGAAGCAGGGCTGCTGGGATTAGAACTGGCACCCATATGGGATTCAGGTGTGTTTAATGTGAGGACTTTAGCTGCTAGACCACTGCACTGGGCCCCAAGGAAACATCCTAACACAGTGGGGTCATGTTCTAAATCAACACAGTTTGCTTAAATGGATCTCAAAAGTAAAAATGTGGCCTCCAATTACCTGGGTAACATGAAACATATTACGCAAAGTCAGAGTTTTTGATAGCAAAGTAATATGCCTCATATTAGGCATTCCATGTTAGGTCAGATACAATCCTACCCATGAACTGTAGCCATGCTAGGAGGATAATAAGATAATCACATCCTGTCTGGCACAATATTTGAACCACTGGTGAGGTTGCCTATCCATGACTAGAAAAACAAATGAGTTCCATCTGCCAAGACATAAATAGTTACTAAGTTAATAATTTTTCATCCCGTAAGGTAGTTCCACATTTAGCCCAGCCTGAGATAACCTTGAGATATTCACAATTTATAGTCTTGTCTTTATAAACTGTGATGTTCTGAACTTTGGGGTCAAAAGTTCTTTCTTGGGATCAGATGGTACTCAACAGGATCGTCCTGTGCCTGTAGTGGAGGCATCACATATGATGCCAACAAACAATTCACTGTTTATGCACTAAGAAAGTAGTTAAGGATGGCTCAAGTCCTTAGGACCCTGCACCCACATAAGAAATCTGGAAGAATCTCTCAGATTCTAATCAGTTCAGCTTTTGCCATTGCAGCCATGTGGGGGGCAAGCCAGCCAATTGGCAATCTCTCTTTTTCTTCCTTTAAATTTGTTTTTAAAATCAGTAAGAAAAGAAAATGTGTTTTGAGAAAAGATTTCTGGTGGGTCTGATGCAGCAGCCTAGTGGTTAAGCCCTCGACTTGCATGTGCCAGGATCCACTATGCTCACTGATTTGTGTCCCAGCTGCTCCACTACATACAACTCTCTGCTTTTGGTCTGGGAAAGCAATAGAGGATGGACCAAAATCTTGGTACCCTTGAACCCACATGGGAAACCTGGAAGAAGCTCCTGGCTCCTGGCTTCAGATTGGCTCAGCTGTGGCCATTGTGGCCACTTAAAAAGTGATTCCTCAGATGGAAGATCTTTCTCTTTGTCTCTCCTTCTCTTTATAAATGACTTTCCAATAAAAATAAGTAAATCTCTCTCTTTTCTGGTAAAGATTTATTTATTTTTATTGGAAAGGCAGATGTACAGAGAGGAGAGACAGAGAGGAAGATCTTCCATCCGATGATTCACTCCCCAAGTGGCTGTGATGGCTGGCGCTGCACCAATCCAAAGCCAGGAGCCAGGAAGTTCTTTCCAGGTCTCCCATGTGGGTACAGTGTCCCAAGGCCTTGGGCTGTCCTCAACTGCTCTACCAAGCCACAAGCAGGGAGCTGGATGGGAAGTGAAGCAGCCGAGATCAGAACCGGCACAAATATGGGATCCTGGGGCATTCAAGAGGAGGACTTTACCTGCCAGGCAACCACAGTAGGCCCAAGAATAATTATTCTAAGAATTGCTAGCTTCACATAAGAATCCATTAAAGGGGCCCGGCGGCGTGGCCTAGCAGCTAAAGTCCTCGCCTTGGAAGCCCCGGAATCCCATATGGGCATCGGTTCTGGTCCTGGAAGCTCCACTTCCCATCCAGCTCCCTGCTTGTGGCCTGGGAAAGCAGTTAAGGATGGCCCAATGCATTGGGACACTGCACCCACGTGGGAGACCCGGAAGAGGTTACTGGTTCCCGGCTTTGGATCGGCGTGCATCGGCCCATTGCGGCTCACTTGGGGAGTGAATCATCGGACGGAAGATCTTCCTCCCTGTCTCTCCTCCTCTCTGTATATCTGACTTTGTAATAAAAATAAATCTTTAAAAAAAAAAAGAATCCATGAAAGCTTTTGTGCAACACCTGTGTTCTTTTCTGGTATAAAACTCTGTGTATTCTCAAATGAAGTGTGCTATCCTGAATATGTGGATGATGGCTGCAGTGTAGATTAATAAAAGCATTTCTCCATTAAGCATCTTATTATTGTCTGTTTGATTAATCCTGACAGTACAGAATACCTAGTCACAAAAAAAAAAAAAAGCTGAAATAGTCCCAATGTGGAGAGAGACACAAGAAAGCATCACAGTACACAGTCCTAACAGACATGGCCAGAAAGAAAACGCCCTGTGACACATTATAGTTAAACTGTCATAAGTGGAACACAGAAAGAACAGAAAGAACATTCTACAATCTGCAAGAGAAAACTGTCCAGTCACATGTAAGTGAGCCAATATTAGACCATCTTAGCAAAGTAGGGGGAGACAGAATGATGCGCGATGTTTAACTGCTGCCTGCTGGGCTAGTACCTCATCAGTGCTGGCTTGAGTCTGATGCTCTACAACAATCCACTTCCCTGCTAAGTCTCCCAGAAAAGAAGTGGAAGATGACCCAGGCATTCAGAAACCTGCCACCCACATGGAAATGGAAAACAGGATGGAATTTCAGGCGCTTAGCTTCAGCCTGACTCAGTCACTGGAGGGGTGAACAATTTCTTGAAATACTTCTCTGTCTCTACCTCTCTCTTCATCTCGGCCTTTCAAATAAAATTAATGTTTAAAAAGAGAGAACAATATATTCCAAACTATGAAAGAAAAAAAAAAAAGGCACTCCCAACCAAAAATACTATACCCAGAAAAACTACCTTTCACAAAAGGGGTATCTTTCACAATGAATTCATCACCAGAGAATTGGCCTTAACAAGATCTGGGAAGGGCCCAGCCCAAGGCTCAGTAGCTAAATCCTTGCCTTTCATGCACTGGAATCCCACATGGGCACCACTTCATGTCCCGGCTGCTCCACTTCCCATCTAGTTCCCTGCTTGTGACCTGGGACAGCAGGAGAACAGCCACAAGCCTTGGGATCCTGCACCTGCATGGGAGACCCGGAAGAGACTCCTGGCTTCAGAATGGCTTGATTCCTGCTGTGGAGGGCACTTGGGGGCTGGGCCAGCAAATGGAATCTCTGTTTGTCTCTCCTCTCTGTAGATCTGCCTTTCCAATACAAATAAACATATCTTTCAAAATTTAGATTAGATATCTTTTCTGACCAAAATTGAATAAAACTGGAAACCAACAAAAGAAACTTCAAAAATTACAGATACATGGCAAACAAATAAACATTAGTGAAGGAACAAGGAAGCTAACACTAAAGAAATCAAAGGGGAAAGTTTGAAATTCCTCCAACCAAATGAAGATAGTTACCACATATGAAAACTTATGGAATACAGCAAAAGAAATACTGGAAGGAAAGTTTACAACAGTAAGAAGCTACATCAAAACCCAGAAATACATCAAATGATGTGACAATGCCTTCTTAAGGACCTAGAAAACCGCAAACCACCACACCAAAGTTAACAGAAGGAAAGAAATTACAAAACTCTAAAGGGCAATGTGGTAGCACATCAGAATAATCCTACTGGCACCAGTTCTAGTCCCTTGTGCTCTGGTTCTGATCCAGCTATCTGCTGTGACCTGGAAAACAGAGAAAGATGGCCCAAGGCCTTGGGCTCCTGCATCCATCCAGGAGACCTATGAAATAGACACGAGACAGCTGAATGGTACCTTATAGCCATTTTAAGGTATATAGCAGCCGGTCCTGTATACAAACTAAAATTGAAATGTCAATGAGCAAATCATAGGTTGTGGTTAAGAACTTGTTTTTTGTTTTTTTTTTTTTTAACATACTGGTTACTCAAAACCATGTCAATTCCATAATGTTACAAATTGCTGTTAATGTTATATTGGGACTCTTCATTGACTGGGATGATATTATAGCAGCTCTAACTTTGGACCAGAAATGGTCTCCCCAAGAAACTGTTCAACCCATCTGGACAATAAGTAGCTGGACTCTATGTTTGGTATATATTTGCAAGGAAAGAATCTTGATTGAATTTGAACTGTAATACTGCACCAAGGTGGAGGAATCCACCAGGGGGGAGGGGCGTGGGGAGGGGTGGGGGGATTCCCAGAGCCTATGAAACTGTCACATAATGCATAATAATTAATAAAAAAAGATTAAAAAAAAAAAAAAGCTCTTGGCCCCAGCTCCAGTTCAGCCCAGCACTCACCATTGTAATTACTTGGGAAGTGACTGAGTAGATGGAATCTCTCTCTCTCTCTCTCTGTGTCTCTCATGTTGTTTTTAACTCTTTCAAGTAAAAGAAATCTTCTAAAAAAAGAGCTTGGGGAAAAAGCAACTTTAAAAATTCATTGTAGAATTAAACAGAAACTAAAACCACAATGTAAATCAAGAATGCCTTTTCAAAAGATTAAAGAAAGACAAATAACTACAAACATATATGAAAAGGGAGATAACACAGAAAAACAAAAGGCTACCACAGAACATTAGAAACATTTACATGCCAAAAGATAGGCAAATCTACAAGTAATACACAACTTACAAAAACTGAACCTCAAAGACATGGATCAGCCAATGAGGAACAATACGGAATCAGTTATAAAAAGCTTTCCAACAAAGTGCAGGACCAGAGAAGCCTTACTAATGAATGTCAGAGTCAGTCAAGCAGAGTCATAACCATTCTTCTAACAATATCCCAAAATACTAACAAAGGAGGGAACTCTTCCAAGCTCATTTAGAGGTCAATGTCAAAACCAGACATGTACACCATGACAACAACAAAAACACAATTAAAACCTTGTGAGCAGAGAGGCAAAGATTCTCACCAAATACTACCAGTCAAATCGAACAACACATCAAAAAGATCATCCATCATAATCTAAAGGGATTTATCCCAGGAATGCAATGAATGAAGATGAAAATTACGATTATTTAAACATGCAGAGAACAATTTAACTGAATAATCCTCAACAAATGAGCTACAAAACAAACATAATTCATTTTAATAAATACTACATATAACAAAGCCAGGGCCCACATTGTATGACTAGTGGAAAGCTAAAAGGATTGCTTAAGATCTGGAACCAGATAAGGATGAACACTCTCCCTACTTTTACTCAATACAGCAGTGGAAGCTTTAGAGTAATTGCAAAAGAAAAAATAAGTAGAAGAGCAAGGAGTATTGTGGATACAAGAACTACATGCCTGTTTGCAGATGACACTATTCTGTATATAGAAAATCCAAAAGCAGGATCCCATATGGGTGCTGGTTCTAATCCCTGCTGCTCCACCTCCCATCCAGCTTCCTGCTTGTGGCCTAGGAAAGCAGTTGAGGACAGCCCAAAGCCTGGAACACTGCACTCATGTGGGAGACCCAGAAAAAGCTCCTGGCTCCTGGCTTCAGATCGGCTTGGCTCCAGCTGTTGAGGCTACTTGGAGAGTGAATCAACAGGAAGAAGATCTTCCTCTCTGTCTCTCCTCTTCTCTATATATCTCTGGATAGAAGAGCTCTCTCTCTTTCTCTCTCTATTGTTGTGCACGTGATTCTATTTTTCTGTCAGATTTCTCAATCAGAAAAGAAAAACTTCTAAAAATGACTATAATCACATCAATGCACACCAAAATCAAATTGAAAAATGCTAAGAGACGAAATTCTGGGCAGATATAAAAGAATAACAGACATTGGAATAGTAAATGTAAGTCAATACTTATTTGCTCTGATTTTCAAACTCTTTACAAAGTTCCTATCTATTTGAGACACAATACTAATCTGATATGGGTTTTATAACTTGAAAAAGTAAAACGTGTTATGGTAAGTATGGCGCACAGGCTGGAAAGAGATCAGCGGAAATACACTACAATTCATAAATGAGGATACTATTACTTGGACAAACACTCTTAGTCAAAGATGAACTGTGGTAATCACAAAACTATGAAACAGGTTAAAAACACTAGGGCAGCAAAGGAGTCCCGGGCCATACTCCTATTTCTGTCTAGTACGGATTACTCCCATAGAAGAAAGACTTGATTTGGCATACCATAGATAAGACAGAAATCAGAAGCAACTGACAGAGAAAACCTAAGCACAGACACACAAGAGAGATCAAGAAAAGACAGATTGTTACAAAAACAGTCAAACTATGTAGCAAGGTATGTAGCAATCATGGTAAAGGGTTTTGTATGATCGCTGAGCAAATCAATCATAGAATCTAATCGAGTTCAACCTTGAGATCTCAGGTGAAAGGAGCCCTCTGCAGTGTGGTGGCTGCACAGAGTACCCGAGCCAGGTAGGACCCAATGTGTGTGACTTGGCCCATGGGTGCCATCACCTCACAGTGATCGAGTCCTGGCTGTTGGAGGCCAGTGCGCCCAAAGGACACCAGGCTCCACCTGCTGGCCGCCCAGAGATGAGTACTAGGGTTTTTTGGGGTACCTAATTGCTACCTAGAGACAGCAATGGATTAGGTCAATGTGAATGTAGGTGAGGGATGAATTCTGTGTGACTCCCAGCAATGGGGTCACTGAGCTTGCTGGCAAGAATGGGGACTGAGGCCTGGGAGTTTGGTTGGGAGAGTCCATATGATCTGTTTGGGTCAGATTGATTCACCAGTGCATATGGGAGTACTGAGATGGGCTGTTAACATAGAACACTGCTGACTGACACACACCAGTCCACACAAAAGCTATGGCTGAGGGACTGTCTGGCAGGGTTGGATCCCAGTACCTGACTGAGTGTTGGAACAGGAGGGAGTCAAAATAGGAAGGGTCATGACACCAACCAGCTCGAGGCAGAACCAGGTCGGGGGTAGATTCTGCAGGGGATAAATGGGCCCAACCCTGTGGAAATACAACTCCTGTTGATCAGCTTAAGAGTTGGTGTGGAGATGGGCTGAGCTAGGAATGACTATGGATCCCAACGACACTCATGGGTGCTGGGGCTGGTGACAGCATGGGCAGGTCCAGGCTGCAGCACCTGCATGTGCATCCTACCAGAGGGTATGAGGCAGGCCGGGCCACACCATCCTCCAGTTCATAAATGCCAAGATGGAGTAGCAGGGTATGCTGGGCAAGAACCTAGCACCTCCTGGAACAAGTGAGCTCTGGGTCGGGGAGTGAACCATTGGGAGAACATGAGAACATGGAGAATCTATTGTTGGTCACAGCTCCCACTGGTGAGCACGTGTTTCAGACCTGGGTGTTGGACAGCTTGAGCAGGGTAACTCCAACTGTTGGCTGATGTGTGGGTTGGCTTGTGTAGGGGAAGTGACCATGCAGGGGCAAGTCAACCTTATTTCATTGGCAAGAGCAGAAACCATGCAGGAGCACAGGTCAAGCTCAGCTAGGCTGTCACACATACCATACCAGACTGCATGAGACGTGGAGGGGAGCAGACAGAGAAGGGCCAGGTTCCAGCACCTGCCAGTGAGTGGAAGGAATTGGGGTAGGCTGGGTCAGGTCAGGCTACAGCATCCAAACACAAAGGTCATGACAGGTGAGGGACTAGGCCAAGCTGGGTCAGAGCAACCATTGCCAAGTGCAAGATCTGTAACTGGAAACACACCTAGTTGGGGAGCTAAGGGATGTCCTGGCTGGGTTAGGGTTCCCACTCAGGCTGGAATGGGAGCCATGTTCTGCTCTGGATATGGCTACAGCATACCTTAGCACAAGTGTGGACTGGGGCTGGGTGTGCTGGGCTGGCTAGACTCCAGCACCCACTGGTGCTCATAAGGACCAAGGTAGATGTAGGATGGGCTAGGCTAGGTTTTTGCCCCTGTTGAGCCAGATGTGAGCTGTGTCTGTGTGTGCACCAGGCTAGACTGGGCTGTGATACCCAACAATAAGAACTGTATTGGGTTGAAAGCCAGTCAGGAAAGGCCATTCATTGTTCCTGCTAGATCAGGAGGTGGACTAAGTAGGGCTGGCCCCTGGACCCACCGTGTGTGTGAGATCTAGCATTGGAAATGGTTCTGATGGACAAGCCTGGGATACTCTTCCATCGGCACATAGTCCATGCAGATGAGTATAAAAACCACGACAGGAAGCAGCCCAGAAAGAGCCAGCAAATGGTATCCAAAGGTACACATTTGGCGCAGATCAGGGGCAAATCAAGGACTGCCAGTTCACATCACCCACTGGCAAATCCAAGCTCATTAATGGAATGTGGGTCTGGCTGGGTCCGGTTGCAACACATGACACAGTACAGATGAGGGCTGGGACTGGGTGCCGGCTGGGCTGGGCTAGGCTTTAGCCTCCACCAACCTGAGCTGGAATTGGGCATAGGGCCTCACAGGGCTGAGCTGGGCCAGGCTACAGCACCCACCGGCAAAAGCTGAGGTGAGGCAGGTCTTGCCAGACTGGGTCATGGCACCTAACCAGCACATGCAAGACCATGTTGCGGGGGAGGAGTAAAGCTGCTAGGGGAAATGTGAGGCATCTGCGGCAGGAACACAACTCCCACTGGAGAGTGTGAGTTGGGATGGGGCAGACCAGATCGGGCAGGACTACCAAGCCCTTGGGCCTCATGTGAGCTAGATCAGGGAAAAGCCAACTGGACTGACTTCCTACTGCTGCAAACATAAATCAGAGTGGTTGAAGGTTGGCTGGGCTGTGCCACAGCACCAGCTGGCAGATGCTGGCACTGGGGACTAATACCGTCAATCTAAATTGCAGAATCACCTGGAAAGTGCATGATCCGGGAGTGGGAGTGGGCCCAGGAGGGAAACAGTGGGCACCTCGCTCTTGAGTTACCATTCACACTGGAGAGCATGAGAACCAGGACAGGGACAGGGGTGGCAGGACAGAATGGCACCCAAGAGCCTCTGTGTGGCTGGTTAGTGGGGTTGGTTAGGTTGAACTAGGTTTCAATGCCCATTGACATGAAGAAGGGCTCAATAGGATGTGAGACAGACTGGACCAGTATGCTATACATACTAGCAAGTATAGGGACCAGGGCAGGGAGCAGCTCTGGTGGGGGTTATTGCAGGTCACTCTGACTAGCCTGCAGCTCCCACTGGTTTGCATGAGGGCCAAGTGTGTGGTGGGCAGAATCAGCTTGGGCTGCAACACTCTTTGCTTAATGTGAAAGATAGGGCTGGAAGCAGAACTGACCCAGCAATTGTAACCACCAGCATATGCAAAACCTAATTTGGGTGACAGACTCTGCTGAACCCTGTACTAGCAAGCACACAAGAATCAGGTGGGATCACCTCAAAGTTTCTTCCAGACTCCCTCCAACTGAACTGCTGATCTCAGAACCCCAACCATGAAGAGAAGTGCAGCTTCCATGGTCTGACCACGGAGTGCAAGTGTCAAAGCTGAGCCACCTCAGAGCCTCAGACCCAACACCAGACAGCATATCCAGGTGCACATGGAGGATATGGCAGTCCATCAGAGCCTGCAGAGGACACCCAGTACCATAACAGAGGAGAGAAGACAGAACAAACCAACCAACTAACCCAGCCATGTGTTGACAGTGATTCTGGAGAGATTTCATCGTGCTTGGAATGGTGAGATCAGCAGAAATTCAGAACTGTTGGACTATCAAAACCACTTGAGCAGCACCCTCAGAGCATGCCTCACATCAGCAACCTGGGATGGGTGGGAGGCTGGGTGGGGCTTCTCACTTTCTCTCTCCCCTTACCCCAGATCTAATAACAATGTGGAAACAAAGGTTTTACCCACTTTTCTGTAGCTCTTGATCCTTTGTGCCCTAATCAACTATGGAAAGTTTGTCAAAATAAAATAGAAATAAGTTTTACAAATCTGATCAAAATTCACAGCATGACCACTTGAGGAGCTAGAGAAAAAATATATAAGCAAAGCAGAAACGGAATTGGAAGAATACTTAAAGTACAAACTCCTAGAAAACTGTGGGTGTTTTACTAGCAAATGCTCACCACTGTGCATACAGATTAAAGAAATAAACAGCTTTACTGGCTTGGAATGCAAGAGGGCAAAATTTAAAGATGGCAAGATAAGCACGGATTTGGGGGATGAGTTAATCAAGGGAAGAAGCCAAGAACATAAGTCCCCAAATTTGCATTTAAACGTCAATGAAATGCTTGACAGAGGACTAAACCACATACATGCCGCAGAGCTCAAAAGGACCAAAGAAAGAAGCACCACTGGAAACTGAAAGAAATGGAGAAACAGGTACTAATAATAGTGGCAGAACAAAACAAAACAAACACACAAAAAAGCAAAAAGGGACAAACTGCTGAAACACAAAGGTAAAAGACAAGACCCAGGAAGCAGCCAAAGGAAAAACAGCACATGGCATATCAGGTAGACCCATGTGCACATACGGCTACTCTCAGCATGATGAAAAGGAAAAGTTGTACGCAAAATGGTAAAAGAAAATAACCTTCAATTTCTGACTTTATATCCAGTGGCATTCTAGAGAAGGAAATGGAAAGACATTTTAGGGAAAGCAAAACTAACATAACTCCACTTACATGAACTTCCCAGGACAGACAAACTCACAGAGTCAAATGGCAGAGTGATTGCCAAAGACTGGGCTAGAGAAATGGTTTTAGAATTTACAGTGTTAGGTGACATGAAAAAGATCCTGTAGATGGATAGTGGTGACAGCTGCAAATATGTGAGAACACATTTCAACCTACTCAACTGTACACTTACAAACAGCTAACATGGTACATTTTACGTACATGCTACAATTTTGAATAAGTTTCTCTTCATTTCAATAGTACTTGTACGTACACACAAACAACAAATATTTCTTAAACTAGTTTTTATTAACCAACTGGAATAAACTAAAATCTAAACAGCATTTTTAGGAGTGTGAAAACATGACAAATCACTGACAGCGGGAAGCATACAACTGTGAATTAATCAACACAACTTTACAGAATCATCAGTATAAATATATATGACTAAAAGGTACACGTTACTAAAATACCTGCATCTTACTTTTGCTCTGTGCATTATTAGTACTGCATATTACCCCTTGTTCAACAAGTCTCAGTGATTTCTGAATGGCTTCTCTGTGCACAGAAGCCTGGCTTCGAGGGATTGGACCTCACCCTGGAACATCTGTGACATTTCTGATGCAGCATCAACAGCTGTTCCCTGTGTACTGCTGACACTGTATGCAAACACCAGAATAAAAGGAGAAACACAAAAGTAAGACTTGACATCAGATGAGATCACTCCTGAGAGAGAGAGAGAGAGAGAGAGAGAGAGAGCAGAGTCCAGAAGAAATCACTCTTGTCAATTTGTATCACTGACTGAGCATCCCTAATCTTAAAAAGCCAAATCCAACACATTTGAAGTCTCAAATTATGCAAATACTCCAAAATCTGACACACTCACAGTCCAAAACACTTGGGACTAGGGATACTCAATCTGTAATACCTGCAAGGGATAAGAGGAGGATACAATTTTCATTTTCCATTTGTTGAGCTTCAGAAATCCTTTGGATAGCTACAAAAACTTACCTAACAGGGAATGAAGGCTATGATCTTAAAAGGTAGAAAACAGGGACCAGCTGGAAACAGGGGTGTCAAACCACAAAAAGTTGAACCAGTCCGGGAGGACTGCAGAATGAGAAGGATGGGAGCCGGGGTGGAACACAGGGATGAGCTACAGAAAGCAGGAGAGAGCAGACACAGGGGGACAGCAAAGAACTCCAGAGCAAAGCAACAGGAACGAATGGAAATCCCAGAAACAGATCACGGAGAGCAGTTTCACCAGCTGGCATGTACGCACAAGCACGTCATAAGACCTTCGACAAAAATTTCTTTCTGACGTCATGGCTGAAAGGCCACATGTAGTGTGAAAGGTAGCTTCCAAAGTGGCAGAAGACTCAAGGAAAGCACTGTATAAACAGTCTTTGGATTTAATGACAATTAAGCTGTTGCTAAATAAGACTTACTGGGTGTTTTTAAGTATAGACAGGCAGCGGCGCTGATCCTAACAAACGTAACTTTGAACAGTCTACTATATATCCTGCCCACACCTGTACGTCAAAGACATGCATGGAACTACTGAAATCCCTGTGGCCCAGTGAATGCTTCAGACAGTCCAGGTTTCATTTGTGTTCAAAAGCTGCCTGGCACCACACAACTGGAGAAACTTGAGAAAACTCTACTTGCATTTAGCATTACGATAACCATTTCTAATGCAGAGAATGGAGAATAGTCTTTTGCATATTAACACTGAAAAACTTGCCATAACATCGGATTTGCGGGCAAAAAAGATGGTATTTAAGACTTCAGGGCCAGCCAGTCTTCTTTAGATGTGTCATGCTGTCTTCTCAGACCCCAACGAGTCATGTTACATGTGTGACACTTTTTTCAGCCAAATCTGCATCTAACGTGGAAGACTCTAGGGTCTTGTAACCTGCTTATGTTTATCTGCCAACTTCATCTTATGCCCAGCTCCCTAAAGTTCAAATGGACCTACTTCAAATGTTTCATTTTATCTCATAGGCCCTAACAAGTTGTTAAAATACAGTGCAAAATAAAAAATAAGTAAACAGCTCACCAGAGACGTGTACATTTTTCGCTCTTCTTGGAAACACATGGAGAACTCTGGAAGCATCCTTGGGAGTGGAGGAGAATGGACCATATCCATGAGAGACTGGTGTGGTGTGGTTCAAGATGTTCTTACCCAGAACTCAATACATGAGCTGGAACAATGAACAGAAAAGCCTCTCTGTGGAATAACAATCTTTTAGGCCTCAAATCAAAGCAACAAATACCCCACTAGTGATACACATAAGTCTATAACTTGATCCAGTTTAGCTACATAACTGATTTGGGTTGCTTAAAACACCTATTACCTACTCATTCAGCAAAAATGATCATTCCCCAAACAATTAAATAATTTAAACAACAGAAGAAACACACTCTTCACTAAAACTAATGTTAGAGAAATATACTTGGATTAGAGAAACCACAGATCCTTATTAATACAGAGAAACACCCAGGAATCCAAGTGAGTCTTTCTATTACAACTCTTCCCGAAGAAAAACCCGCTGCAACCCAACAGCACCTGCTCACATCTAGACACACTCTGCCTTGATGGCACTCACGGTCACAGCTCTGAGTGCTCACACAATGGTCTCACACTGGGCTTCGCTGCCAGTGAGACATTAGCCTTCTGGGACACACACTATGATGTCAGCGCGGGCACTGTGAATGCAGCAGCCAGCAGGGACTGCCAGAAGCAGCCTTAATCTATCAGGATCAGCCTAGGCACCAGAACACTAAAACTTCAGTTAGTCATCCCAATTGCCCAGCCATGCCCACCCCAAAATGTGGAGCCACAGATCTATAGTGAAGACTGGATTTTCTTTGGTCAGTAGTCTCAGCTGGTTCACTTTACAGTAAATGCTGACACATCTCAA
The DNA here is from genome assembly GCF_030435755.1 of Ochotona princeps. Taxonomy (NCBI): domain Eukaryota; kingdom Metazoa; phylum Chordata; class Mammalia; order Lagomorpha; family Ochotonidae; genus Ochotona; species Ochotona princeps. The sequence goes on from NC_080857.1 coordinate 32,265,662, forward strand.
CACACAAAACCTGACACTTGTTTTCTTTTACAGAAACATCAAAACGATAAATGTGGGAGTCAACACCATGGTATAGTAGGCTAAGCTTCCACATGTCCTGGCTGCTATGCTTCCTATCCAGTTCCCTGGTTATGGGCTGGGAAAGCAACGGTCCATGTTGGAAGTCCTCGGGCCCTTGCACCCACATGGGAGACCTAGAGGGGGCTTCTGGCTTGGGACTTGCTCAGCTCCAGCTGTTGTGGGCATATGTGGAGTGAACCAGTAAATGGAAGGTCTCCAACTCTTTCTTTCAAATAAAAAATAAATCAATACATTGGGGCCCAGCACGATAGAGAAGTAGTTAAAGTCCTGGCCTTGAATGTGCCAGGATCCCATAGGGGTGCCAGTTCTAGTCCCAGCTCCCTGCCTTGTGGCCTCGGGAAGTGGCCCAAATCTTAGGGACCCTGCACCCATGTGGGAGACCCAGAAGCAGTTCCTGACCCCAGGATTCCGGTTTTCTTACCTCCAGCTGTTGCAGAAGCTTGGGGAGTGAACCATTGGATGGAAGATCTTCCTCTCTGTCTCTCCTCGTCTCTCTTTAACCACCTTTCCAATAAAAATAAGTAAACCTTCAAAGAAAAAAAAATCAATAAATTGAAATTCCTCTTAAATGGCAGAAGAGCCTGGCAAGCTTTCCCTTAACTACTACAAACACAGCCAGCATAGAGGGAACATTAGTAACAGATTCCAAGAGGCCAAATTTGGCGGTAGCTGATCTGAGAAGACTCTGCCTCCAGACACAATGAGGGAACACTGAATGCTTGGAAGTGAATTCTACACCCTGGAGAGTGCTCCTCCTGACAGGCACGCCCTGTATCCCTCAACACCCCTAAAGTAGGTCACATTTCTAGGTCCCTGCCTATTTCACTTAGTCACCCACATCCCCCATTTATGACAACTGGCCTCAATCTTCCAGGTCGCTCAGTCTTTGATATGTCTCGGGATTAACAATTGCGTGGGCCGTGCAGCGCTGCGATCTCCACCTTTCTGAGTGCCCATTCTGCCTCTTCTGTGGAGCCAGTGAAGGTTCAGACCCCAGGGATGTTCCTTCCGGAGGTGGGGGGATTACTAACTACAGGTGCACCCACTTCGCCACACCTTCGTTACCCCAAATAAGACAGGACCAACTTCCAGTTTGCACTCGCCCTCTGGCAACCCAGCGACCTTGGAAAGTAACTCTACAGCAAATCGCACTCCAGCAGACTCCCCGTTACACCAACACAACGGGCCCTTGGGGAGACCCGCCTGCAACGGGGCTCCCTGGCCCTGCCGCGCCCCTGCAGGGGCCTCACAGCAGCGGCGGGGCTGGCACTGGACGCTCTCCCGCCGCAGCCACCTCGCAGCCTGAGAACACAGCTCCCCCAAGTCGGCCGGGCCCACCGACCTGCCCTCCATAGTCTCCTGACCCGATCCTCACAGGGCGCAGCCCCGGGAACCTCGCCCCGAGCGCCCCACCTGGGGATCCCACGGCTGCCGCCCAGCAAGCGCAGCCCGACAGCCCCGCACCTCCCTGCGCCTACACGCCCCTCACCAGGGCTTCCCTCCTCACTCGCGCAGGAACCTGGGACCACAACAGAGGACAACCCCAGGACCGCCCAGCAGCCCAGGCAGCGGGAAGGATTTCCAAACCGGAGATGGCAGGAGTGGGCGGTGCGGCACATGCGCAGAAGGACCCGGCAGATGCTTTCCGCGGCCGGGAGCAGGTGACGTCATCAGGAAAGACTACATTTCCCACAAGGCTCTGCGCCCGTTCTGAAGGCCCCTGAGGAGGAGGAGGAGGTCTGGGCTTTCCTGGTTGGCGAGGTGGAATCATCCTGACTGTTATCCACGTGGGGAGGTGTGGAATTCTAGCTCTTTATTAACTCCTGTTGCCACAGCTTGGGATTTTGTGGGGAAAATGGGGAATTGAGTCGATTGTTCCAATAGCTTTTGTTTTTCATTCCTCATGTATGCATTCTGGCAAACAAAATGTCTCTGCACTATGTCTTGGAGACAGGCCACTTTCTTTGAAACTAGTCACTAGGCCACTCCATTCTCTGTCGCAGCCAAGGTTTCTGTGCCAACTTGTGCATGACTGTCGTACAAGAGAGCAAGGACAACTTAGTATCTTCCAAACTATCTATCTTTCTCTTTCTAAGTGTTTCTCGGTGTCCTCGTGGCTGTGGCTCTTTTCCCTGATCTGCCAGTGCCTGCTCACTAACCGTTTTCATCTCCTGTGTTGAACAATGGAGCAATTTTGCATTTGTGAAACCAAGGTCCAGTGGCTGGTCTCTATCCGTTCTCCGTACTAAAGATGACACATGCCTCATTTACCCCTCCTCTCTTGCTGCCACAAAACAAAACAAAACACACACACACAAACACACACACTACCAGAAATAATTCATTGGTTCATTTGAAACTTCTGGCTTTTTTTTTCCTACCAAGAAGGCTCCTTGTAGGGCCATTTTCCCTAAATTCTCTCCTTTTTTTGCATTCTTGCAAAAGTGAGCTTCTAGTCATTGTGATCCAAAAGGTTCTGATTTTCTCACCTGACCGGTTGTGATCGCTTCTCTGCCCACTTATTTTGGTCCCTCTGTTTTAAAAGTGATGGGGCCAATGTATACTTTGTTAATCTCCGTTTGTGATCAGCAGTGCTTTCCAGTGTAGGTGTTAAGACATAAGAGAATAGTCAGGAAAACTATGCTTTTTCTTTTCTTTTTTTTTTTTTTAATGTTGTGAACTGCTGAGTTATTCTTTTTATCATGGGCATTTAAAATAATCTTCATCCACTGTTTGATTTTCTGAATATATTTGTAATTATAATTAGAGAACTATGCCTTTCAACAAGATTTGTTGACTGTAGACTTACATGCTTTGCCTTCTAGCTTGAAAGATTTTCCTGAGGGCCTGGCGTGATAGCTTAGTGGTTAGGGTCCTCGTTTTGCATGTGCTGGGATCCCATATGGTCGTCGATTCTAATCCCGGGCTGTTGTGGTCACTTGGGGAGTGAATCATCGGATGGAGGATCTTTCTCTCTGTCTCTCCTCCTCTCTGTATATCCACCTTTCAAATAAAAATAAATAAATCTTTTAAAAACACAAGATTTTTCTGAGATTCCTACGGTTAGAAACACATTAGTAATTTACAACTGTGTAAAAATTATTTATCTGTTAACTGTTTAATTCCTCCAAAGCAAAAACACGTGAAAGTGAAATTCTGTTGTGCTTTAAAGTAGCTTTCCTCTTTATGTAGAGGTGTTCAGGACTGAAACAGTCACAGCCAGCTAAAAAGAAGGAGGGAGAAAAGTATAAACAGGTGTTCTTGCTCTGCCCAAGCTGGCAGGATCAACCAAAGGTCAGTTCTTTAAAAGTGAGAACACAGGTTCAGGCAAGCTAAACATTGAATAGTCAGACGTTGCCAGGTCAAAATAGAGATTAAAAAGGAAGTTCTACCCAAATAAAAACAGTGTTTTAAAAAGGAGAATTAGGGATAATCAGAGATGGATTACACGGTGGATCCAGATAGTATACAGCTGAGTGTCTCTTCACAGCTGACACTGCAAAAGTCCAGGATTCTAGGGAATTGTGTAGGTTATATTAGTTAGTTCTGGAAACCCATGGCCTATACCCTACAGGCTATGCAGGGAAAATCCAGAAGACTAAGAAACAATACACATGCAGCTTTTTCTGGAGTGGGAAGGAAGAAGCAGAGATGCCTGTTATACCCTTTGAAGGGCAGAGATCTCTGCCACGTCTCCTGCATTGTTGCTCCAATGGGAAACTGACCCTTACGAAAACTGGCATATTTGAGCCTAATCCATTCACACAGCGACAAGATCAATCACCACTTTTGATTTAGAGCACTAACTCTAATCCTATAAACCTTGAAGTCAGTAATTCACTTGAACGGCCACCAGTTCTGTCCCTAGGTGTTTTTGAAAGCTGAGAACAGACATTCTTGGAACACCAGATATTCTAGGTCACACGTCCAACCTTTGATGAGCACATGTTATGTATTTTTAAGGACCAGAGCAGTCTTTTGAAACAGATATAGTGGTGCACACATGGGGTCCTCCTGCTTATGCTCATTCAACAGTGGCAGAGATGACTCCAGATTGGGCTGCCCAGGCACCAGCGGCACTGGGCAAAGTCCAAAGGCCACCTGGCAGCATCATGCCCTAGGGACTTGAACGTGTGGTATAAATGGCCTATAGGCTATGACACAAGTGAGACTGAGCAGGACGCTGGGGTTCATGTCCGGGGGGGGGGGGATGACTTACTGGGGGACATCTACGGACAAGGCCACAGTACTTTCAGGTAAGCAAGGGTGCTGAGACCAAGTAGTTTGGAGGGGGGAACGGAAAGACCTTTAAAGATCAGTCTGAAGAATCCAAAACTTGAACCTAAAATGTTTTAGAAGCTTTACACCAAACTCTGTAAATGCTAATGATTTTTTTGGCTGTTTGACATCAAATAAAACCCTCTGGTGGGGTTCCAAGTATATCTGAAAGTTGTCTGTTAAGAGGAGGAGAAAAAAATAGAAACAAAACATAATTTTTGCCGCTAGAACATGTTCATTAAAATATGCCATCTTTCATAAGCTGCTCTTGTGGCATACTATGTGTCAGAGCTAATTAACCACATACATTGCTCCACTGACATTTCTGAAATCAAGTTATCAAAATTTCTGAATATTCTAGTTATTAATATGCTCATAGACGGTAGAAGGAATGGAACAATGAAATATTTTCTTAGAGAGCCATTAAAATTTGGAGTGTACCATGAGAAATACGTCTCATGGAAAATAGAAAATGTGTTGATTGCCCCCAGAAAACCAGATCGAGTGAGTCAAGGCTCCCGTATGCTGTTCCTATGTTCCAGCCCTGGTCTTTCTGCTCTACCCTAAATCCTGGTAGTTGGACCCCTGGGGCTCACCACAGAAATTTCTTTGACAGATTATTTCATATGCAGTTTGACAAAGGCAAGGCAGAGGACTGCAGAGTGCAGAGCTGTGTCAGAATACATCTTTCCATTCCTTCTAGCCTTTAGAGTCACATCATTGGCAGCATGGTTGTATGAAAGCAGACTGGCATCTTGCTCAGTGACACCGTTTTCCACCAAACAATGCAACTGACACTACACTGTTGTTAGTCTGTGGATCCCTGGCTCTAATGTAGATCCTTAATCTTGCCCATACCTCTGCTAGATTTTACAATTTCATTTTTTTCCAAGCTATATAGTTTATGTGTGCATTAAGTACATACACATGTATACATGTATTTTTGTCATTAAGCCATTTACATTAGATATAAAGTATATTGCCGGAGTCCAGCTCCAGCCGAGAGTTCGGAGCTCAGGAAGGGTGCATAGAGTCGGCGATAAAGAAAGACACAGACACTGACACTTGGTGCGTTCTCACAACAGCCCAAGAAAAAGCTGTCCTTTTTATTTACTCAAAACCTCACAAGCTTCTGCACAAGCAAGTAATTATTCTATTTTTACTTCAAGACTAAGGGGGCATGTACAGACATTTGGTCACTCTGTCCGCACTTCAAGGCTAAGCAGGTGTCCCCAGAGATAATTCTTTAAAACACTGTATTCATATTCTTCAAAGCAAGCCATTATTCATTCTTCAACAGTAGCCATGGAGCAGCAGCCAGGACTCCAAGGCCAAGGCACATGCGATTACCTGCTAATCAGTAGTACATTCCTACCACATTTCTATTTCCACAATTTGCTCATTATTCAATGGGAAAATAGTTTACAAGGGAAAAAATATAAATCTAAAAACAAAAATTACAAATATTAAATCCCTGTACAACTATAGACCCTGCAACCCCATAAATAAAACAATAATCAAAAACATTTTCTTTAATAAAAGCATTCTTAATTCCTCTAGCTAAAAATTATAAAAGCGGCTGAAACAGCTACATTTTCTATGCTCCAAAAAATTGCAAAAACAGGCTAGCCTATAAAATAACAATAACTATACTTATTGCCATAGCAATTTCAGCTCTCACTCCCATCACTTGCATTCCCGTGGGTCCACTGGGTGCTACCTGACTGGCCAGGCCCTGGAAAGGAGGCAGATCCGCCTCACCTGTGACCTCCTGTCTTCCTGCTGCCTCCTGGCCTTGAACCAGTCATTATTTTAGGGCAGGGCACTCGTGCAGTGCTTCCAACATCTCCCCCTTTTTGTTTTAATAAGCAAGAGACCGTGCCTGTCTTAGGTGTTCCGAGATAGGGCTCTCCTTACCCGTCATGGGCAATCGTGTAGCTGTGAACGCGGCGCCTGTCTTAGGTTGGTAAAGCCTTATCAGATACTTACCTGTCTTTGACTACCAGTCTAGCATGCTTAACCATTCCTGGGGGGAGGCCCCTGATCCCAGGGCCATCAGGACCTGTCGCATAACGGCATTATCTTGCCGATGTCTCAGGCACATAAACCAGACATGCAGGAAAATCACGAGGCACAATAACCCTCCAAGGGACAGAAACCCAAGTCAATGTCTGCCCCAGCGGACCACAGATTTTACACCCGGGTGGCATAGATGGTTACAATCTTTCCCAAGCAGTCAGTGTATAAATTATCAAACAGAACATTCCAAATCCCATACAAATAAACCAAAAAGCTTCTCCATAAATTAGCTGCAAGTTGGAAACTGAGAGGTCCTCAGATAATATGTCCACCTGTTCTTAGATCAAGTTCATTCATAAGTTCATAATTAGCAAGCCAGTCCAAACATGTTGGTTAAACTGCTCCTGTGTCTGAAGAACCACAGAGGTCTGTTTAGTCAAAGTCACCGATACAGCAGTCACTAGGGCCTCAATGGCCATGGCGTCAGCAGCGGCATCTGTAGCTATTGCTGTCACAGTGGCAGCGGTAACCCCGAAGTCGTGCTCTGGTCACAGGAGGACTGACAGGTCTTCTTTAACAACCACTGGTCTGGAAAAATAGGCGGTCACGCACATCACTAGAGCCAGCGGGTGCTCGGTTGTATTCCAATTTTCTGAAAAAGAGCAATCTGTTCCACAAGTTAAGTGAATCCCTACCTAACCAGCATTGCTAACAAGAAAGATAAAACTCCATGGTGCTTTTGTTACCATGATCAAAAACCAAGCGGGACATTCTGAAGGCTTTTAAACTGGAAATAAACTATGGCAGCTGGGTAAGATCAGCAATTGAGCTATCCTGTCCCCAGGGGAAGAGGCCGTTGGTTATTGGCTCTCTTTAAGTCTTCTCCCAAGTGTTCCCACTGTGGCACATTAAGGAGGCCCTCATCTAAGGTGGTCAGAGAGATTTTCACCGGGCCTTGCCGCACAGGGGAGCTGTTTCCTTCACACTTTTGTGTCATCCACACCTACTGCATGGTCCCCAGCATCTCCCCTTTTTATATTATTGAGTTGAAGGATGCGCAGTTCTCTGCGAGTGGCTCGAATCATGGAGCTCAAACGTCGGAAGATGACTGTTTTTGTAGCAACATGAGTTTGCCATGGTTGTTCAGATGGTTTACAAGTATAGATAGAGGAGAATACAAAATGGATTATGATTAAGATCTTACCAAGATGACAAGGGAATATCTCAGTCATGTACATCTGCTTTTTCAAATAATATTTCTGTAACAAAAACTTCAAAAATCAAATAAAAGTATAGCATTTCCTAACCGGTAAACACAAACAATAAGGTAACAACTAAAAAAATTTTTTTATAAAAACTCTAGCTGCAAAAAAAAAACCAACATAAAACTAAGATCTACTGTATATCTATATTTCATGTGATATCAAGGAACATTGAAGCCAAACAGCAAACACACACACACACACACACACTTTTTTTTTACATACTATAGAGGACTATAAGTAAAATTTCAAACAATTTTGACAAAAGATGTACAGAAAGACAGACATAGGTGGCCACCACACTCACTCAATTTTAAAATTCTAATGGGCCATAACGATGTCTTATATTGACCCTGACTCAAGAAGTCATGTTGTATCCAACCCTCTCGAGTCCCAGATGAGTACTCAAAACAAGCAAATTTGGATGATGAGATACCTGTTTATTGGCAGAGGTCAGTGTAGATCCTGTGAGCCAGGAAGCCAGGTCTGGCAGTGGGGCCGTGTTAATCATCATGGTGGCCACCCCAGACTACCAAGCCAGGTTCTAAAACACAGAATGGCCACTATCCTCTGACTGAGGCCTCCAAATTGTTATAACGTGCATGAGAGATCATGTCAGATAAATCTAAGATTTATTAAGGAGTCTTTCCAAACCAAGCTTGGTGATAGCAATACTCATTAATATTTAGTAAGTAAAAACTCTACAATGATAATTCAGTCTGAATAGAAACCTTGCAAGAAAAATTTGGTCATTACTGAAGATCCTAATTCAATTATTCTAGCAATATAAATGAGCTTAAAGGATATGCAGTTAACAACCTGGACATATTTACAAAACTATAAACATTTACCCTTTTCTTGCTTTTTGGCCTGCTTTACATTGTTGTGAAGCATTCCCTGTCCTAGAACTTTTGGAAATACAGGAATTTGAATTGAACTTCTGTGAAAAAATTTTGTTTCTGTAATAGTATTTTGATATGATAAAATTTTGCTCTACTTGGCATCTGACAGCATATTTAATACAATCCAAAAGCCTACTCAGTTATTGTATCTATGAAATGAAATTTCTGGATTACTTAGATGCCAGGGCTTATAATATCTAGTTAAAATAAGATCTCTTTATATAACACAATATAGATTAAGTTTAATTATTGGCATTAAGTGATCACTTAAGTGCCTATAAAATAAATACATAACTTTTATCAATCTTAAGCAATATGAACATACTGTAAGGCAGAAAATACAAATATCACTTTCATACCTCGATATAGAATCTTATCATATTCTGAGACACTTCAGCAAAGTCAGGTCTGGAGTTCATTGGAGCTAACTAGAAAAATTTAATCATTAGGTAGATAAAAATATTTAAGAGAAGATGTTATAATAACATGTGATTTTAAAACTTTGTTGCTATAACAGATGATCAGATTCCATGCATCACGGATGAACATTTTAGAAAATGCTGCAAACAGTGTGTAGAGAATATGATTAATTATATTGAATATAAATCATACAGGATGTATTCCTTGCACAACCTCCATGGCTATCCTATCCCTACTTCAACAAACTTTATCCTGTCAATATTTTGTCCTCTTCAGTGCTGCAGTCTAACATAGCCATTCTCCTATAGGACAGAATATTTTACAAGCCATGCCCTTTTTCTTTTATCCAAGAACTTTCCTCTACAACCTTTTTCATCAAGAACACATTTGTATACTTGAATTTATTCTTTATCTAAATAGCAGATAAACGTACATGGTGCATCCCATACCTGGAAAAATTTTAACAGTGAATTAGATGTTACTTTTATACCAGTTCATATTGGGGTAAATGTTACACTTTTAAAGCAATGCCTCAAATAATACCTTGAGAGTTATATTCATAAAGTTTGAAAATTCAAGATAAAAATTTAACAGAGTTAAAAAAGGTGTTAATTTTGCATAGATATTGTTTATGAAGTACAAGAGGTTAAGTATTCTTCTATGGGCCCAATTTAGTTTAATCTCCTATACCCACAAGGGTTAATAGTGCTATTTGTCTTATTTCATCCTTGGATATTAAATAAGTAAGCTGTTTTAAGCTATGAGGAAAAATTATTATTTACATCCTTACCAAAAAAGCTGTTTATTGCTATGAAATCTTTTTATAATTAAAATGGAGAACAAAGCACAATAAGAAGTAATAACCTTTTTATTCATGGAAGAAGATGTAGCCACTCTAAAGGCCCTTGTTGTCACAAGCATCCAGTTGGGGTATGAACAATAGGTAATATAATTCATTTAATTATCAGTATCAGGTTTTAAGTCTGTTACTCTTCTATAGGCATAGCTTGGATTGGATGTTGGTGCTTTGCAAACCTCTGATTGTTCAGGAACCGGGTCTGGCCCCGCCAGGAGTTTCCTGACCACAGGCGCTGGCCATCACAATCAATTTTATATTTATATTTATATTTACATACTTTTGCCCAATGCATGCCTCTGTGACATTTAGGACACATTTTAGGGCAGTGATCCTTAGCAGTATTATTGCCATATTTTCTAGCTAAAAGAGGTGCTTGGCGTTGCTTTTGAAGGTATTTGAGTTTATCACAATTAAAACATTTAGCATTCATTCGCTTTTGGATAGCAAAGGTTTCAAGCCCTGCCAGGTGGGCAGGATGTTTCAAACTCCTTATGTTGTGGCAGGCCTTTAGATAACCCATAACTTGTTTACCAGATTTTTGGGTATTTTCTTTCCTACAATCTTTCCTCATATGTCCCAATTTGCCAACTCAACTATCCAGCCCTCACAGATATTGCTGAGTGCCTCTCCTTCTAGCCACCCCAGCCCCCATCCTAGTTTTAATGCCCTCTCGCGGGAGTAGTGACCCAAGAGGGGGAACCCCACCGCTTCCCTCTTGGGTCTCTCTCAGCCCCTGTTTATGATCTCTTCGGGTGGTTCTGTGGTTTGACTTGACAGAATTAGCTCCCAGTGCCAGCTTCTGCCAGCTGTCTGCGGTTAAGCCCAAACAACGTTCACCCACTCCAATTTATGCTAGAACCGGCAGGAATAATCAGCCCAACCTGGCTTTTCCCTGATCTAGTCCACGTGCGGCGCTCAGGTGTTGCAGCCCTGCCCAGTCTGGTCTGTCCCCATCCCATCCCACACTATCCAGTGAGAGTAGCTGTCCGGCAAGGGGACCAGCCCCTCCATCCCCCCCGCTGCTCTGCCCTCTCCCTTCCTGGTTCTCACGCGTTCTCACACATGAAAGCCAGCCATGAAAAGCCACTGTTCCTGCTAGGACAGAAGGTGAACTGAGAAGGGCTGGCTCATGGGCCCCCTGGTATGCACAAAATAAGCACAAGAAGTATGATAGGAAACAGCCCCAAATGGGCCATGGAAAGTTTCCCACTGGCATACATTTGGCATGGGTCAGGGGCGGACCAGGCTGAATCAGTTCATGTCATCCACTGGCAAACCTGGGCACCAGAGGAGAGTGTGGGTCGGGCCTGGTTCGGTCGTGACTAAAACTAGTGCATGATATGGAATTCCAGGGTGAGATTACCTGTACTGGATTAGAATGCAGCACCCAACCAACACGCGTGAAAATCAACAGTTTCATTAGGAGTCCATCTTTGATTTGGAAGTAGAAATGCAAATTGCATTTATCTTGACATCTGGATATGATAATCTCTATTACACAGTTAGTATACATCCCCTTAAATGAAAAGCCGTAAGACAAACTCAAGAACAGAAAGAAAAATAGAGAAAAAGAAAATTTAAAGCAAAATGAAGTTAAATGACATGTGACTGAAGGACCAATGTGTTGCTGAATAAATGAAAAATAAAACCAAAAACCTTCTTGAAGCAAATCTTGCAACTGTATGACCTATGAGTCAGTGAACAAATTAATAAGAAAAAAACTTTTTTGAAGAAATAAAAATAAATAAATGTCAAAACCCATGACATGTAGCAAAAGCAATATTGCATGGGCTATTGTATTTTGCATGAAGTTTGCCTTATATCAGAAAGAACATATCGTCTTTGTCCTATTTGGGTTGACTTATTTCACTTAGCATAATGGTCTCTAGTTGGGACCATTTAGTTGTAAATAGTAGAACTTCATTATTTTTAACGGCTGAAGAGTATTCCATGCAATAGATGTTTATTTACCCTGGCATTTTTGCGTGACATCTGGGTTGTTTCCATGTCTTTGATATTGTAGATTGCGATTGTGATTAGGATCATGCTGAATTTATACATTACTCTTGGATATGTCGATATGTCTCATATGGACAATCTGTTGGTGATCAATCCAGGAACATGGTAAGTTTCTCCAGTTATTAATGTGTTCTATTTCTTTTTTTTAATGTTTTATAATTTTCATTTTAGAGGTCTTTCACATCTTTAATTGTGTTAATTTCAAGGTATTAAAAGATTCCTTTCGCCTTCGGAGACCAAGAACTCTGAGGTCACCCACCCCCATTTGGATCTACCACATGGGATGGAAGAAGCCCAAATCCTGCCTTGCAGGATCCAAGGTCATTGGAACAACAACCAGGATCCCTGAGCAGTCTGCAGAAACAGAACAGTAAACTTTCTTCTGGACTAGGGAGAGGAGCTTTCTCTGGTCCTTGTCTGCTTCCAATTTTGGGTCCCCACCCCCTCTCGTAATAACCATCAGGAGCGCTCCAGAAACCCCTCAAAACAAACAAACAAAACTAGAATAGATAGACAGAGAACAACAAGGAAAGCTTAGAAACTTACAGGAAACGGTCAGCGGGGATGCACTTATAACTCACTGGGTGGGACACAAAGATTAGATACTCCTAACTGGGGTATGGAAGATTTCTCTACACACCCCTCCTAAACATGCTCACCTAAACAGTTGACATATATCCTGTTAGAATTATAGAGTTAGACCACCTGAAAAACTCCACGGTTGGCAGTACATGCAGTCACATAGTGAAAGGTGGTTTACTTATATCCAAAATCAAATTTCTAATATTAAACTTAAATCAATAATATAAAACAGCCAGGTTCAGTGAAAACATGCTTCAATGCTATGAACTGCTAAAGACTAAAATTAAAATAGGCATGAGACAGCTGAATAGCAATCTATAGCCATTTTAAGGTGTATAGAACACGGTTGAATATAAACCAAAATTGAAATGTCTTTGAAGAAGTCACAGGTTATGGTTGAGAACCTGCATTTTCTTAGTAACATATTAGTTAATCAATACCATGTCAATTAATGTCACAATGTTGTAAAATCAAAATATAAAATTTAAAAAGCTTATAAAGGCATATGTCATAAATCCTTATTAAATCATATAGTCAATCATACACTAATTGCCATCACCTTCACCTAGTACTGATTCAATTGCTTTTTGTTCTTTGTTAAAAGGCAGTGGGAAGGATCAGGATGGCTCAGCCTTTCTATGAACAGAGAGCCTTCACAATGAACTTCTTTTTATCTTTTCAAACGATTTCCTTCCCCTAAATATAAGTGCCAATATAAGGTGAAAGTTTAAAGCCATGTTCCTCTAGGAGCTCATAACATTTATCTCCCTTTTAGAAGGTGCCCCAAGTACTTTTTGTTTTACGTGGTAGGAAGCCAAGGTGACTGTGTCATGCCATGTGTTGTAGCAGCTCAAGGCCGCACAATAAGCAAACTCTTTGTGCCTCCATGATTACCATCTGTTCTAAGATATTATCAAGCCATTTCTTAAGGAGAGCATTATGCAACTTAGAGTAGGTTCTGGGACAGAGGTGTACATATAATAAGATATAATAAGATATTTGGGCACAATATCGGCTCAATTGTGCTATTGTATGCTTTTAGCTATGTGTCGTTGTCTCAAGTTGCTGAAGACCCTTTACCCTAACATGGTTGATAAAATCAGTTTCAGGTATTACACCAGTTACAGAAATCATTTCATACTTGCAGAGAAACAACACCCTCAAGAGAATTTCATGAAATATCGGAGAGGGGATCAAGTGTCCATACAATGGGGTGAAGCAGCAATGACATGATTAGAGAGACACTCAGCCAGTCCTTGCCACGCAGCCAGAAACTCTTCATAGCCTTGCCATCAAGGGAGCTGCACTCCTTACACCCTTGTGCTGTCTTTTCTGACTGCATAGCTTCCCGCACACAGGCATCTTGGGAAGGCCGAAGTACTGCCAAGGCCACAACCGACCTGCACACCTGGCAGAGTCCAAAGGTACTCGGTCTGCCTCTGTCTGCTGCTAAAACAGGCCACATCCTGGTCATGCCAGGCATACAGTCACACGGACCTCCTGCCCTGCTCCCCGCAACAGCTGTTAGAGTACACAGGTGATGTTTTGCACACCATGAGGTTGGCTCCATAGGACCTTGCAAGGTGCACAGAGGGGACAGACACCATACAAGACAAGATCTATACAGACAGTTAGGACTTTTACTTATGAGAGAGCAAAGTATATGGGCCTCTCATGTAACCAAGTGCCTGGCCACCCAGGAATCCTTAAAGGGGGCAAAGGCTAGGTGGCAGGAGATACAGACTCAGTTGAGATCTCACTGGAGTCGGGGGCTTTGGAGGAGCTAAGGGAAAAGTAGACAATGTCACTGTGGATGAAGCTTTGAGACAAGCAGTCCTGCATGTGGTGGCTCCCAGTGCTCAGCAAGTTGGAAGGTAGCTGGAACCCGGGGTTCCACAGGTTCTCACATCCCCTCTGCCCTGTTGCCAAGCAGCAGGCTGAGCTCTGCAAGGTACTGCCTGGCTTCTGAGTTCTGGAGAACATTCAGGACCTACACAAGGGTGATGGGATCCCCATGGGGCACTTTACCACAGGGGCCAAGCCACCAGTGTGCCCTGGCAACCTCGGTCTTGAACCTCACCCAGGCCTCCATGCTGAGCAGGCTGCCCAGGAGCTCCCTCAGGGCCTGGCTGCAGGACCATGGCAGCATGTGGCTGCCAGCCATGATGTGGTTCTGCAGCTGCTCTGCAATCTCCCCCTGAAGGGCAGCATTGGCATCAGCATTGCATAGAGGGCCACCACCAGATTCCACATGTCTGCCTGAAAGGCATCATATTCCTCCCCAGAAAAGATTTCTGGGACACAGTGCTTTGGGGTTCATGAAAGTCCTTTGCCTGCATCCCCTCAGGCAGCCAGTGACTCGGCCCAAAGTTTGCCAGTTTGACATTCATGTTCAAGTCCAGCACTATGTTGGCTGGCTTCAGGTCCTTGTGTGCACTGTGGCTGGTATGACAGTGGTCCATGGCCAAAGTGAGTAGTTCCATGACCATGAATCCAACCTTGCCCTGGCACTGTTCCTGCAGTAGTTTCAAACTGTGTTCATGCTGCAGGTTGCATATCAGGCTCACTTTCCAGGCCACACTCCTCCAGCTGGAGGCTCAGTGTTCCTGCAGGACTCTCTTCACCGCCCATCTCTGCTGATGGCTGATTGGCAGGCGAGCTTCACCATGGTGTAGCTACCCTGGCCAATAATCTCCATTACTGGTACCCAAGAAGAGGTGGATGGAAGGCCCAGGTGGTGTACTGCTCCGACCAGCAGAGCCAGTAACGTGGACAGGGAGAAGTTCTGGGGATGAAACACTGACAGGAGACCAGCGATGGTAGAAGTCTCTCTCAAGTTTCCCTGTATTACTCCTTTTATACTCTTTCCCCCAAGTCCTTTAGCCAAACAATAGGATGCCAATGAGTCTAATTAGTCCAGGGGTGTTTTTAACCCAAGGCCATTTCCTGTAACTGCTCAGCCTAACGAGTGCTAATTAACTCCTTAGCCCACAACAGTGTACATGTTCACTGTGTACTCTCTCTGAACTGCACTCTTTACTCACTCACAGACATGAACTAATCAGTTCCTCTGACTGAGCTACCCAAGAACAAAAAAGGGATCGCTGGAGCATTGACTGCCTCTGACTGATGCACCACTCTATCTGGACTAAGAAAGAGAAAAGGCCACTAAGTGCACTAATGCCGGCAAGTCTGATCATGCTAACTGAAAAGGGCAAGAACAAACAAACAAAACTGAAAAAAAAAATAGGCAAAACCAAACTAAGCAAAATGGGCACAAGGATAGATAAAATAGAACAAGAAACCAATAAACAAACAAAAAAATCATACACCACACCAACAAGCAAGCACCACCGCTAGACTAGATGGGTCCAAGTCACAGGTCACCAATATAGCTCCCTGGCTAAAAAAGACAAAAATATAGGCCCAGCCAGAGGCTATATACACATTTTTGGGAATTGCATCACAATAGTGGCTCCTTATGAAGTCATGGCAAGATATGGACCAAGCAGAGCTACAGAAAATGAGAGGGAATTTGCTCCAGAATGTTCTCTTAAATTAAAAAAGAAGGCCCCAAGAGTTTTCTGCTTTGCTTAGTGATGGGGGTTGACAAAGTGGTCTTTTCATTTCTAGTTTAAAACAGTGATGTCATTTGAAACCCTCCTAACATTTACACACACAATTCTCATTCCTTTTGTTTTAACTCCTCAGTGGTAGGGTCTCAAAATGCTGGTTTATTTTTCTGGCATCATGATGCTGAGAGCAAATGTTCGGCTGCTCAAGGCTCTATCAGGGTCATGTTTCACATCACAGAGCTGAGAGAAGGGTGTCTTCAATGAGCATCATTTCCTTCTGAGATCACTACTAGACTCCTCATCAGAAGGTTGTGTGGCAGATCCACCTGCTGTGGAAAGCCACATAGTGTCAGCCCAGAAAGCCAGATTCTCCATCGTGGTCCTTGGAAGAGCAGGCAGCCCTCTGCTCTTTGCTGCTATTTTAGAGTTCTGGGCTTTTCCCCAGTGTTCTCAAGGTTGGAGTGTCTAATACTGAGGCATCAGCAGAGCTGATGTTTGGAAAAGGTTCATTCTTTGTTTCTAAGGTGCTGCCTTATTCATGGGAGCAATGAGGAAACAGAGAGCCAGATGGCTGGTGGGTTGGTTGAAGTTGTGTATGTATGTTCAAATGGTGCTGTAGCCCTGAAGAAATTTACATGTTTTATTTTTTTAAAATTATTTATTATTTAACTTCATTAATTACATGTTTTAGATCTTAATCCAAAGCCCCAAAGTAAATTTTAAACAATGATAGTGCCTTCTTAATGTGTCCGCAAAAGCTCATCCCAGTGCCATCCCCGCTTGAAATGTTGGCATGCCAGTTGGAATCCTGGCTGCTCCATTCCTAATCCAGCTAGCTGCCTGCTAGGGTGCCTGCACAAGCAGCAGAAGATGGCCTCAGTGCTTGGGTTCCTCCCATCCACATGGGAGACACTGATGGAGTTTCAGAATCCTGGTTTTGCCGTAGCCTAGCCCTGACCATTCGGGCTACCTGGGGCCTGAATGAGTGGGTGGATGACTGTGTGTGCTTACATATTGTGTCACAGACATGAAAACAAAGTCAGTGGAGGTGAGGCAGGTTCACTCTGGCATAGTTGGCTGAAGCTCTCTGTCCTTGCCCAGAGAGCAGCAAGCCAGTGAGGAGGATGGAGGACGCCCTTTTTGTTGGGGAAGAAGAAGAAATGAAATAAGAAGAGTCTTCACACTGTTTTCCTTGAAGCACAGGTGAAGACCCATTTTGAGTTCTGTAAGGTAGATAGCAGAAGATGAAGAAGAGGGCTAATTGCAAAATTCACCAAAAGCTCAATTCAAAATGTCTTTAACTTCCAAAGAAAATTTTAAAATACAGATGTAGTTTTTTAACATTTACTTTGTGGGTTTGTACACATGGGAATGGATTTCAAAAGCTTTTTTTTTTTTTTTTTGTCTAAGTAAGCTTTGATTTCATTTTCTGTTAACTTTTCCCAGACTCTTCAAGTAATAGAGTGCAAAACAACGGAGCTCCCATATGGACTGGACATGAGCGTCAGGACCCTCAGTGTCAGCCACCCTCATTCAGCCGTGCCTTCAGCACGCTACAAAATACCATGCTTGTCCTCACTCGACTGTACTGAGGGACGACACCTCACTTTATGCTTCACCAATTCAATTTGGTTTCAAACCCAAAGGGAGTTCCTAGGGAAATGTGTTCCCTTAACTTTATTAAAGAAGTGTTTGTTTAAAATTGGAGTGATAGGAAGAGGTAGCGACAAAGAGATTATTTGATATCTGGTTCATCACGCCCCCCCTCCCCAAATGACAGCAGGGACTAGGTCACTCTGAAGGCAGCATCCTGGAACTCTACCCAGGCAAGTCTCCATCTTGGGTTTCAGGGGATCAAGTACTGCTTTCCCAGCTAATATAGCAAGAAGCTTTAACACAGGCAAGTGCAGCCAGGAACTTAACCCCACACTCCTACATGCCTTGCTGGAGTCACATCTAGTGGATTCTCTCACTGTGCTGCCCCCACACTGACTCCTGGGCTTTAGATTCTAAACATGGTAAAATAGCACACATTAATACCTAGCCCTGTTTCACAGAGTTCACATTCTCATCTACATTGGTGTTTTCAGTGGGCTTTCCATACTGTTTCCCCAAGCACATATGTGATGTCCAATTCAGTGATTCCGGTTCCCATTCCCTAAAGCAGAGCTGTTATGGGAAGGTACATCCCATGGGCCAGGTGGTCATAAACACACGAAGATACGTGTCTGCCCAGATGGTGGGTCTCCCAGCTGCTCAGGGTCCAGGCATTTCACGGGTGGGGTGGGAGACATGATCCCACCTGGGTAGAGGAATTGCTGAGTCCATGGCTATATAATCACTGGGGAGCAGGATTCTGTTTCATCTGGGTAGGAAATGAGAGGATCCTGAGTCCCCTGTATCATACATATGAAGCCGTCACTCAGTCACGATAGCACAGGATGGCCATGGCCTTCCCCCAGACAAGCAGAAAAGGCACTTTTCCCTGGAAGCAAAGGACAGGAGGTCAACCCTACACAGTCCCTCTCTGTTCCCCAACACATCTTGTTCAGCAAGTGCCATGAATAGGTGCAGAGAAGCCAGGAAATCTGAGAGATGGGTGAGGACATTTCTGGAAGAGAAGGAAGAGGCAGCTGCAGTGGAAGCTGATGCTATCTTCCCTTTAAGAGCCATCCCAACCCCTCCCCTGAATGGAGCTATGAGTGAGAGCAGCACCCTTGCAGTGTCCCCGCAGAATTAGGAAAGTCATGGCTCAACCAAGTGCACAGGACCTCCCCAACTGACTGATGGCATCCGGATTCCCTCCACAGCCACTGAGTAGCTCAGGGATAGCAGAACCCACAGAGTTTTTCGGTGACCATGTGGTCTGTGTTGGTCAGCACCTGCTCGGTTGTGCTGCGGGAACATACACCAGGCAGTTGTGGATTCCAGCAGCCAAGACTTTTTCATTCTTTTATTTTGACTTGAACGTTTATTAGTTATATGAAACTCTGAGTGACAGAGACAGGGTATGTTGGAAAGAAACAGACAGAGATCTTTTATCTACTGGTTCACTCCCCAAGTGGTCACAAAGTTAGGGACTCAGTTAAGTAAAAGCCAGGAGCCCAAGATTCCATATGGTTCTCCTGTGTAACAGGGGCCCAGGGGCTTTTGCAGTAAAAATAAATAAATCTTTTTTAAAAATGTGCTTTCCCCACTTTTATTCTCCCTTGCCACTCTAGGACTGTTTTAAAGGCACAGTCCGTGAAAAAAGCGAGGGAGCTGAGACAGGGTGGTTTAATGGGGGGAAACCTGAGGGCATTCTGGGTCAGGCCAAAGCACCCACCCACATGGGGAGACGTGGACAGGGCTGGGTGTTGCCTACCACCCACTATTGCTCAGAAAAGCTAGGACTGAGGGGGCATGCCTGGCTCGACTAGGTTTCAGAACCTGTCCATGAGTGTCAGAGCAGGGGTGGGCCATGACAGGCTGAGCCACAGCACCCACCACAATGTGAGATAACTGGACCTGGGGGCAGATTCTGTAGGGAAATTATCAACTGGCCGATGTGGGACTGTAGCACCTTCTGGTTTACGTGGAAAGCTGGGGCCAGTGACAGGCTGAGTCACCTGAACTCACCTGATAGGAACTCACCTGACATGGAAGTTAGAACTGGAAAAAGACTGGGTGGGGCCAGGCTACAGCACCTGCTAGCAATGCAAGGGTGGGATGAGGGCAGACTAAGTCAGTCAGGGCTGGTGTTCCTGCTAGCATATGTGAGATCTAGAGCTGAGAGCAGACCTGGTAGGGAAAATGGGGGAACTCCTCTACTAGGCTGCAACTCTCACTGGAGAGCACAGGAGACAGAACTGGGGACGGGCCAGGCCACGCAAGACTGGGCCAAACCATAGCATACTGGCATAATGGGGTGTGGGCCATGCCAGGCTAGGCTACCACACCTACTAGCTTACATGAAAACTACAGATGGGAGAAGACTGGGTAGGGCTAGGCTGCAACACCCACCTTAGTCCAACCTGGCCCATCCCAAGACCCAGCTCTCATGTGACTGGTCAGTGCTGTGGCATAGCCTAGCCAATCCCACACCCATTTTGGCTTTCATTCAATTTAATCTTCTAACTCACAGGTATCTGGCAGGAAAAATTATGCAAAGTCACCAAGACTGATTATCAGAAGTTCATTGACACTTTTTTATAACTAACATAAGTTGTAATAAAGGAAGTTTACTTACAAATTTTAAGAAAAAAGGGGGAAATACTTTTTAAGGAATTATTTATTTTTACTGCAAAAAGCAGATTTACAGAGAAGAAGAGACATGTAGAAATTTCTTTTTTTTTTCTTGTGGTTCACTCCCCAAATGTTTACACAGCCACAGCTGAGTTGATCTGAGGCCAGTAGCCAGGAGCCCCTTCCAGGTCTCTAATGGAGGGACAGAGTCCCAAGGCTTTGGGCCGTGGAGCAGCTCTTATGGGATCCAACACTGCATGACAGAGAGTTAGCCAGTTGAGCCATCATATCAGTCCCCACAAAGTTTTACTTTACAAAGGAAGACTTGTAAATATCAGTGTCTCAAGTACCAAAGAACCCACAGGACTCTGTTTCAAGAAGCAGCTGTCCAGGGCCAAGAGAAGGAAGTGTTTTGCATTTGGGGCTTTAATGCAGGCATGGAGGAAAACAGGATTCTGTGTTCTGGTGAAGTCTCCATGATGGCTAGTTCTGAAGAGTTCCTACAAAAGAAGATTCAGAGAAAAAAAAAAATCTTGGCCATGTATAAATTCTGAGTTGAACAAAGGGGATCCTTTTCCTGTAACAATTATTAAATTTGCTTCAGGCAGTAAGTTTTCAAAGCAAAGTTTTTTGGGGGACGTTTTCCACATCACATTTTCATGAGGAGGAAAAACTATAAAATCGTGTGAAGTATCATCTAAGGCAGACTATTCTTACCCACACAAAATAAACAGTGACCAGAATGAAAGGGATGAACAAGTTAGGGACACTCTGCTCTGACTCATCACACATTACAGGGAAGAGCTAAAATAAAATCTTCAGAGCATGAGTTTTGATTACTTTGATCTGTGGAGCATAAACAGGCCCCGCTAAGAATCATTACTGTGTCTTTTTTGTTGTTGTTAAATTTTTATTTTGAATTTTTAAATTCTGTGATACAATTTTGTATAGTCTGGGATTTCCTCCCCACCCCCCCAAAACAATACTATATCCTTTGTTCAGGTTTTTTATTGTTTGTTTTGTTTTGTTTGTTTTATTTTGCTTTGCTTTATTTATTTGTTTTTTTGCTCTGGGGGCAGGAGGCTGCTGAAGAATTTTGTGAAATCTCGCATCTTCTTTCTTGGTTAGGGAGTTTCTTCTGCAAAACCTATTACTAAACTCTCTTTTCCTGACTTATAAATTGCTGTGCTCATGTGCTACTATTTAATATCTACATCTTGAATATCAAATATTCAGATATAAAGAAACGTGAAAGCTGGAAGTTTGGTGATGAAATGAGTCATATTCCGTCTCTTTTATAAAATTAAAGTCTAGTCTAGTTCTAAGTCCAGCAGGATAAAATAGAAATATTTATAGGACAGTCAGTTGTATATACATGTATTGAAAAATTGGTTAGCAATTTGGAACTTATTTTGAAGCACAAAATGAACAGGGCCAAGCCATTTTTTTTTTTTTTTGTTAGAAAGATACAAAAAGCTTTTCTATCCAGTGTTCCACTGAGCAGCTTGCACAACTGGTGTTGGATCAGGACAAAACCATGAGCTGGGAGCTCCAGCAGAGGCTGCCTGTTAGGCACGCTATCCATAAGCTGCTTCCTCCGGGAATGTGCATAAACAAGAAGTTGGAGTCAGAAACATGGCCAGCACTATACCTCAAGGCACTGTCGTACAGGATGTGGCATCCCAACCGGTGTCTTCCCCCCTGCACCACAACCTTCATGATGCCAAGAGATTTGCTGGGAAGAGGGAATTGAAATTCATTAAAAACATGAGGTATATGAAAGTGCAGTGTGTTCATTACAACAGGTAACTGTTAACAACCCTGGTTTGATTTCCTGCTCCACTCCTGGTCCTGCTTACTACTAATTTAAAACCTGGAAGGCACCCTGGATGAAGTGCTTGCATCCTTGCCTGGAAAATCAATGTGGGATTCCTTGCTTCTGCCTTTGATATGTCCCTAACCCAATGTTTTCTTTCAAATAAACAATTTGTAAAGGCCATTCTAGTGACATTTTTGGCTTAGTGATATAAATTTCTGCTTAGGGTCATTCCGCCACTCCCAGCTGCATATTCTAGTCTCCTGCTAATTCAGACTCTAAGAGGTATTGTGAATGGTCCAAGTATGTGACTTCCTGTTATCCAAGTGGGCAACTTAAGCCAAGTTCCCAGATTCCAGCTTCAGCCTTGTAAATAGTTCTAGGCATTTCTAGAGTGAACCAGCAAGTGGTAGCCTTAAGTCCTTCTGAATTCCTCTGTCTCCTGAATGAATGCATGAGTGAATAAATAAAGTCCAAAAGTTCATGCTGATTAAAGAGGGAAATGCAAATGCAATGAAGACTCAGGTACTTAGCTATGTAAGAATTGAAAAAACTATATGATATTCTGTATAAAAAAGTAAGAAGTACTACAAGGTCATTTGAGGATAAAACATCAATGGAATTCTTTTCGTAGAAGTCATTAAGCTTCATTGTTTGGATCCCTTAATAAGAAAAACTAAATAATGTATAACTAGGTATGGTTAGAGGTAGGGTTTGGAATAGGTTCAGATGTCAAAGAGATTACCCCTTGCTGGATATGACTGAACTAGGTATGGAGATATTTCTCTCTCTTTCAAGATACTGAGAATAATAAACGGTCTGAGACAAGAATACCAATGCCTTTCTTGACTGGTGATTTCAGTATAAATCAAAACAATGCAGTTTAAACTTCTTCCCATGGAGCATTTCCAGATGTGAGACTCACTGCATGGAATAGGCAGATATGCTTTGAAGATATAAGCTTCTGGGCCCAGAATTTCTTGGATTGGATTGGAATAGATCTCATTGGATTTAATTCTGAAGGCACAATCAGCATCTGTAGTCATTCTGTGTAACAGGACCATGGAAGTTTTGGATATAACTGTCATCTTGACCTTTTTGTAAACTTGATGATCATCCCAAGTTTCACAGCATGAATGAAGTGGTTAAGACAATTTACTAACCATACTTGATGCTCCTGTCTGAGGTTAAGATGTATTTTATCTTATACTGGGAATGCCTCCTACGATGCTAATTTTTTTTAATGGACCAGATCCATTTCATCCATCCAAGAACCAACTTCTTCCATAAAACATTTCCTTTCTAGTGGCACCAGGGCCCTATGTCCTGCAGCCACCCCAGATCCTTTTTTTTTTCAAGACTCAAAATAATTTTTATTTTACCATTTTGTAAATTATTAAAGATGAAAATCATCAATGGCATGTATAGGCAGGAATAAATATTGTTTTTGTTTTGTAATCCTGGATTTCTGGATCCAGGAATACAATCAGTGATAAATCTAATATACAAAACAACAGATTTTTGTTGACAATCTTTACTGCAATTAACTAATTACGGTAAAAAAAAAAAGGTTCAGGGGGTATAGAGAAGTGGGTAATGTAATAGTATTATGTCCATATTGTTTCCATCATGTATCTGAGGTAAAGGGGCATATTGACGGAGAAGCCCCACCCAGTTTCCCACCCACCCCAAGTCCCAGATGTGGGGCATGCTCTGAGATCCTTGCTCAAATGGCTTTAATAGTTCTCCAGTTATGAATCGCTGCCAGTTTCACTCGATGAGGTCGTCCACTGATTGACACAGTCCATCATAGAGTCTTCATTTGCCCAGTATTTCTCTGCCAACATATAGCTGAGGTGGTGGATTGACTTGCTCTGTCATCTGTCTTTTCTTGGCTAGGGTTCTGAGTCCAGCAATTCGATTGGGGAGATCTCCAAAGAAACTTTGAGGTATTCCCACACCAGATTCTTGTATGTTCTAGCAAGCACAGGGCTCGGCACAGTCCGTCCCCACGATCAGCTGGTGGGTGCAATTGCTGGGTTGTTTCTGTTTTCAGTCCTGATTTCCACTGGAACCAATGGGTGTTGCAGTCCAGCCTGGTTCTACCCAGCACATACTCGGCCCTTGCATCAACCAGTGAGAGCTGCAGCCTAGTCAGGGCGACCCACAATAACTCCCACCAGGCCCGCCCCCTACCCTGGTTTGCCAGTATGTGTGGCAGACTAGTCCAGTCAGTCCCACATCCTATTTGGCTCTTGTACTTGTCAGTGGGTATTGAAGCTTAGTTCCGTCTAACCAACTCAACTCTCCAGCCCTCATGGATGTTGTTGAGTGCCTCTCTGTCTAGCCACTCCAGCCCCCATCTTAGTTTTCATGCCTTCCTGCGGGAGTAGTGACCCAAGAGGGGGGAACCCACTATTTCCCTCTCAGTCCTGGTTTATTCACTCTTTGGGTGGTTCTGTGATTTGACTTGACAGAATTAGTCCCCAATGCCAGCTTCTGCCAGTTGATGCTGTGGCTAAGCCCAAACATCCCTCACCCACTCTAATTTATGCTTGCACCAGCAGGAATAATCAGCCCAGCCTGGCTTTTCCCTGATCTGGTCCACATGCAGCGCACAGGTGTTGCAGCCTTGCTTAGTCTGGTCTGTCCCTATCCCAGCCCAAGCTCTCCAGTGGGAGTAGCTGTGTGGCGAGGGGACCAGCCCCTTAATCCCCCCGCCGGCTCTGCCCCTCCCTTCCTGGATCTCGCACATGCTGGTTGGGTGATGCAGTCAAATCCAATACAGGCAACCTTGCCCTAGCGTTCCATAGTGTGCACTGATTTTGTCGCGACCAGCCCCGGCTCGACCCACACTCTGTTCTGGTGTTCGGATTTACCAGTGTATGACATGAACTGATTCAGCCTGGTCTGCCCCTGACCCATGCCAAATGTATGCCAGTGGGAAACTTTCCATGGCCTCTTCTGGGCTGTTTCCTATCATGCGCTTACCTGCAGGGACTGTGTCCTGCCAGAGGAGTTGCCCAGGCTTCTCCATCAGAACCTCTCCCAATGCAAGATTTTGCGCATACCAGGGGGTCCTTGAGCCAACCCTACTCAGTTCACCTCATGTCCTAGCAGGAACAGTGGCTTTTCCTGGCTTGCTTTCACCCCGTTCTGGTTCTTGTTGTTGGATGTTTCAGCCCAGCCATGGCTCGTCCATACCCACCTACAGCTCACACATGGCTCAGTATGGGGCTGAGATCCAGCCTAGTCAGTCCCACATCCACCCTGGTTCTCCAGGACACCAGATGATGTTGGGGTCTGGCCTGGCCTGGTGCATCCAATCCCAGTCCACACTAGTGCCTCGGGAGATTGCAACTGTTTCCTAGATAGAATGCAGCCCCCATTCCAGCACACACACCCCTTGGTGGGAACCTCAACCCAGTTAAGGTGTCCCCTTACCTCCCCAACTGGGCCTCTTCCTAACCTTAGATCATGTGCCTGCCAGTGGTTGCTCTGACTCAACTTGTCTCAGTCCCTCACTTGTCCTGGCCTCTGCCTTAGACAGTGTGACTTAGTGTCCTTGACTCAAGTAGCTACCTAAGCAGCGATTCAGACAACCAATACCCCAGAGCTCCTTGGAACACACCCTACTTCTTCCATTCCTGTCGGGCCCAGCCCCCTCCTTTGCCCAGCATCTTCGCGGTCTACACCACCCATCACCAGCAGTCCAGGGTTGGGGTTGCAGCCCTGGCTGCTTCAGGCCTCTGGGGAGCAAGCCTGCAGATCTCCCAGGTGTTTGCCTTCCAGACATCAATAGATGAAGGAATCTGCAGATTCTGGAGCAAACTCTGACCCCAAGGATTTCAGGAACCCCTAACCTTCAGAAACGGACTGGCCTGGAGGCTGGGTTGGTTGGTTTCAGAGGCTCCCCCAGGCCAGGAGCTGTCTGGGAGCAGGGCTCTTCTGAAGGGGCTCACTTGTCCTCCTGTGTGGGGACATACCCCCTGGCCCCAACAAAAGTGCCAGGCATGGAAAGACTGCCAGAGTGGGATGCACTGCCCCAGAATCAACTTCTGGCACATAGGGGACTTGTGGCTAGTTATTTTGAGAAACTGCCGACTCCGGAGCAGCTCTGCCAAGCTGCCCTTTTGCAAAGGAGATTCCCTAAAGGAAATGCTCCTGCGCCTGGAGGAGAAAATGGGCAACATTTTATCACTGGTATGCTTGCATCTGCACAGCAGGGTGCCACGTACTGCCCCCTCCTCCCTTCTGTCTCCTGGAATCCCACCACCCTGCAAAATCCCCAGGCCCTTGTTCCTTTTTCACCTACAGTTTTATCTTATTATTTTTATTTGAAAAGCAGATTTAGAGAGAGAGAGAGAGACCTTATTACTATTACATCCACTGATTCACTCCCCTAAATAACCACAACGGCAAGAGCTGGGCTTGTCTGAAGCCAGGAGTCCGGAGCTTCTTCCAGGTTTCCTACATGGGTGCAGGGGCCCAAGGACTTGGACCATCCTCTGCTGTGATCTTAGGGAGCTGGATTGGAAGTGGAGCATCTGGAACTTGAACCGGTGATGCTCATATGGAATGCCAGCACTGCAGGCAGAGGTTTAGTCTACTACCCTATGTCGCCGACCCCTGTCCCCTTACTCCATTTTTTTTTTTCTGTAGCACAGGGTGCCAAGCTTCCATCATCTGGCCCTTCTTGGCATCTCACATTCTCGTTGGGCTCACATATTACTCACACAGCTTTACCGGGGTAGGCATTTGGAGCAGCACTTAACATGCCCCTTAGGAACCCTGCAACCTGCATCCTGTATTGGAGTCCCCGAGTTTTGAGTTCAGACTCCACTTCCAAGGCAGCTTCCTGGCAATGTAGACCCTGGCAGGCAGCAGCTGATGGCTTGGCAGCCTGGGTCCCTGTCACCCATGTGGGAGAGACCCAGGCTGAGTTATGGGTCCCTGCTTTCAGCCTGGCCCTGCTCCTGCTACTGCAGGAATGGATGGATGCTCTTTCTCCCTCTACATCTTTCTGCCTTTCAAATAAAATGAAAAGGAAATAAAACTTTTTCAAATGGTGCTTCTGTGGCTCATGTGCTTTAGGTCACTTTGTGTCCTAGGCCAGCCACAGAGCACTCTGCAGAGGTAGAGGGAAGTGGATGTGTCGTGGCTCTGGGCCATGCTGGGTACCTGTGTGATGCTGCTGTCCTCGGCAGTGACCAGCGTGTCTGTGACATTGACGCAGAGAGCCCTGAGCCCTGGGCCAGAGCAACCAGGGCAGGCAGGAGGCCGCTGAGCCCTTCGCCCATGAAGAAGGTGGTGAGATAGTAGGAGGGCAGGCGGCTCATGAAGGGCAGGAAGGTGACAGAGGAGGTGCAGTCCACCAGGGCCAGGAAGAAGGTGAGGACCATGAAGGCGACACTGTGCTGGCCGCCCTGCAGCCAGGAGGTCATGTTCCAGAGGAAGGTGATGAGCAGACAGGCCAGGGTGCCCACCCCCAGCACGGTGAAGATCACAGGAACCTCCGAGAGGCAGCCAGGCCGGAAGCTATGCAGCAGGCTGACCAGCAGGGGCCCGATGTTGGCCAACTGGATGACCACGGTGAGGTAGGAGGGCAGGTTCCAGCCTTCAGGCAGCTCTGTCACCAGCAGGGGCAGCTCCACCCACAGACCGTTGATGGCCACCCAGGAGCCCGTGCCGAAGATGCAAACCAGCAGGTGTGTGAGCACGGTCATGGTGGTGTCCTCCTGGGGGCCAGCGGCTTCTGCCAGCCTGGCTCAGCCTGAAGGGGGACTGACAGAGAGGGATCCCATGAGTGACCCCAAGCCCAGTGCTTAGCAGGAGACTGCTTGGGGGCCTAGGTTTTCTCTTATCAGCCCCCCGCCTTACTTCCTGTGAATAAATTTATTAGCAGGAAGGGGGCTCCTGGGCAGCTCCAGCTGGACAGTCAGTTACACATCGATAAGCCCTGGTGACTCTCCTGCAGAATCCCCTATGGGCACTGGACGCCAGGCACCACAAGCCCAAACACCCACCCCATGGGAGCCAAGCTCCTTGGGTACCTGCCTGGGTTCCACCACAGCTGTGTGGCTTGAAGGGAATGACTTGGTCTCCTGCCTGGCATCACCCAACCTCCTAAACGCCCCTGCTTCTGGACCTTGGGACACAGTGAAAAGCAGCCAGTAGGGACAAAGTGGAGAAGCAGGCTGGGCAAATGCCTGGCTGTTTCAGAGCAAAGAAGGTGCTAGGGGAGGGGTGAAGCTGAAGTGGTGGGGGGCCACTTGGGATAGAGGCCTAGTACTCCGTGTTTTCTCTCTCAGGGACGCGGGCTCCTGCTTCATCGTGCTGCCGCTGTGCACTGGCCAGTGCTCTCTGCTCTTGGCCGTGGGCAGGAAGCAGACTTTGAGTGGACAGCAAGGAAGGACATGTCTGAGGAAGCAGAGACTTGGGGAGGAGGCAGTGGTGAATGCGAAGGGCCTGGAGTGAGGAGTGGGGAGGGATCCAGCAGGAGCCAGGAGCCAGGTGCTGGTAAAGCAGCCCCTGGGGGCACAGCTCAGTGTCTGCCTGGCAGACACAGGCGCTGCCTCAAGGAGATGACAGATGGATAATCAGGAAGACAAGGGGCCCATAAAGCACTGAAAGGTACCAGACCGGGTCACATCACAAAGCAGCTACCTCAGCATTCCTTTCTGATCAGGTCAACAATAAAGTTCTCTATGCTCACACTGTTTGGTGGCTTGCGAGCTAGTGAGCTGAGCGTCTGTGAACGGATCTGCAGCTGTGACCATATCCAAAAGGGCAGGGCACACACAATCCTGGTGTCAGGATTGACTGACAAGTGTCCCCTCTGAAACCCCGTGCTCAGCTGCCCCTGCGGCTCTCCCTGTTTCGCCATAAAACCGACCTTGGTGTCTGCTTACTCCCCACAACCCACCTGCCCTGTCCATGTTGTCATTTCTAGCTGCCTGCCTCGAGACAAGAACGGACTGGAAATTCCTGTCCCACCCCATTCTGGGAGGTGGGGCCTCATCTGTCAAGTCCCAGGGCAAGATATGAGATCCAGCTGTTCAAAGAGCAGCCAGGAAGCCAGCTTGGCTGTGGCAGGAGTGGGATAAGGCAGCCAGCCTGGGGCCCATGGGGGAGCGCTCCACATGGCCCCTAGACACCTGCTCTCATTTAATTTTTAAACATGTGGCCCTCTGAGAGGAAGGTCCAGGGAGGAGTCAGGGAGGAAGAGGGGGTGTCCCTGGTATGGGAACTGCTGCAACACCCTTGGGGAAGCACCAGGATAACAGCAGCAATAATGGCCATCCTCTCTTGGCGTGTGTCCGCGCACACACACACACACACACACATACCATGATGACTACATGGCATCATGATTGCATTCATTTTACAGATAAGGCAACTGAGGTGGCACAGCCAGTCTGTGGACTATGCCTCAAGGTGATGGTCTGATGAGGCTCAGGTCTGCCCTGGGCATCTCCCCCAGGCCACTCTAGCTCTTGGGAAAGTCTCCAAGCCCAATCTTGACCCTTATGGCCTTTTGGGGGAGTGGCCTGGCGGTGGGAAGCTCTCTCCCTCCCTGTCACTCTGTCTTCCAAATACATAAATAAATTCATAAATAAATGCTACAAAAGGCTCCAAGGCAGCCCGCAGGGCCTTCTGTAATGAAGGCTTTGTGTGAGCTAGTGGAGCTACCCTGTACTGTGTGGGGCTGGGGTCTCCTGCATTCTTGCCTCACAACTGGAGGCTAAAACTGAGGGTTCTAGCCACTCAAAAAGAGTGCAGGGCTCTGTCCACCCTAGAGTGAGGACTGGGCCATGCCCTTCCCTCCCTGTCTGACCTTGGCCATTGGCGCTCTAGCAGCTTCCACTCCCAACGTTGTCGACTTCACATCTTCCTGGCGTTATCAGCGGCAGCTTGGTTCCAGGAGCTTATCTGCTGAGCGCTGAGTTCTCCCGAGGGAGGGTGAACCCCATGTGCTCTCCCTGCCATCCCTGTGTCCAGGTGGCCATCTGCTTTGTGGAGGGATGGACCACCTGACCCCCTCTCCCCCAACCCCCATCCAGGGCTGGCTCTGAAGAAACAAGCTGGCAGCTGGCAGGCACCAAGTCCCTGGGCCAGTGTGCAGGGAGCCTGCTCAGTCACGCAGCACAATGCCAGCTGCAGCCCGGGCATGGGACACATGCTGCTTTGTGTGTCACTGTGCTCGGGGTCCCAGCCTCCCGGAGAAGCACCCCTACCCTCCCCCCATGGGTCCTGTGGGTTGAAGACTGGAAGGAAAGATGGAGGGACAGAGATAGGGACAAAGCAGCAGGTGGGGCAAGGGAAGGCCCAGCCCACCACCGACATCCCTGCATAGCCAGCAGTCACCCTAGCTCTCTCTGTGCTGGCCTCTTCCTAACGAGGCGCAGGTGGCAGGGACGGTTGGCTCCTTGCTTATCCCAATCTCAGACAGACCTGTGCTCCTGGGCTGTGTGACTTAGCAGGCTGCTCACCCTCTCTGAGCCTGGAGTGAAAGGTTGGGATGGCCCGGGCGAGCTCAGCTCCCCTCAGCAGGGAGGAAAGGAGGAGATAACGGGAGCTCCGCTGGTCCACTGGCTGGGATGGGGTGTCCTCGCCACCCTCCCTAAGCTGACCTTGATGGTGCAGCCTCCCCCAGGTCATCCCCTTCCCAGCTCTTGCCCCAGTGTGGCAGGGGCGGCCGCAGTGTGGAGGTACAACCGGGCAATGTTTAGTGCGAGCCCAGTGAGCTGGCTCAGCCTGCCTGATTCAACTCCAGCCCAACTTGCTGACCAGGTGCACAGGCAGCCCTGATCACCAGGCTGTATGTCTGCCGCTGAGCCAGCAACCTGCAACTTGGGTAAAGTCCACCCTGGTTCGTTCTCCAAGGCAGGTGCTCAGCGTCACTGACCTATGCCCCCAGGTGGCGGCAACTGTGCCCTCCCAGCCCCGGCTGGCAGCTGCCCGGCTCTGCCCACTTACCTGCTGGTCCCTTTCCCCAGGAGCTCTGCATGGGAGGGGTTGAGGCAGCTGGGTTAGTAGCAATCTGTCCCCGCCCCATGGCCTGGAACAGCAGGTGGAGCCTACTTGTAGAGTGTGTCCCAGCCCTCAGTGAGGACTCACTGACCTGTACGCTAACCCACCCCTCCCCCACCCCAGGGAGGCAGAAACCCGAGTCTTTGTCGTGGTTGTGGTGGCTCATTTCATCCGATGGCTTGCAAAGTTGTCTTTCAGGGACAAGTGCCAACACCAGCCCCTGGATGGAATGGCAGGAGCACGGGGGTGGGGGTGGGGGAAGGTCCTGAAAAACCACCCAGTGAAAAAGGGAATTTCATTCTATTTGAAAAGGATACAGAGAAAGAGAGACAGGTAGAGATCTTCCTTCTGCTGGCTTATTCTCCGAACATCCCCAACAGCCAGAGGCTGGGCCAGGGTGAAGGCAGGAACCCAGAACTCAACCCAGGCCCTCTGGAGGGTGGCAGCGACTTGTGTGCCTCCCAGGGTGTGCACCTGCAGGAAGCTGGATCTGCAGCGGAGCCAGAATGCTGACCAGGTGCTCTCACACGGGATGCGGGGGTCGCACACGGTGTCTTAACTGTGACGCCAAGCACCCTCCTTCTTCACTTAGTTTTGGCACTCCAGTCTCCACCCCCGTGAAGGTGGGACACACAATGGTGGTTGGCACATGAGGCTGACTGGACGCTCTGTGAATCCGTACCTGCCCTTGTTTGCAATGACAAGAATGTCCCCTGCAGCGCAGTAATTTCCACCTGAAGCAAGCTGCCTGTTCCCTGGCTCAGGTTTTAGATGCGATTTCTTCACTGCAAATGCATCACTGCCCAATCACTCTGGGGTGTCTTCACTGAACCAGGAAGTGGGGTAATGGCTTGTGGTGGGTGAATACTGGATAGAGACCCTGCAGCAGAAATAGTTCAAGCAGTGGCATTTTAGCTAGTCACTGCCTGGGGGAGGGGGAGGGGTGGTGGAGGCGGGCAGCACCAGCGGCCAGTGTGTGCTGAGCAGCTCCACGTTGGGCATGGTCTTAGGGCTCGTATGAAGGAATGCGTTGCTCTGCATATCAGCCTTCTGGGGTGATGGAGGGTCAGAGGTCAAGGGTCTTACAAGCTGATCTGATGCTCACAGAGCGACTCTGACAGACACTAACACCTGATTATGTCTTAGCAGTTCCAGGAGGCAGGGGCCCCATCTGTGAGGTAGGAGAATAAAAGAGCTCGCTCAAGGCGCTGGAGCCAGGACTGGGATTCAAATCCTGGCTCCCACACGGGCCGCATGGTATCAGAGCTCCCAGGTGTTGGCAGCCAGGACGGGCTCGGCACGTGTGTGATGACGTGGGTGACAGACTCTGTGCTGCTTTCAGTGTCATTCTGGCAGATGTGCGGACTCCAGGGAGCGGCCACTGCCAGGCTGGTGCCTAGGATGACTGATGGGACACATTGGGAGTGGAGGCCCAGGCAGGAGTTCAGGAAGTGCTGGATTTATTTACTTAAAAGGTTGATTTAGAGAGAGGAAGAGAGAGATGTTCCATGTGCTAGTTCATGTCCCAAATGTCCACAATGGCCAGACCAAAGCCAGGAGCCAGGAGCTTCCTCCGGGTCTCCACATAGGAACCAGGGCCCAGACATTTGGGCCATTTTCCCCGGGGCATCTGATTCCCTCCGAGATTTCTACATTGATCTGTGAACTGCCTGTGGAGGGTCACCTTAGGACACTGGGGAATTTTCAAGGCTACAGGTGGTGCAGGCAGCTCTGCCCAGCAATGCAAATCCAAACCAGTTGGCTCATGGGAGAAAACCTCACCCTAACTGAGGAGACACTGCAGCCACAGCATGCTTCTGAGCCTGCAGCCCCTGCAGCAGCTACCATATGGCTCTCCCAACTCTGTGCCGCCTGTAGCAGCAACTGGCCCCTATCTAGCCATCCTACCTGCCATGCGTTGTAGTAGGTTCAAAAACACAACCACTCTCCCATTCCTTATAATACCCAGAGGTTCTTAAAATAACTTCTTTTAGAGGGTTTTGTTATTGGGGCTAGCACTGTGAGATGGTGGGGTCAAGCGCCACCTGCAATGTCAGAATCACATTTCCACACTTGCTTACTCTACTCACTGTAGGGTTGAAGTACTGAATTGAGTCTATGCACACAAAGGAGTGTGGGCCCAGTGCAGCAGCCCAGTGGCTAAAGTCCTCACCTTGCATGCGTCTACATCCCATATTGGTGCTGGTTCATGTCCTGGCTGTTCCACTTCCATCCAGCTCCCTGCTGGTGGCCTGGGAAAGAGGATGGCTCAAAACCATGGGACCCTGCACTGCTTGCACTTCACATGGGAGACCTGGAAGAAGCTCCTGACTTTGAATCAGCTCAGCTCTGGCTGTTGTGGACACTTGGGAAGTGAGCCAGCAGATGGAAGATCTTTTTCTCTCTCTCCTTTTCTCTGTAAATCTGATTTTGCAATATATATAAAAGGATGGCCCAGTGTGATAGACCAGTGGCTGAAACCTCATCTTGTATCCACCAGGATCCCACATGGGTATGTTTGTGTATCCTGTCTGTTCCACTTCCCTTCCAGCTCCCTGCCTGCAGCCTGGGAAAGCAGAGGAGGATGACCCAAGCCTTGGGACCCCACCCCATGCCCATGTGGGGGACCCAGAAGAAGCTCCTGGCTTTGGATCGGCTCAGCTCCAGCCATTGCAGCTACCTGGGGAATGAACCAATGGACAGATCTTTCTGTCTCCTTCTCTCTGTATATCTGCCTTTCCAATAAAAAAATTAATAATAAATCTTAAGAAAAAAAGGAGAGGTGCTTGTGGCCTGGGAAAGCAGTTGAGGACGGTCCAGAGCACAGGGACCCTGCACCCACGTGGGAGGCCTGGAAGAGGTTCCTGGTTCCTGGCTTCGGATCGGCATAGCACCGGCCGTTGCGGCTCACTTGGGGAGTGAATCATTGGACGGAAGATCTTCCCCTCTGTCTCTCCTCCTCTCTGTATATCTGACTTTGTAATAAAAGATAAGTAAATCTTTAAAGAAAAAAAGGAGAGGAAGATGGCTAGTGGAGTTTTCTTAGCTGTGTTCCTGGGTGAGGTCTACTGGTGGGAGGAGAGGCAATGGGCCAGTGGAGGGTTGCTTTTGAGGGTTGTTTGGGGTTGATGTAGAGTAGACTGGACTGGTGAGTAGGGTCAGGGTGAGGCTTTTGTGAATGAGAAAGTTATTTACAGGCCACAGCAAATGATGTAATAAGCCAACTCTGGAAATTGGGAGTATTTTCGGTAAAGCCCTGCACCTTTACCTGGGAGGGGTGGGGAAACCGCCTTAGGGGTGTTGTTGGTGTTGCCCCCCCAGTCGGCCCTACACTCACTGTCATCTGGCACATCCAGACCTTTGTTCATTGGATTTGTTTATTCATCTGAACTCATTTGTAAGACTGGGACCATGATATAGACAAAAAAAGACATTATTGGGTGTGCGGGAGGATGGGATCCTAGGAGGGGAGGGCGGGCTGGCTGCCACCTGACCCAGTGGGCCTGCCTGGGTGCATGGGTGCAAGCTAAGGCTGCAGGACCAGTACTGCATGCCCCTCCCCACTCCCCACATCCAGCCCTGTCCTGGGGTGCACGAGGCCTTCTTCTTATCTCAGCTTCTTTTCAAAGGGGTGTGTGTGGTGGGGATGTCTGGTCAAGCCAGGTCTAATCTGGCCACTGGTGGACCTCCAGGACACCCCTGGAGCGGCAGAAGGAATGCGGGGCGCCACACAGCACACCGCAGCCTCGCCCCAAACACCCACCCCCATCAGCCGGCAGAGTGAAGATTTTCCTTCCGTGATTTCACTTTGGCCCTGGGGACGGCGATGGGCGCGGAGCCGGGCAGCGGAGAGTGTGCGGGTCCCTCCCAGGCCCCTTCTTCCCCTCAAGGCAGGAGCCCGGAGCCCCACAACGCGGGCCAAACCCCAAGGCCGGAGGCCTTCCGTCCTCTGCGCGGAGCTCCCGAAGAACCCACAACTGCCAGCGAACCTGAGGGACGCCCGGGGGAGCAGCAGCGGCTACAGCGGCCCGAGCCTCCAGCCTCCAGTCCGGTCCCTTGGAGCACCCCCGGCCGACGTGCGCTCATCTGCGCCTGCGTGCCCCGGAGCCCCACCCAGGACGGCTGCCCCGCGAGGGCGGGACTTCCTGCTCTCCTGGGACGCAGGCGGAAGAGGCCGCTGGTCGCTGGACGCTGGGCGGCGCGGGAGCTTCAGGGTTCCTGCTGCTGCGGGACCTTGTCCTCCTCTCACACCAGGGCCTGAGTGTGGGAAGGGCG
Organism: Ochotona princeps; assembly: GCF_030435755.1. NCBI lineage: Eukaryota > Metazoa > Chordata > Mammalia > Lagomorpha > Ochotonidae > Ochotona > Ochotona princeps. The sequence goes on from NC_080857.1 coordinate 32,301,007, forward strand.
GGAGAGAGCGGCTTCTGAGGAGTCCGAGGGGTCCGAGGGACAGTCCAGGGTCCGTTTACGTCTCCTAGGGGCGTGCGGTGTGGCAGGATCCCCACAGACAGCGGGAGTCCGTGGGTGTCAGAAACAGTGTCCCCAGTTCTAAATTCCTTATGGGTGTGTGTCTGTGACCACCCGGTGTGCTCAACTGCAAGGACATGGAAGAATCTAGAAGCCCGATGTCTGGTGGACAGCAGGGGTTACCTTTGGACCCTTGCATGTGCACATGCGTGTTTGTGCACATGTCTGTGCATGTATATGCTTGTGTGTGCACGTGTGTATGCAGGCTTGCATGGTGTGCGTGTGTGCGTGTGTGTATGTATGTAGGCTTTCATGGTGTATATGTGTGTGTGTGTGTATGCAGGCATGCATGGTGTATATGTGTGTGTGCGTGTGTGTGTGTAGGGAGATGGGGCACGGGAGCCTCTTGCAGCTGTGGAAAACAGCAGTGGGAAGCCCGAGACACAGAGCTATCAGTGTGTGGGGACCGGGTTCCCACACGGTCTCCCGGTATGTTCAGTGTCCTCGTGTGTACAGTGAGTGGACCCGTGGAGGGCGGTTTATGATTCTGGGCACTTAGGAACATGGGAAATATACTGTATAGAAAAAAACACGCATGTATTTCAAAACGTTTTACACCCACACAAAGTTAGCTTCAATTGTAGTTTTTCCGAAGTGTTTGAAGCGCCTGGTCTGGCCATGGCCTTGGAGTTCCTGGTTAAGACCTTTAAAGGGGGCATGGTGCAGTAGCGTAGTGGCTAAAGTCTTCGCCTTGCACGTGCCAGGGTCCTATATGAGGGTCAGTTCGTGTCCCGCGGCCCCATCTCCCATCCAGCTCTCTGCCTGTGACCTGGGAAAGCAGTCAAGGATGGCTCAAAGCCTTGGAACCCTGCACCCACGGAAGACCTGGAAAAAGTTCCTGGCTCCTGGCTTCGGATCGGTTCAGCTCTGGTCGTTGAGGCCACGTGAGGAATGAATCAACGGACAGATCTTCCTCTCTGTCTCTCCTCAGTATATCTGAATTTCCAATAAAAACAAAATAAATCTTGCAAACCAACCAACCTGTAAGGGGGAGGTTGCAGTTCCCACGGTCAGCCACCAGAGGGTGCCTTCTGAAGGCTTTGAAGACCACTGGGTTAGGAGGGGACGCCGAGGCAGGACGCCTTTCCCCTGGCTGGCAGTTTCTCCTTCAGTGACTGGATGTTAAGGTCTACTGGACCCCTTTCTCTGGGACTGCATCGTGGTCTGGGGCTGCTGACTGTCCATGGACGGATCCCTCTGTGGGAGCCCGCCATCCCACAGCCCTCTACTGCCCGCTGGCCACCCCAGCCTCCCTGGCGTCCTACCCAGGCTGTCACAGTATCTCCCGTGACTTCCGGCTGCTGCCCTTCCTCCACAACATACTCAGCTGCAGGGAGAAGCAGTGAGAGCCTTTTCTCCTGGGACCTCTCCCACTTCCCTCCCCAGCTCTACCACACTGTCCTGCTACATCAGGCCCTTGCATTTGATGCTTGCTCTATCTGAGGGGTTGGTGAGGGCTGATCTTCCACCCACTGCTTCACTCTCCAGATGACCACAGCAGCCAGGGCTAGGCCAGGCCAAAGCCAGGAGCTAGGCACTTCATCTTGGTCTCCCATGTGAATGCGCAGAGGCCCAAGAATTTGAGCCATCCTCTGCTGCTTCCCAGGTTCCTAGCAGGAGCTGGATGGGAAGTAGAGCAGCCGGAACTCATACTGGTGCCGTGTGGGATGCTGACACTGCAGGTGGTGCTGCGATATTGGCTCCCAGTGGCCAATGTCTGACACCTTCTGTGCCCTTGGCTCCTCTCCATCTCTTCCCACTGCAGGCCTTGGGGGCTTGGATCCTTTGGAAACTTCCAGGCCTTGAGCCCAGGAACTCCCCTCAGTTTCCCCATCTGTCCCACGAAGTGGACAGCAGGAGCACAGACCCCTGGGAAAGGGAGGACCGGGCTGGTGCAGAGGGACCATGCCCTGCCATCCTCTCCCAACCCCAGGCACCAGTAGAGTGGCCCAGTCTCGCAGGGTCTGGGGACAGGACGCTATCGGCTTCCTGGCTGGCCCCAACCTGAGGACAGATGTCCGGGGAAGGGGAACGGTGAGTGGCCAGGCCCTGACAGCTGCTTGGAGCTACGGCTGCTGCTCGGGGTGTCCTAGGAAAGGGACACCAGGGGTCTAGGCCCTCCCAGCCACCGGGCTGTCTCCCTAGAGTGCTTGCCTGGCTCTCTGATCTTCTCCTGAGCTGTGTGGCCGACCAGAAGGAACCCACCGGGGGTCGAAGAGCTGGGGCAAAGGGTTCCTGACTGCAGGAATGGGGTGTGCCAGGGCCTGGCGTGAATACCACAAGGGCCAGGCTGCGGGAGGAGGCAGGGCTGGGGCAGGCAGGAGGGCAGTCTGAGCTGCAGAAGACAGATGAAGCCAGCCCTGCTCCTGTCCCTGTCCTTACTGTACGCCCCGCCCTGTACTGGGGAGAGAGCCTTTGGGCCTGGGGTGTCAGCAGGAGTCCAGCCCTCCACAGGGGACGACATCCAGGGAGACCAGGAAGCAGCAGCACCCCCAACCCCCACCTGTGCATGCCCAGGGTAGGCTCAGCTGTGTCCAATTTGCATGGGAAGCAGAGAGGTCAAGTCGAAGAGACCTTGGGTGAGGCATCTCCACAAAGCCTGTCCCCAAGCATGGCCTGCTGTCCAGGAAGGACCCTATACCTTCCAGTTCCCCCCTGTTCCCCATAAGCCCCTGTGACCTGGCTCTGCCATCTGGGGTCGAGGAGGTGCCACGGGGACATCTGCTTTCATGAGCTGTCTGTGTGCTAGGACAAGGCCCCACCCCCGAGCCCCTACAGAATGCTATCTGTCAGGCCAGACCCGGACCTAGGACTCTGTGTAGACTGTGCAGGTTGGAGGGAGAGGCAGGAGGAGGGGAGACCCTTCCCCCAACCCTTGGGGAGACCCCAGCCTCTGTACTTCCAGCCTCCACCATCTGTTCTTCCTTTTTCGGCCACCTGTTCCTTCCTCCCTTCCTGGGCCTGGGTTTTCCCGACATGTCCCATGTGGCTTTGCTGAACCTGAAGTTTGGGTCCCACTTTTGGAATCATTGTTGGAGCTGCAATCCTCCTGCTCTCCAGGTAGTTAGGGTTTTTCCTAGGAACTCACTCTCCTTTCCTGCCATAAATTCCATTGTCTTCCACAATGCTGTAAGGAGAAAGCCAGTGTCATTGGTCTCGTGTAGAAACACACTGGGGAAAAAGTGGGAAGATCCCCATGGGAAAGCAATGGCAGGGAAATAAAGCAACCTGCGGAAGTCTGGCCTGGCCCCAAGTGACAGGGTCACACCTGTGTGATTCTACAACACCACAGGTGGGGACGTCAGTCACATGCTGTGGCCTTCCCGTGACCACTGCAAGCGGGATTTAAAATTCAGGCTTGTTTTTCAGTTGCTGATTTTCTGCCTGCGAACATGTCACAGATACCTGGATGACCCTCAGCAGAAAGAGGGGGCCTCACCCCTGCAGGCAAAATGCTAGGGAGACAAAACACAGAGAGATTACATGGTGTATGGTAAACCAAATCAGAACCTGGGGAGGGGTGGGTGGCCTGTTGCAGGCAAGTGGGGATTTCCAGTGACCAAAGCAGTTGTTGTAGGGGGTGGGGACAGACACCTGTCCCAAGTGCCCCCAGCACAAACCCTAAAATTGGGGAATTTTCTTGTGTGCATTATCTCATAAAGAAAAAATTTAATAAATGAAATAATAAAGGCCTCCTTTCTGGCTCAGAGTTAGTAGGGAAGGCTCCTAACGGGGTCTCCTGGCTGGCGAAAGGCCGGCTGGGGGCTATAGGGCAGATACAAAATGCTTCATCTGCAAGGAAGGTTCTTGCAGGCGGAACCCGAGAGGATCCTTTGTTTATTTAATTTCTTTGATTCCTTCATTCCTTTCTATTATTTGCAAAGCAGAAAGACACTCAGGGAATGAGATCTCCCTTCTGTTGGATTCTGAAACATGTACAGCAAGCAAGACTGGCTAGGCCGGGCCAAGGCCCAAACCCGAGAACTCGACCCAGGTCTGTCACATGGGTTCTAGGGGCCCAGCCCCCTGTGTCCTCCTCTGCCGCCTCCCAGGGTGTATAGGAGCAGGAAGCTGGATTGCCAAGGAAGACGGGGGCCGAAGCAGGCCCTCGGATACAGGGTGCTGTGTCCCCCTTGTCTGTGTCACCGCTGTGCCTGCTGCGCACCAGCCCTTCTCCTGGAGTTGATTGGCTTGGCGTATGCCAACTCACCTCTCTACCCTTCCTGCTCTGACTTCCGGAAGCCCTGGACTTAACTTTCGCCCCACTCTTCCCCCCTTGGATGCTCTCCACTTTGACTTCCCCTTGTCACTTGCTGCTGGCCAGATCTGCTTGTGCTCTCAAGCCCTGGAGGCCTAGAGCTGACCACGCAGGCTGGGGGAGGGGCAGGGGAAGGAGAGGCAGAGCAGATGGAGGGAACGCTGGCCGTCTGAGGACCTCAGGCTGAACTACCTGAAGGACTTCCGGGCTCCAACGTCATCCCTGTCCCTGAGGCCTCGGGACTGGAGAGTCACCAGGGCCAATCTAGGGCTCTCAGGCCTGGCTGCTTTCTTCTTCTGTGTCTTTCAATGCCAGCCTGGCCCCAAGGCCAGAGGCTCCAGTTGTCCTGTGTGGGCCACAGGCTTGGCTGGATCTAGCATCCCGGCCTTGCTTTCTTAGCCAGAATCGAGGAGATCCAACAGAGAACCTCCCAGCTGCTCCGGGTGATTCTCTGTTAGGGATTCAATAGTTGTGGCCCCCAAATCCCAGACAATAGTGTCTGGAGATGGGTTCTGTGGAATGGCAATTATGCTATTTCTAAGATTTGTCTATTTATTTATTTATTGAAAGGCAGTTGTACAGAGAGAAGGAAAGACAAACAGAAAGATCTTCCATTTGCTGCTTCACTCCCCAAAGGGCTACAGTAGCCAAAGCTGGGCAGATCCAAAGCCAGAAGCCAGGAGCTTCCTCCAGATCACCTGCAGGGGTACACGGGTCCCAGGAATTGGGCCACCCCCCACCTCTTTCCCAGGCCACAAACAGGTAGCTGGATTGGAAGTGGAGCAGCCAGGACTCAAACTGTATCCTGCACTGTAGGTGGAGGATTAGCCTGATTATCACCGTGCCGGTCCTGGGGAGTGACAATATAGTCATGGTAGGTGATTGGCACCACCGTTCAAGACATGTGCTTCCTGTCTGCTTCCCATCCAGGCTCCTGCTAACAGGCAGTGGAGGGAGCACAACAGCTGAGGGCTCAAGCACTTGGCCCACTTCATGGGCGACCCGCCTGAGTTCCCTGCCCCTGGCTCTGATGTGGCCCAACCCTGGCTGAGGCAGGCATCCCAGGGAATGATTCCCTCTCTGGCACATTCTCTCTCTCTCTCTCTCTCTCTCTCTCTCTCTCTCTCTCTCTCTCTCTCCCCCTCTGCCTTTGCTGTAGATAAATGAGCAGATAACCAGAGAGAGGTTCTGTAGAGACAATAGCACTGGGTACCAGCACGGCCTGGGTATCTGCACACAACAGTGGTGACCCATGGGGGTTTTCAGAGAGCAGGAGGCCAGGGGAAGCCAGGCTTCTAAAGGCCAGACAGAAGAGAGTACATCAAATATTTCCACGTCATCTTGTCCCAGTGGTGAATACCCAGAGTAGGGGAGTGTCCGAGGCTGAACGTGGAGCAGCCAGCAGGGTCCTTGCTGGGAGGTCGATGCCACCTCCTGGTTCTGGCCGAGACTTTTGTACCAGTCCCTCCCGGACACTCGGGCGTAGGAACCTTCTCTCAGCCCCTCCCCACTTCCTCTCTGTTTGAGGCTGGACCAGAGCAAGCTCATCCTGACTATGACCGTGTTCTCATTCTTGTCCCAGGAGGTCTCTGGAGTTCCATGAGGACAGAGGATGAGGCTGCCATGTAGGTCGATGGGTATAATGGCCTTACACGCCCAGCAAGGTGGCCCCCTCTCTCAGCCCTGCCCTCAGACACACACACTGAACCTGAGTCTCCTGGCTGAATGTGGATGGAGATACAACAGGCACTGACTCTGCCAGCCAGACGGGCACTGCCCTTGTGCAGCCTCAGCTGAGACCTCATGAGAGACCCGAGAGAATCGGCCTCCTAGTGCCCTGCAGCCAGGCGATGAGCTTGTGGTCGTTACCAACGAAGAACAATGCTGGAGGAAGTGCCTGGCCACTCAGTCCCATTCCAGACCCCCCATACAGCGTTCAGCAGTGCTGGCTCCTGTGGTTTCGACACATGACTGTATCCTCCTCCAGAAAGAACAACTCAGGTTACCTTAACAACAGGCCCTGGAAGGACATAGTTTTGTTTGTGCTGTCTAGTGTTCTGTTGCCTTCCAGACTTTTTTTGTTCTCTTGGGTCCTGGTGTTGTAGTTCTGTGAGATAAGCTGCTGTTTATGACACCAGCATCATGGAATGGAGTGCTAGTTCAAGTGCCACCTGCTCCAGTTCTGATCCCGCTTCGTGCTGTTGCTCCTGGGAAGGCAGCAGATGACGGCCCAGGTGCTTGGGCAGCTGTCATCCCCGTGGGAGACACAGATGGAGTTTCTACCTCTGGCTTCTTTGTGGCTGTTGCAACCATTTGAGGAAGAGTGAATCAGCAGACTTAAAGTCTCTCTATCCCTTTGTTGTGTTATTTTTGACTGAATGACTAAATTGTAAAAAATGTTTTTGTAAGTTTTGTTTAAGATAAAGCATGTGCACATATAAGCTTCCAAAGGACTAATTCATGTTTCATAAAATGTTTCCCTTCCTCCTTTTCTTGACCCTCGAGTCAGCCCAAATAGCTACTACTGGGACCTTCCAGCAACCTCCAGGTGCAAGAGCACTCGTGCATACAGAGAACATCCCTGAAACGAAATGAACAGAAAAATCCTGTGCCGCTGAAGCCCAGGAGACAGTGAGTGGGTGTTGAGGGCTGACTTCACTTCTGATTCAAGCTAAGCAGAGAGAACCCTGTCAATGTCAAGTTCTGGAGGTGGCAAATTGCACACAGGGAAGCAGCCAGAGGCATGCTGGGAACAGGAGGGGATCCTGCTGCTCATGTGCTGGGCAGGGATGGCAGAAGCCAGTCAGCATGGACTGGCACCAGCATCCATGTTAGGCGCTGGCATTGTCAGTGTCAGCTTAAACTGTGTACCAGGATGGTGCCCCTAGAGCTGGCTTGCACCAAGTTGTACAGAGAGATGGCAGCTAATGTGATTTTGCCGGTTTTCATGATGTTTGTGGACTTTAATGTTTGGTTCCTTTTGTTTTTTTAGCAGCATTTTCAGTTTGTCCATTCATGTCTGTAGTCTTTATATTCCCTCTTTTGAAATTTCATTACAGGGCCCGGCGGCGTGGCCTAGCAGCTTAAGTCCTCGCCTTGAACGACCCGGGATCCCATATGGGTGCTGGTTCTAGTCCCGGCAGCTCCACTTCCCATCCAGCTCCCTGCTTGTGGCCTGGGAAAGCAGTCGAGGACGGCCCAAAGCTTTGGGACCCTGCACTCGCGTGGGAGACCTGGAAGAGGTTCCTGGTTCCCGGCTTTGGATCGGTGCGCACCGGCCATTGCGGCTCACTTGGGGAGTGAATCATCGGACGGAAGATCTTCCTCTCTGTCTCTCCTCCTCTCTGTATATCTGACTTTGTAATACGATAAATAATTTTTTTAAAAAAAATAAGAAATTTCATTATCATTTTAATAGTGGTTACATAATTGTGGGAGGGTCAGGTGCGGAGGAAGGTGGGTGGGACGCATGTTTCATCTTTCTGTTTTCTCCTGTGCCCACAGGGGAAGAAGGAGAAGGGACTGTCCCGTGCTGTCAACTACATCAGCACTGGGGGATGGGAAAGGGGCGATGGTCACTAGATGTCACCTTAGAGACCCCAATGTGGGAAAGTGTGTTCTGAAGCTATTACTTGAGTGCTTTCATAGTTGTGACAAGTTGTTGGTTTCATTGTTCCAGGGTTGAGAAATTCTTTCCAAGGTCTATTGGTTGACAATGTCCAGCTCTGCTGGAGACCAGTTCCAGCTGACTCGAGAGCTTACAAATGATGCGTGGATTGGTGAGAAAAATGAGAGACGTAGACTACTAAGACATGATGCTCATAATGGACAACTCAGAAAAGTTGCCTTCTTTATACACAAATCATCACAAGCTTTTGCACAACATCCAATTGTTTCATTTTTACTTCATTATAAAAGAATGATTATTTAAAAATCCTAAAAAACATTATTATTATTTTACTTCAGAGAAAATATTTTTAGCAAGCTATTACTCATTCAAACCTGCAGTGACCTGGCTGAAGCCAGGAACTCCACCGTTGGCAGCACATGCAGTGACATAGTGACAAGTGGTTTATTGCATTCAAAATCAATTTTCACTAAACATAAACTAATACTACTTAAAATATCAAGAATACAGAATTAAAAGAAAAGCTCATAAATGAAAGGAATTTATAAAAGCATGTAACATAGATTCTTTATTAAATCTTACAATCAGTCATGCATTAATTACCATCACCTTCATCTAGTATTGATTCAATTGTTTTTTTGTTCTTTTGTTAAAGGGCAGTGAAAGAAATCAGGGCAACTCAACCATTCTACAAACAGGACCTTTACAATAAACTTCTTTTTATCTTTACAAACTGTTTTCTTTCCCTAAATATGAGTGCCAATATAAGTTAGAAGTTTTAAGCCATTTTGGGGGGAGTTCAAATTTGTCTCCATTTAGAAGATTCTCCATATACTTTCTGCTTTCCATGATGAGAAACCAAAATGCGTCATTTCATGTGTTGTAACAGTTCGAGGAGCAGGGTAAACAAACTCTTTGTACCTCCATGATTGCCATTTGTTCCAAGATATTATCAAGCCATTTCTTAAGGAAAACATTATTTATATTAGGGCACGCTTCGAAGGTGGGCACATAACAAAATGTTTGGAGACACTATGACCTCAGTTGTACTGTTGTATGCTTTTAGCTGTGTGTCATTGCCTTAATTGCTAAAGATGTTTTTATCATAATACGATTGATCAGTTTGAGGTGTTATACCAGTTACAGGAGTCATTTCACATTTGCAGAAAAACAACAACACCCCCCTAAGGAAAATTCTGTGAAACATTAGGTGATTGAGTATCCATACAGTGGGGTGAGGCAGCAATAAGGTGACCAGTGACATTCTGCCGGGCCTTGCCACGCAGCCAGAAACTCCTCCTAGCCTTGTTCCCCCACCACCCACAGGGGAGGACACATGCAGAGCCTCCTTGCCTAAGGGAATGGGTGGGGTCTTGTCCTTCTGGGGAATCTACAATGTTACAGGAGTAGAGTAAGTGATGGAGTGACCCTGATGAAGTCATCATCCATGGTTCATGTTCATTGGCACAGTGTCCCAAGCGGTGCCCACTGTACCCAGTCTCCTCTGAGGCATGGCCTGCCCTCAGATCACCTCAGGATCCTGCCTCCAGCCCTTGGACCTGCCCCAGCTCCCCAAGGGCACAGGATTGCTTGAAAAAAAAAAAGAGGTCACATCTTGGAACTAGTGCATTGGAATGCTGAATGTCTGTAAATATCAGGAAATGCCCCCAAATCCCACCCTGCTTGTGCTGTTTCCAGTGACCAGAGCGCTTTCCAGGCCCTGGGTGCTGAGGGACCCTGGCAAGCCCTTGCCCTGGGTGGTCCTCATATGACTGTGGGCTCCGGGGCTCTACCATCTTCAGGGCCGGCCCGGAGTGAGCATGGCCAGCACACATACCCCCATCCCCATAGTGCTTCTTCCCCAGCAGGGCAGTGCAGACACCGGGGTCGGTCAGCAGGTATCTGCATGGAGCTGGGGGCCTGGGTGTCTCTGGCCACTCACCAGGAACCTGAGGCAACTGCTGCAGCTGGGCTCTGGGAACACAAAATGGGAGCAGACACATTCCAAGCAAACAATTTAATGAAGCCTTATTCCAAATTGAGGATCTATGCTTCCAAAATGAGTACAATTTAAGCATCAAGAGGGTAAAAGTCCTTGAGGTTCCTTTGAGAGTGTCCAAGAGGGCAGAGCCAGGTGGCTTGTGGCTTAGTGCCCTGACATATAACTCTCCACTCTGCCCAGGATGATGCCAGCAGAGGAATGGAGGTGATGGCATTCAACATGGGGGGCAGGAGCTCTGTAAGCGAGGCTCCTGCAGCAAGGGGGCCACCATACTTAGACAAGGCAGGCTGTGGCCCTTTCTGAGGTGGCCACTGCAGGGGCTCACCCCGTCTTCCAGGCCATCAGAGATAGGAAGCTGCCCCATGGAGTGGGCAGCAAGGCGGCCTCCAGCTGGGGAGGGCAGGTGGGGCTGTGCTCCCATCATTTTGCTGGCTCGGGGAGGCTCTAGTCCATCGGTGTAACCATATTCTTGGCATGTCTCTTGGACATTGTTGAGGGAAGCACTCTTTAGCCCTGTCCCTGGGGCTGGGCCTGCCTGCATGGGCCATGGGCCCAGGGGCTCCAAGAAAGGCAGGGAAGAGGCCCGGACACGGGTATCGGTGCCCAGCACTGGAGACGGGCAGTCTGCACTTTGGACAGGCATCCAGAGACGGGACAGACTCCACCACTGGAGCAGCCTCCCTTTGTTCCACACGCTCCATGGGGTCTGGGCAGGACTGGGCACACGTGAAGGCCCCGAAGCCTGCATTGGCGTGCCTAGGCCAAGGGACTCTGAGGGCTCTTCATTGGCAGCGCATTTCTCCTCCTCCTCCTCCTCCTCTTCTTCCTCCTCTTCCTCCTCCTCTTCCTCCTCCTCTTCCTCCTCTTCATCTTTTCCACAGATGGGGCGAAACGTGGCTGGTTCCACGGGGGGAGTCTCAGCGAGTGGTGCTGAGGATTCAGGGTGTGGGCACAGTGGCTCCAGGGCCTGAGCTGTCTCCGTGCCCTGCAGTGTTGTGGGGGCAGGAACTGGCTGCTCAGGGACATTGACAGGCTGCTGATTCAGGCTGCAGGACTGGCCAGGCATTGCTGAAAGGTAAACAGACAAGGTGTGCTTCTCCACAGACACCACATGGCCTGCAGGGGGCAGTGTCCATACCTGATCCCTAATGTCCTTGTCTGCTTGGGTGCCACTGAGGACACCCAAGGGAAGACTGTGTGCAGCCTGGGCCAGGGCAGTGTTGGGGACACTTCTGGCTCATCTTGGAGAGCCTCACAGGGGTGCACAGGCCCTGAGCGCCTTGCCTTACAGTCTCATCTCTGGGGACACCTGGCAGCTAAGCAGCACCTGGTGGTGCTCTTATCACCTAAAGCCCCTGCATCCTGTGCTGTATCATGGGAATGGCTGAGCTCTGAGCATTTGGGTCCTTGCTTGCAGGAGTGGGGTGGTGCCTTTGTTTGGTTAACAGCCATCATCCTGCCCCATCCCACAAGAGCACACCAGGAAGCTGCCCAAGGCCCAGCCAGGTCTTGGGCTCAGAAGTGTTTCCAGCAGAGCTGAGGAGCAGGGGGAGAACTAGGCAGCACGGAAGGGGTAGAAGGCCCTGCAGTAGGTGGCCAGCCCGGGGCCCTCCACTGCAGACATCACCACCCCACACCCAGGGGAGATTGGCGCCTGAGCCCTGAGCTGGGCTCACCCTGGGGGGAGGCAGGAGGCATTGTCGCTTGGCCAGATCCCTCTTGGAAGCTTGAAGGTGCTTGACAACGATGTTGTCATCCTGGTCCCAGGCTTGCTTGAGAGTCACCTGCAGGAACTCCTGGATGTGGTCCTGGGGCATCTTCAGTAGGCGTTCTAGGCATGAGGGTGGGTGTCAGGCTGGGAGGGGCCCCAGGGATGGCCCAGAAGCCATGGCTGCTCTGATCCCGTCTCAAGGCTAATGGGTGCTGGTTGCTGCCTTTGCAGAGACCTTCCCCAGTGGCCCACGACCGGCCAGCCCTCCACATCCCCACCCAAACCACCTTCACTGCTCCTCGGCAGGGGATCCTGGTTTCTCTACCCACAACACCTTGGCTCCTTTGGTCCCTGAGCACTTACTTTTGTTCAATTTTAGGGTGACATAGGCCATGGTGGTGAGGACATGTGCCCCTTCTAATATAAAAAGGTCCCAAATCCTCACAGCCAGATGGAATGGCACCTAGGAAGATCAGATGAGAGAGGACCTCACCCATGCTGGCCTGAGCAGAGCCCTCAGAGGCTGTTGGAGTGCAGTGTTCTGCCCCCAGCACAGCCAGAGACCCCAGGAGGCTGCCTCACAGGAAGTCCTAGGCTCCTTTGTGAGAGACCCATCTCAGTGGCAGGTGAGACCATGTCTGTCAGCCACATCTGAGCCCACTGAGCTATTGTCCACAGGTCCTGAGAGAGGAGGGATAAGGCCTGCCTGGCCAGCACAGCCCGTATGCTGGAGAAACCAACACACTTCTTTGCACAGTTTGGAGGCCACACGGGAGATGCAGGAGACCCTTGTGACCTGGGTGAGGGGTCAGTCATCCTGTGGGCTAACCCCAGGTGGCCTTCTACAAGTGAGACTAAGGCAGTCCAGCTACACACAGGGGTCGAAACAGAGGTCATTGGGGTCTTCCATTTCCTTCTGGAGGGTTCTGGACTTATTCAGGCTTCTGTGGATATGTGCTCATAGGACCTGTCTCCTACCTGCTTGCCCTGGAATGCAACTTCAGCCTGGGCCAGCCTCTACTTTTCTGGGCCTGCATTGTGTGCACAGGTGGCGTGCTGCTGTGTCTGTTGGACTGTACGAGCTCAGCTCTACTTTGGGCAATTGGATATAGAATTGGGAGAGCCAGGCACTGTGGTGGGAGCTTCCTTGCGAAAGAGGTTCCTGGTTTGTGGGGCCAGGGATGAGGGAGGAATGGGCACTTACAGCATCCAGGAAACACTGGGTGAAGCAGTGTGTGGTGCAGGTCTTGAGGCTCACTCCCTGCTCCTCCTGAAGGAGAGGTAAGAGGAGGTGTCAAGGTGTGGAGCAGGCCTGGAAGCCCTCCCTGCTCTGATTCCATTAGCAGAGCCCCCAGGGTGCAGGCAGCCCAGCAACAGGTACATCTGCACCTCACAGCCACACAGGTGTCTGAAGGGACGCAGGTCCCCTCCAGCCACTCTCCCTGGTGAGTCTCACAAGATCTATGCCAACTCTGGGGACCACTTGGCTAGGAAGCAAACCTGATGCCTGCACTACTGCAGAGCAAAGGAACCAAGAAAAGCCCTAGCAGGACAGGCCTCCCTGGCCACCAGGACCTGTAGACCTTGTTGAGCCTCCCTCATCCCTGTGAACACAGCCCTTGGGGTTGGGGGGGGAGGCAAGGAGGCACTTTACTCACCAAGTGTTATGAGAGAGTGGGCATTGTGCACTGCACAGTATCACCCAGATGTTCCTGGAGCTTTTCCAGCTGTGGCAATCCAGGTTTGTAGAGACCTGAGCAGAATCAGCCCCCACCCCTCACATCAGAGCCTCATCCCAGGAAGGCTGCAGAGCCACAGGCAGGGGCAGAGCCTTTCTGATCACCCACGGGAGGGAAGGCAATAAATGGGCAGGAGGGTGGACAGATGACCCAGGGCAGTGTAATCTCAGAGTGTGGGTTCCAATGCAGGACTGTGTGGGTTCCAATGCAAGTGGCCCCCAAGTGACTGCTGGGAACACTGCAGTCAGACCATGTGCATCACGACATCCCAACATTCATGAATGAGGGGGCTGGGGGTGACCCTACAGGGGATGCTACCCTCTGGAGTGCCCTAGTGTGGTTCAGTGGGATGGAGTCTGCGTAGATTCCAGGAAGAGGCCAGTGAAGACATGTGCCACTTGGACAGAGACAGGACTCATTGACCTGTAGGTTCCCACACAGGTGACAGCCTGGGCAAGGCCGCAGGACTTGATGATGGGAAGGGAGGGGCGTGTGGTCAGTAGAGGAGGCCTCTGCCAGCCCTGGCTTCTCAGGAATCCTCCAGAGGAGGACTGCCCTATACACCCAGCAAACAGTAAGGGAGAAAAGACTGAATCCCATGCCTTCATGGCCATGTGAGTGGATGTGCACAGAGTGGGCCCACCATTGTGGTCTACCTACCATCCATTGAGTATTTTTCCTTCTCCATGAGCTGAACCAGAGCCCAAAATGCATCCTCCTCACCTAGCCACATTAGCAGCAGGGCTGCTACGTGGCTCAGGCCCTGGCCATAGCCCACCTCCTGCAAGAAAACCCAGAACGCTGTTGAGTTACCTGTCTGCTTAGGCTGATCTCACATGGGTTGGGTGACCTCGCTTGGAGGGCTGGGTCACTGATGAAGGGAGTAGGAAGATGGAGGTGGCAGCCCCTGGTCTTCCCTTGCCCCTGGGTGTCAGGACTTTCACAAGTAGAGCATGTACCAGGTTTCCCTGTGCCTGGAAGTCCTACAGGGCCTCAGCTAGGCAGCGTGGAGACCAGAGGCAGGGGCACAGGTGCACCCCCAAGAACTCAAGGTGAGGCATGCTGGTCTGAGAATCCAGACTCCATCCCATGGTCACCTCTGGAGCTCTGTGCTATCTACCCTGATGGGGTCATTTCAGACAAAAGGAAGAACTAGGACTGTGAGACCTGCCAGAGCCAGAACAGAGAATAGACAAGTGATGGGTGTGGACCAGGCTTCCTGGAAGCACTCCTCTAAGGTCAGGGAGCGGATGCTCTGCTGGGGTCACTGGAGGGAGTTCAGCAGCTGTGTCTCTGATGGGAAAGGTGTGTGTGGGTTTGCATGGTCATGGAACTGTGTGGAGTGGAATTCAGGCTAGTGGCACCTGCCACATGTCTGATGGGTACAATGGCATCAGGGGGACCCAGACTTGACTATGATGACCACAGCATAGTTGCACGGCTTGTCCAACCCCTTGTGGAAGGCTGGTACTCAAGAGGAGCATCCTCCACCCTGCCTGCTTCCTGGGATGCAGAGAGCAACACAAGAGGAAGGCACTCCTTCTGTTCCCAAAACTTGATGTTGGGACCAGGGAGGCTGTTAGCCTGGCCTCTTTACTGGCTTTCTCAGATGTGGCTTGGGGAGCCCCCAAAAAGCCAGCTTGGTCCTCTGTCACAAGGCACACCCTGAATGGACAGCCTGGGAATTGGACTTGTGGAGCTGATCCCCAAGTACTCACCGGCTTATACATGGCATAGGCCATCAAGACTTCGAACAAACCTCGCTGCTTGCAATGAGAGCGGAGGTAGCAGCGTTTCCTTCCCTGCTGAGGCTCTTGGTGCAGTCCTGTCTCCCAGACCCTGCCGGCCCCAACCAGGGCCCAGTCCACCTCTCCACCATGGGAGCAGGGCCGTGACCTAAGGCACCTGCATGTTCTGCACCGTCTGGGTAAGAGTTGCCTGCCAGGACCAGCACACATCTCAGGGTGCAGTTGTGTGTGGTTTAATCTTCCTCTGGTGGATTTCAGCTTTCCTGGCTTAGCATCATTCTATCAAAGTACAGTCTGACAAGGTTCCATGCCATGGGGAATCAATGAGCCCACAAGGCAGTGCAGGCATGTAAAGAGCAACTCCTATATCCAACAGTTCCCCATGGGTTGTTTGGGGCAAGCTCTCCACCCTCCAGCAGCCTTGGCCACCCTTGCCTCATCCTTGCCTCTTGGCCTTGGACACTTTCAGGTGCCCCCGAGTGGATCACAGCCTAGCTAGCCTTTGTGGGTCGGGCTGCTCTGAGTAGAATGCACCTGAGATCCACTCATGTCGGCCCACGGCCCTGCATTTCCTGCCTCTCCCTGATCCTGCTTTGTGACTCACATGCAACACAGAATGCTTCTCGGTGCCCAGCTGACCATCACTCAAACTACTTCCATGTTAGTGATTGTGAACACAGCAGTGACTCTAGCAGGCAGGTTTTCTTGGCCCTGAGTTTCTCCTGGTTGGTTGGTGTGCATGCATGTGGTTGCTTCACTCAGAAGGTGAGTGTTGATCTGTGACAGTCTGCCTTGCTGTTTTGTTGAGTGTCGTGACTCCGACCCTTCCCTCCTAGCAATGACCCAGATTTGTGCTTGTGTCCCACACTCACTAGCAGCTGATGTCCTCATTGGGTTCATTCCACCAATTCTAACAGCATTTACTGGCACCCCATGTTGGTTTAGGCATTAAGCACGTGTTCATATGTTGACAGGATGAATTGTGTGTGATTTCATGAAGTGTCCCTTCTGAGCATGTGTCCGTGGGGTGCTGGGGGGCTGTCCATTGCCTTGTTATTGAGTTTAGGTGTTCCTTGTGTATTCTGCAAATAACACCATTATTTGATGAGAGTACAATGTATTCTCTTCCCTTGTGCTTTGTTGATTTTTTTTTCCATTTTCTTCTTTCATTGTTGTCTTTGGAAAATGTATATAAATAAAGCTGTATAGATCCTTTTTTTTGTTCATAAACTGCCTTTGCTTTAGGTTTGTACCCCATCTCTCCCAGGAAACTAGCTCTCAACCCCCTGGGGCCCCTGCAAACCAGCGTCTCACTTTAGTCCATATCGTTTTTGGAACATGAGGTGGTTTCTGAATGTCCAACACACCGCAGAATCAATTTGATGAAATTGATTGGAGCTCAGCTTGGCTTGCTCTTTAAGCTCCGGCAGAGGGGACCACTATGATCACCATCAGCCAGGGGCTCCGCCGGCTCTATTTGTAACCCACCTCTCCCCCACCGTGCCCGCCCGCAGTGCTTCTCAGCCAACAGCGCATCAGGCCTCCAATCCTCCTCCCTAGGGTCTCAGCCACACCCTGCTGCCCCTCCAAGAGGGCCTGTCTCCACCTAGACCTTGGAAGCTTCTCCTGGCTTTGCCTGGAGCCTGAGCAAAACATTGCTCCAAGCCCAGCACCCAAGGACAGCCCCAAACACAAGGCTTGGAGGAGAAATTGGTTGGCATCCCCAGCTGGGCTCTGTTTCCTGATGGCAGCCTGACAGGGTGATAGTGGGCAGTTGTTGCCGACCCTCTGAAGTCCTGGCTTCCACATCTCCCAGAAGCAGCTGAGAGCTAATTGTCACAAGTCAACCAGTCACCTGAGGTTTGGGCACTGCTGGTTAATGCAAGGCCAGGAGAAGGCAGGCCCAGGTGCGGGCAGCCCATGGTAGCACAGAGCCTGTCCCCAGGTTGGGGTCTAATGCCAGGAGCCTTGTGCCCATCATTACTGAGCCACCGATCAGCACCTGCTCTGTGCCAAGTTGCCCAGGGCCTGGCCCAGTAGGGATAAGGGCAGGGCCTGGGCAGAAGCATGGATGTCCAGCCTGAGTTGGGCATGGAAGATGTGAAGGGATGCTTGCAGGTGAATGCAGATGGATTGAGGCAGGATGAGGCGGCAGCCCCGTGCTCCTTTGCAGGACCGAACACCATGGGGAACCCACTGCTCTGCTAAGGCCTGAGCAGGGCAGCTTGTTTGTGGGTTGAGGACACAGACCCACCTCAAATTTGCCTGGGTTCTGGGCCTTCTTTGCATCCACACCCAGGAGTAGCCTCCACACTTTCCCGCGCACCTGACCAGGGATTCCCTTAAAAATGCGTTGATGGAACTGCAGGAGAGAAGAGGCTCAGGTGAGTGGGGCCATGGCTGCTCAGGGGAAGGAGTGCAGGCAAGGTGTCAGGAGGGGGTGCCCTGGGCTCCATGCTGTGTCCTCAGAGGAAAGATCTGCCTAGTCCTGGTGACCCAGCATGAGAGGGGGGCGGGGCTGAGGACACAGTTTTGCTGTGCACTGCCTGCTCCCTAGGGAGCCGGAGAATGCATGTGCACCTGCATCTGGGATTCCCACCCATGTTGATTGACCTCAGAGGTTTCACCAGGACTGTGAAGTGTGCATAGGGACAAGGGGTGCAGATGACCCATGTAACTCTGGGCAGGACAGTGGCCTCAGGCATCTGAGAGCCCAATGGTGTCCAGCCCCGCTGGGGGGGCTCCCACTTCCCACTTCCTTTGTCCCAGCAAAGGACACCCCTTACCCCTGCTTTGCTCAATGTGCTCCCCAGAGGTGTTCTCCCCACAGTACCTTCTCACTGTCATGGTACTTGCTATAGTTTTTTAGCATTTTGACCCACTTGGTCAGTCTCCTGGACTCTGTTCGTCTCTGTGGGAAAAGGAGAGAAGATGGCATGAGCCCAGGGTCTAACCTCTGAGCATGGCCTTTAGATGCAGCTCAGGAGCCCAAGATGCTGCAGACCTGGGCCCCAGAGCTAGTGTCAGAGGAAGTGCCGAGAGCCTAGCCTCTGAGCATAGCACACCCCATGCTCAAGGCAGAGACCCCTGAGCTGCCTTCAAGACAGTCACAACCACGCAAATGGGTTGAGGTGGCCCACAGTTCTGGAAGCCAGATATACAGCCAGCTTTGGGACAGGTGAGTGAGTTCACACCCCCACAGGCACCTGCAATCGCTGTGGGTTCTGGACCCTAGGGCTCCCACTTCCCACCTTGTGCACCCACAAGCGCTCTAGCTCTGTTTAGCAGAAGAGGGGCCCAAGGCCAAGGCCTAGCTCTCACCTTAGTCCTCAGTGTGTTGTCTTTGGGAAGTGGCTTCTCACTGGAAAGGAAGGGGAGGGAAGCAGAGCTGTGAGGCTAGGTCCCAGACCAGGCCCTTCTACCTGCAAAGCAGCCAAGAAAGAACCAACTGCATCTCCTCAGCTCACGGGATGGAGAAGAGGGGAGGTGGCCTCCCTGATGGCAGATGCCAGGCAGGCCTTGGGGGCTGGGAGCACAGGGATGCCACTCTCACTGTCCATGGGGGTCCAGTGCTGTCCCAAGGCCCATGCTCTGGATGTGGCAGCCCCCTCTGCAGCAGCTGTGAGGCTGCTGTCCTCAGAAGGGACAGGCTGTCCAGGGATGAGGGGGTTGTGTACCCACATCAGCCAGCCCTGGGAAGGCAGCCTGGAATTGGCCAACTCTAGGAGGCCTAATGCACTCTGCTCTGAAATGTGAGTGTGCCGCTTGGGCTCAGGGCACCTGGGAGCACCTCCGCCATTCCCGGAACTGCCTCCTCTTCTCTCCTCCCTTGTGCACTCCCAGCCTGGAGTACCTGCTCCCACCGCGGTCCTCAGGAGGCCAAGCCCTTGGTGTTCTTTCCCCCTGACTTAGACCCTTCTTTCCATGTGGGTTCTTTTTTAGACCACGAGCCAAAATTCCCTGCCTAATCCCAGTCCTAAGGTGAGCTGCTAAGACATGACCAGAAACAGCCCAGGCTCCACCCCTACTGGCCACTTGCATCCACCCTTCCAGGCCTCTCTGCTGTCCTGCACAGCATGGCGGGGTGGAGGCAGCCTCAGTCCTGGCTGCTGCACCCCAGCCCTGCTATCCTCTCAGAGCAGACCCAGGACCAGGGCCCTCACCTGCCAAACCTCCTACCTAGTCTCTTCTTCAGAGGTCCCAGGCAGTTTGGAGCCCTGAGACCACTCCCTGGCTGTCCCTGAGCCCTGACCTCAACAGGCCTTTTGAGAGCCAGGCCCTCGAAGGCAGGCACCTGCTGGACAACTGCCAGGCTGGTGCCTGAGCCTGTACATACAGTTCTGGAATGCTGATGGCCAGGCCAAGTCCTCTGAGAACAGGCCAGGACCCTCACTCTGCCCCCTGACCTCAACAGAAACCTCCCTCAAAACAAAGTGTCCCACACCTGCCTCATGTCCAGATCCATCCCTGTCATGTCCCGATCACTCACTGGGTCACCCTGCTCTGGCCAAATGATGACCCCTAAGATGGCAACATGGATCCAAGACAGGATTTGGGGAAAGGTGTGCTGCCTCATGTAGAGGGGCTTTCTTTTTTTCCTTTTAAGGATTTGTTAATTTGAAAGATACAATTATAGAATGAGTAAGTGTGTGTGTGTGAGAGAGATATCACTGATGCATGGGTTCACTGTCCAGATGGCCACAACAGCTGGAGCTATGCCAGGTCAAAGCCAGGAGCCAGGCAATTCATCTGGATGGCTCACTCAGGTTCAGGTCGCAAGCACTTGGGCTGTCTTCCTCTGCTTTCCCAGACCATCCACAGGGAAGTGAATCAGAAGTGGAACAGCCGGGACACAGAGTGGTGTTGTCTAGCATGCCAGCATTGGTGGTGGAGATTACCCGCTATACCACAGTGTCAGTTGTAGGAGTTTGAAAGCTATCCCTGCCCAGAGATGAGCTTGAATGCGAACAACTCACCATAAGAAACCAAACCTGTCCGGAACAACTTCATCGTCACCATCATCGTCCTGTCCAATAGATGGTCCCTGCAGCCAAGAGGGGACCCCAATCAGACCCCAGGGCTGTTCAAAGTCCAGAACAGCTCTGCAGCCCCTCTCTCTTTAGTATCCCCTGGGATCCCAGAGTCTGAGGATCACAGGCACAGCCAATGAGGCAAGGGACCCCCATTCTCTCCCAGCACCTGGCCTGTACCTGTTGATACAGGGAAAAGACTTGAGCATGTTCCTGGTCCCCGCGGGTCCTCAGGGCGGCCCCTTTGAATCTGTAAAATATGAGTACAAAGCACAGGTGAGTTGATGGGAACTGATGGCCCAGGAGATCTGTGCCCACGGTCAGAGAGAGGGCAGCCAAACAGCCAGGTAGGGAGGCACCTGCAGGCTGGGACCCAGAGCATGGGACAGTGGGATGGCCATGTCAGGACAGCTCCCTGTCTGGCCTCCCAGTAGGGTATCCTAACCCAGGAGTTCCTTTCCCTTTTTGGATTTCCATATCTCTGGGACCCTCAGAGCCAGACCTGCTGCCCCCAACCTCGGCTCCAAACAAGAGCAGAGCAGAGAACACGTTGTTGTGAATATTCACAGAGGCCTAACTTGACACATTCACACCTACCAACTTCACAGTGTAGGAGTGAGGTGACTGTACACATGCCTTGCACACAGGAAAGCCCCTGTGGCTCAATGATGTCACCCATGGACACAGGTGTGGGAGACCAGGGACACCCACCTGGCAGGGGTTGGCATCACACTGTAGTGCAGAGAACAAGTCCCACTCACCTCCATTGGAAATCCATCGTCTCTCTGAAAATCTCTCCTGCTTTGGTTAGCAACAACTTTACAGTGTGCTAGTCAGCAGACTACTGGTCACCAGTTGCCTCATGCCCAGGGAGTCACTTTCAGCGAGTGTGACATCATAGATACTGCCAGTCACTCACAGCTGGTGTCCCTGTGGCAGGAGGTGAGGGTCCTAAGCTGTGCCTGTCTTAAAAACCAGCAGTACCCTACATTCTTGAGCTAGTCACCCAATTACTGAATTGAAAGGCCATGGTCTTTATTCTGCCATTGGAATGGTGGTAGTTTGGGTTGTTGGCCATGGGGTCCCATAGTCACTTCACCAGGAGACAAGGGCAGGGGTGTCTGAAGCTGGGAGGAGGGAGATGGGGGATCAGCAAGGAAGCTAAGCAGCAAGGCCATGACATGGGTTTGTGAGTTTCACTTGTAGAAGCAGAGATTATGGTCCAGCCAAAGGTGATGGAGAAAATCCCATTGGAGAGTGAGGGCAGAAGCACCAGCCTGCTGACCGAGTCCCCTGCTGAGACTCAGGGAGCAGGACACAGCAGCAGGAGCCCTCAGGCCATGTGGGGGGCGGGGAGGGGGAAGAGGTGGAGGAGGAGACCCTGTCCTTTTTGTGGCTGCTAGGCACTCTCCACTGCCAGGGCCACACCCCGGGCCTCACAGAGCTCCCATTCTCCTGAGCATTCAGGAATCAAGCCTGACTATTTCCCAGAGATGTCTGAGTCCCCTGTGTTCGCAAAGGTGGCCTCACCACAGCTGAGCTACTTGTGTCAGTGTCCCTACACCCACTTAACATGATCTCTGCCTCCTGGGCAGCTAAACTGTCACACAGCAGGTGGCCAGAGGAGCCTAGAATCCTGCTGGCACCCAGTAGGTCAGGTATCTATTGGGGTTGAAGCAATGGCAAGGGCTCAGTGCACAGAAGGCAGAGCTGAGCGACAGTGGGCAGGAGAAGGCCAAGGCTGCTTGGGTTCCTCTCCTGAAGGGCAAAGCAACTCCCGTGGGGCTGAGGAGTCGCCCCATGCTGGGCACTAAAACAGCTTTGCCTGCTGTGATTGCTTCTCTCTCATGCTCTTAGTTTAAGAAGGTGTAGGTCTTGTGGAGTGATAAGAGAGCCTCATTCTTTGCTGCCTTCAGGGAAAAGATGGAGGGTCCTGTGTGCAGAGAATCCCAGGCCACGAACAAGAGCCTGCAGAGTTTTCTGGGGGTTCTATTTGTTCCTGTCTTCCACTGCCATGTGCTGAGTGAGTGCCTGTCCTCACGGTGAGTGGTGGATTGTGTCCTCATGGAGCCTGTCCTCTGTCCTTGGGTAGTGAATGGAAGCCCTCCATTGGAACAGGGATTTGCAAGAGTTGAGTGTTGACAGCGGGAATGTTGTGTAGATGTTCCCCTTATGGGTCGATTTTGTAAGTGAGGGTGATGAGAGGTGCTCATATGGGCGCAGAACAAGGCAGGCATTCAGTGGTAGAAATGACAATCGTGGACTCCACAGGACATGCTGGGGGAGGAACCCCAAGCTGGGCATGACAGGTGCCACAGAAAGAGGCAGATGGGAGAGGAGGGTCGGAAGGAGGAGGGAATGTCAGGTCAGATGGACAAAGGCCTTGCATGCTGCACAGGGCAGGTCGAAGCTGGAATCATGCCAGTTTCCTCTTCCTTGTCAACAGAAGGTGGTCTCCAGCTCCAGAGAGAGGGGTCATCATGTCAACCTGTGTTCTGGTCCACTGCCCTGGCCTTCCCTACAAGATGGAAGCTGTCAGGCTTGAGTTCTTCCTCCAAGGCAGATGGGAGGGGTCTTTTGAACTGGATGTGACTTGGGATTCTGGTTTACCTGAGCTGTGATCCTGCCTGCTTTGCTGTGTAAGCACAGGAAGTGACTTCACTGCTTTTCTAATGGTCAAAACGCGGGCCATCTCCTTGTACACACACACACACACAGCTTTGACAGTTGTGCATATGTAAGTGTGTGTATGTGTGTGTCTGAGATTAGGGGTACTGGCAAATCAAAACACCTGCCCCTTCATGTTGAGCCCTCCTCCAGCACGCCTTGGGGCTGTTTGGTGTGACAAACCACTGGCAACTTGACCTTGAACTTCACATTTCTTTTTCTTTTTTCCTGTTGTGATGGCAACGGTCCCACAACAAGAAGGAGACGTTCAAACAGAGAAATCATCTGGAACCTTTGAATTTGCCTTCAGCCGTTCCCACTCCCTGGACCCCTTCCCTCGGGCAGTTGCAGTGCCCCTGCCTGGGTGCTAGACTGGCATGTCTTGGTCTGCCCAGCCTTCTCCTGATATCTTCAAAAAGAAAGAGAAAGTATAAGCAACCATACTGTCACACTGGCACAGGTAACACACATTTGCCCTGAATCAGGCCCAGAATGCCAGCCAGCTGTGGCTGCTCTTCCCCAGTGTAACACTTGCCCAGGTACAGGTCAACCTCGGCAGTTGCCAACAGCTGGGGGTATTCCTTTTTAGCAGAAGTCCCCCCAATTACATGAATCAAGAAGCAGTAAGTCTATTTTTTCTTAAGATTTATTTATTTTTATTTGAATGTCAGGTTTAGAGAGAAAGGAGATACAGCAGGGAAAAAAATCTTCCATTTGCTATTTCACTCCCCAATTGGCTGCAATAGCTGAAGCTTGACCTAATATGAAACCAGGAGCTAGGAGTTCGTGCAGGTCTTCCACGTGGGTGCAGGATCTGAAGGCTTTGGCCATCCTGTGCAGCTTTCCCAGGCTACAATCAGGAGCTGGATAGATCGTGAAGCAGCTAGGACATGAACTGATGCCCATGTGGGATTCTGGTGTATGCAGGGCGAGGATGTAGCCATTGAGCTTCATGCTAGTCTCCCTAATCCCACCATTCTACAAGGCCAAGGCGCCAGTGGAAGTTACTGGTGTTGCAAAGGAAAGCATACCATCCAGTGGCTGCTGGCAACTGCTTGCCTCTCAAATGTGGGCCTCAAGAGGCGACAGAGCAACTCAAAACAAGCAGGGGTCATGCACACAGCCTTTGGGCAATTAGGCCTAAGCCTAGCAGAAGGTTGCAAGCAGCTCCAGCCCTTGGGATGCTATTCCAGAGGACAGAGCAAGGATTCCACCCTGGTGCTGGCATCCCTGCTCCCCACCCAGAGCAACTGGGCCACCTCAACACCCCCTCTCTGGATTCCCTGCTCTGGCCCCATCCTCCACCAAGCCCTCACCACTGCCTGGATTGTCATTCCCACGTCCAGACACCAAAGAGCACCGCACTGCCCACTCAGGAGCCTGGCTGCAGTGTGGCCCTTAAGGAGTGATTGGAGAAGGGAAAAAGGCTGCCTCCCTGCCCCAGCTGAGTGAGAGTGGCTCCTTACCTGGCATGGATACCTGCTAGTCACTGGGAAGTGTCCTCTTACTCAGACATCCACCGCAGGTAAGTTAGGAACCATGGGCCTTTTAATAAGGAACATAGGGTCCAGAATGATGAGAAGCTCAGAGGGAGGTCTATAGGAAGTTTGTGGAAGAACAGGGCATGGGCTGCAAAGTGTCTTGCACTGAAATCAGCTCACCTGCTCATTCCTCTTGGCACAAGTATTTGGCAGCCCTCGTGTCCTGCACTTGTGCAGTTACTGGGTATCCACTGTGTGTTAGTCACTGCTCAGAGCTTTGGGGCCTGCACCCAATTTCCCTCCCCATTCTCTTGTCACTGTAGACTTCCCTAACTTCCTCCCACTTGTACCATGTTTGTACATCCTTTGCCTGCTACCAGCAACCCGATAGGAGGGGAAACTGAGGCTCAAGTTAGAGTTATGAGAACCCCATCAATCTTGTGCACTTGGTCACAATGCCATCAGGAGGCTGGGTCTCACTGTGGATGGAACAGAGCAGGTGCTGGGGCCCCCAAGGTGTGGGGTTGGTTAAGCTTTTGATATGAAGGGTTGCAGAGGAAGCTGCTGGGACCAAAGCCTGGAGGGTGCCCTGCCCTGCATCAGGAAGAAACAAATTGGCTCTAATGCCCCCCACAATCTCAGTATTTATCTCTCTCTGTCTCTCTCTCTCTCTCTCCAATGCTCTCCTGCCCTCTCCTCCTTGCCCCTGCAGCCACACTGGCCTGGTGGAACCTTCCAACATATCAAGCTCATTCTGGCCTCAAGGCACTTGCACCTGCTTCCCCATTGCCTGGAATGCTCACCTCCCCCAGCTCTGCTCCTGACTGGCCCCACCTCATTGTCCAGCTCTCACTTAAAATGCCCCCTTTTCCAAGAGGCCTCCCCTGGCAACCTCTAGGTAGTAGGAACACCTGTAAGTCATAGTCACTGTTTAGCACTTTTGTAAATGTCTTCCCAGCCCTTGCTGTGGTTTCACAGTGTTTGTGTCCCCACCAGCCTGTACAGGCACGGTGTGTGCCTCATTTCCTGCCCTAATCCATGTGTCCCAAAGAGCACAGGGACCCTAGGTTACTGGCAGTGGGACAAATGAGATCCCTTACTGTTTGCACCAGGCACATTTCAGCTCTCAGGCTAAGAGATGAGGATCATGTCACAGAAATAAATTGAGGTACGGAGATTCAACCCCTTGCTTGGAGCTGCAGCCCAGGAGAGTGGCGTGGGTGTTTCAAGCTACCCATGACACCACTTCTCACACTTTCTGTTCTGCATGGGCAAAGTTCTCTTATCCCAAATGGCCCCATCCCATCCCATCATCCTTTGTCCTGTGCACTTCAGGGACTTGTAGGGGCCCCTTGCCATTCCTGGCCAGGTGACCTTCCCTGAAGAGGTGGCCTTTTGAATCCAGCCTCTTGAATTCTATGAGAGATGGCCCTCTGTGCCAGCAAGGGGCAGCATTCACTCCTTTGGATTGCTAAATTGTGTTCCAGTGCTGCTGGCTCCCTCACCTGTTGGTGGGTAAACAATGGTTTCCAGATTTTGGTGATCCTCAAAGAAGCCAATACCCAGGTTGGCACACAGATTTTAGCAATTCTCTTTATTCTGGAATACATAGAAGCAGGCCACATGATCATGGCAGAAGTGTGTGTTTTTAGTTGTTTTTTTTTTTTTTTTGACAATCTTTACATAGCTAATTATGGGAAAAAAA
Organism: Ochotona princeps; assembly: GCF_030435755.1. Lineage (NCBI taxonomy): Eukaryota > Metazoa > Chordata > Mammalia > Lagomorpha > Ochotonidae > Ochotona > Ochotona princeps. The sequence continues at coordinate 32,327,093 of NC_080857.1, forward strand.
AAGGTTCAGGGGGTATAGGGAAGTGGGTAATAGTATTATGTCCATATTGTTTCCATCATGTATCTGAGGTAAAGGGGGATATTGACGGAGAAGCCCCACCCAGTTTCCCACCCACCCCAAGTCCCAGATGTGGGGCATGCTCTGAGATCCTTGCTCAAATGGTTTTAATAGTTCTCCAGTTTTGAATTGCTGCCAGTTTCACTCGATGAGGTCGTCCACTGATTGACACAGTCCATCATAGAGTCTTCATTTGCCCAGTATTTCGCTACCAACACTATAGCTGAGGTGGTTGATTGGCTTGCTCTGTCATCTGTCTTTTCTTGGCTAGGGTTCTGAGTCCAGCAGTTCGATTGGGGAGATCTCCAAAGAAACTTTGAGGTATTCCCAGAACAGACTCTTGAATGTTCTAGCAAGCACAGGGCTCGGCACAGTCCGTCCCCACGATCAGCTGGTGGTTTCAATTGCTGGGTTGGTTCTGTTTTCGGTCCCGAGTTGCCACTGGAACCAATGGGTGTTGCAGTCCAGCCTGTCTATGCCCAGCACACACTCGGCCCTTGCATCAACCAGTGAGAGCTGCAGCCTAGTCGGGGCGACCCACAATAACTCCCACCAGGCCCACCCCCTACCCTGGTTTGCCAGTATGTATAGCAGACTAGTCCAGTCTGTCCCACATCCTATTTGGCTCTTGTACTTGTCAGTGGGTATTAAAGCTAAGTTCCATCTAACCAACTCACGGATGTTGTTGAGTGCCTCTCTGTCTAGCCACCCAAGCCCCCATCTTAGTTTTCATACCCTCCCGCGGTTTAGTGACCCAAGAGGGGGGAACCCACTATTTCCCTCCCAGGTCTCTCTCAGTCCTGGTTTATTCACTCTTCGGGTGGTTCTGTGATTTGACTTGACAGAATTAGTCCCCAATGCCAGCTTCTGCCAGTTGATGCTGTGGTTAAGCCCAAACATCCCTCACCCGCTCTACTTTATGCTTGCACCAGCAGGAATCATCCGCCTAGCCTGGCTTTTCCCTGATCTAGTCCACATGCAGTGCACAGGTGTTGCAGCCTTGCTTAGTCTGGTCTGTCCCCATCCCAGCCCAAGCTCTCCAGTGGGAGTAGCTGTGTGGCGAGGGGATCAGCCCCTTAATCCCCCCGCCGGCTCTGCCCCTTCCTTCCTGGATCTCGCACATGCTGGTTGGGTGATGCAGTCAAATCCAGTACAGGCAACCTCACCCAGCGTTCCATAGTGTGCACTGGTTTTGTGGCGACCAGTCCCGGCCTGATCCACGCTGTTCTGGTGTTTGGATTTACCAGTGTATGACATGAACTGATTCAGCCTGGTCTGCCCCTGACCCATGCCAAATGTATGCCAGTGGGAAACTTTCCATGGCCTATTTTGGGCTGTTTCCTGTCATGCTTCTTGCGCTTACCTGCAGGGACTGTGTCCTGCCAGAGGAGTTGTCCAGGCTTCTCCATCAGAACCTCTCCCAATGCAAGATTTTGCGCATACCAGGAGGTCCTTGAGCCAGCCCTATTCAGTTCACCTCATGTCCTAGCAGGAACAGTGGCTTTTCCTGGCTTGCTTTCACCCCATTCTGGTTCTTGTTGTTGGATGTTTCAGCCCAGCCATGGCTCGTCCATACCCACCTACAGCTCACACATGGCTCAGTATGGGGCTGAGACCCAGCCTTGTCAGTCCCACATCCACCCTGGTTCTCCAGGACACCAGATGATGTTGGGGTCTGGCCTGGCCTGGTGCATCCAATCCCAGTCCACACTAGTGCCTCGGGAGATTGCAACTGTTTCCTAGATAGAATGCAGCCCCCATTCCAGCACACGCACCCCTTGGTGGGAACCTCAACCCAGTTAAGGTGTCCCCTTACCTCCCCAACTGGGCCTCTTCCTAGCCGTAGATCATGTGCCTGCCAGTGGTTGCTCTAACTCAGCTTGTCTCAGTCCCTCACTTGTCCTGGCCTCTGCCTTAGACAGTGTGACTTAGTGTTCTTGACTCAAGTAGCTACCTAAGCAGCGATTCAGACAACCAATACCCCAGAGCTCCCTGGCCAGGTGACCAGCAGCTAGGAATTTTAACCCAGTTCCCAAGTTCCCTCATGGCGCACTTACCCTGAGGAAAGAGCTCTCCTGGGTCCTGGGGGAGGCCGAGGACTCGTTCACTGCCTTGTTGCAGTGTCTTTAGCGTGAGCCCCCAGCATTGGGTCCTACCCAGCAGGGGCACCCCCCACAGCCGCCACACTGTGAGGAGCAGCACTTGCCCCCAAACCCAAGGCCTGCACCCCTCCCAAACACATCCAGCCACAAGATATTAGCAGCTGGGTGGAGCTAGGAATTTTAACCTATTTCCCAAGTTCCCTCATGGCGCACTTACCTTGAGGGAAGAGCTCTCTTGGGTCCTGGGGGAGGCCGAGGACTCGTTCACTGCCTTGCGGCAGTGTCTTTGGCGTGAGCCCCCAGCATTGGGTCCGACCCGGCAGGGGCACCCCCCACAGCCACCACACTGTGAGGAGCGTCACTTGCCCCCATCTCCAAGGCCCACCAAACTAAGTATTTTTTTAAATGGACCTCTAATCATACATCAGACCTTCACCAAAACAATTCTAAGGCCATCAGCAATTATCTGAATAAAGTGAGTATTAAGGAGGTACTTCAAAATGCTCATGGAAAAATGTCTTACATCTAAGCACAATTTTTTCCTAATATACACTTTGCATCAGCTTTTGGAAAACCTGTACACATAGATTTCAATTTTTTACATCCAAAATAAATCTTTCATTTTTATTTTACATGAATGCTTTGAAATATCCTTATGTATAATAGATTATCCAGCAATATAAAAAGAAACTAACAAACTGAGAACACAATGTGAACAAACCTCAAATTCACCTTATTGTTTGAAACAAACCTAGTCTATTCTGCAACATACTTGATGATTCGATTTATATGATACTTTGGAAAGGCTTAACTACACAGATGGACAGGGCTGTGGTTCACATATGCAGGTGTTTTCTTACAAAGATACAAAGGCTGAGTGGAGGAAGAGTTGGAGGAAGAGGGGGAAACGAACCCAAGCCAGCACCTAACATCATACACAAAAATTAACTTGAAGAGGATCACCCAGGAAAGCTTAAACTATAATGCTACTAGGAGGAATTAAAATTATCTTCACATTTGTGGTGTATTTAAACATTACCTAGCACAGAAATATAGCTAACAAAAAAACCATGTTTGACTTCATCAAAACTGTAAAGCTTGTGATCTTCAACCAAATCTTAATGAAAATATATGTGAAAGATTAGGAAAAGTAACAATGATGCAGTTATAGATGCTTCTCAACTGATAATACAGTTATGTCCCAACAAATTTACCATAAGTTGAAAATACTGTGAGTCAAAATTTAGTGAACTGAATCTAGAAGAAATCATAAGCTAACAACACATTGCAATTAAACTATCGGTTGTTCGCCCCCATGATCCCATAGCTACTATTCACCACTACTTCCCAGAAACACAAGGGAGTACTTACTGTACTACCCAGGAAAAGATGAAACATACTTCTCACTTAATATGTATCACTGTCATTCCCATTGTAAATCTGAAAAATTTTAAGTTGAACAGCCTGTGTAAAAGATGTGTATACAGGATATAAAAGGAACTCCTTCAAATCAACAATAAAACACACAAACATCTGGGCCTGCATTGTGAAATAGCAGGTAAAACTGCTGCCTTCATTGCAAGCATCCCAGTCCCAGCGGCTCCATTTCTGATCCAACTCCCCAGTAAGGATCTGGGAAAGCGGTAGAAGATGGGCCAGTGCTCAGGTTCCTGCTACCCACATGTGAGACTCGGAAAAAGCTCTTGGCTCCTGGCTTCAGCCTGACCCAGCCCTAGCCATCGCAGCACATCAGCAAATGGAAGATTCTCTCTCTCTCTTTTTCCTTTCTCTCTCTTTCTCCCTCCATCCTTCCCTTTTTACCATCCTCCCTTCCTCCCCTTCTTTCTGCAATTTTGACTTTCAAATAAACAATTTCTTAAAAACCTGTCAAGACCAATTTAAACACACACACACACACCCTAGTTTGTCAAACAGACAAGCACTTGAAGAGCTACCATTATAAAGGAAGACACATGATGAACAAGTTTATGAAAAGTGTATAACCATTCTTAATCATGAAGAAAACATAAAATCAAAATGAAAGTATTTTAAAACCTATATGATGACTAAAATTAAAAATATTGGACCAGTATTGTGACACAGTAAGTTAAACCCCTGCTTGTCTTGTCAACATCCCATTTAAATTTGCTGGTTCACATCCTAGCTGTTTCACTTCTGACCTAGCTTCCTGCTATCAGGGCTAAAAAGGCAGTGCAGGAGGTTTCAGTTAACTCGAGACCCAGGTGGAGTTTCTTGTCCCTGGATTTGGCCTGTTTCAGACCTGACTGTTGCAGCAACTTGAGGAGTCAATCAATAGATGGAAGATCAGTCTCTATCCCTTTCTCTCTTTCTCTTTTTTCTTGTGCTGTTTTTCAAATAAATTTTTTAAATAAACCTTAAAATAAAGAATTAAAATGTAAAGGCAATACCAACTGCTGAAGAGGACAGAGAACAATAAAAATATGTTCCCTATGGGAATATATAAAAATAACAGTTATTTTAGAAAAACCCTCAACAGTTTATTATAAACACATATCTATTCTAGGATCTGGCAATTGCACTCTGAGTAATTAACAAAGAGAAATGGAAACATGTTGACAAAAACTTGTGTAATAACATTCATAACAGTTTTACGTCAATAGTCCAAAAGTGGAAACAACTTGACTATCCATTAGTCTTCAATCTACTATTCAACCATAAAGAAGCAAGAACTACTGATACATCCCACAACATGAATGACAATATGTTCCAAATATTAACACTATTGGAAATAAGCCAATCACAAAGATTACATACTGAAATGATTCCATTTATGTGAAATTCAAAAGCAGGTGACACACATCTGTGACGATGAGCATCAGAACAATGATTCCCCATGAAGAGCGAAAATGGACTGAGGGTCCGATGCAGTAGCCTAGTGGCCAAACTCCTGGTCTTGCATGCACCAGAATCCCATATGGGTGCCAGTGCATACCCCAGCTGCTCCACTTCCCATCCAGCTCCCTGCTTTTCACGTGGGGAAGCAGTCAAGGATGGCTCAAAGCTATGGGACCCTGAGGCCACATGGAAAACACAGAAGAAGCTCATGCATTCGCATCGGCTTAGCGCCAGCCACTGCGGCCACTTGGGGAGTGAACCAGCAGACAGAAGATCTTCCTCTCTTTCTCTTTGCAAACCTGACTTTCCAATAAAAATAAAACAAATCTTTAAAATAAAAAGAACAGAAAATGGAGTGAAGAAAAAAACAAGGGAACTCCCTGTGGTTATGAAAATGTTCAAGTCTTAAATGGAGTGATAATTACACAGATATTTATACCGACCAAAAAAATGAATACCTAACATTTGCATGCTTCCTTGTATGTTAATATCACACATAAAGCATAAATTGCTCAAGTCTTTCACTTCAGCAACAGAAAATGCAGAGCACACCACACAATATCTAAATATGATTTACAAACATTACTTTTAGAGAGCATTTTGATTCATTCAAATTCAGAGAAAAGTATAAGTTCTTTATAGAGTCCTTAATATAAAGTGTCTCATTTTAAGAATTCGGAAACCAGTTAATAGCAGATAAATTTACATGCTGCTTCTTGGTGATTTTTTAATGGAACTTAGCAATAATAACCAGGAAAAAAGGGAAAAAAAATTGATTGCATCAACCACGGGAAAAATACACAACCTCTGTTCTTAAGCATCCTATCTTGGGAACAATATAAATTCAATATCAAAAAACTATGCATCATCATCATATTATTCCTTATTGGGCAGGAATGACAGTTTGTTGATAATAATTTTCATGGAAAAAATATGGTTATGTTAACTGCCCATAACTTTCACTCTCAGTGAATACCAACAAAAGCATATACTGCATGGTTAGTAATTTTGCAGCAAATTCTATAACTTACGTAGTGTTCCCAGAAGATGTTATTGGTATAACAAATTTTAATACCAAAAGGAATAAAAGGATGGCTGACACAGAAACTCCCACAGATTCAGTAAACTGGACAAAAGAACAAATATCTACACCAACAGAAATAATGTTTGTATTTTACCAAATCTCCTGATGTTTATTTTAAAAATAAAGGAAATACAAGTCCATCAATTAGTTCAAAAGCAGATGTTCAACTGTTTTTAATGAAACTTAAGTGAAAGGCATTTCTTCATACAAACATATCCTTGTGTGTCTACATACACATGAATGTTTGCACACCACATTCGTACATCAGTTTCGCAGGGTTCCCAAGAAGTTCTAAACTTATTTGCAGTGGGACTAAAAGAAAACATGTAAGAGGGTTACTCCGGGTGTGGGAGTGTACCTGTGCCCTCTTCTGCACCTCCAGGAGGAGTTCGGAGTACCGCAGCTCCAGCTCCTTCTTCTGCTTGTTCCAGCAGCTCTCCTGGGCTTTGATCTGTTCTGCCACTTTGTGAAAGGTATCTTCCTGAGTCTGCTGAAGCTCTCTCATGGTGTCGGACTTGTTCTTACAAATATACTCTAGATGGCTTATCTATACGGAGAAATGTATAAGAAAATGATATATATTAACATACCATTTCTTAGTATCACCTGCCCAAAAAACACCCAAAATTCTCTACTGTATTTTACACCTTGAGATTATATAAGAATATGCAATATTCTTAAGTGTAGGTAAATAAATACGAACTTGCAGCACATATATTTTAGCAGAAAATTCTATCATTTGTGTACTTTGATAACATTTTTATTCTGTTCTCTAATAAAGCTATTTATTCTATAACCAATTTTACTATTTTACTAAGAAGACTGAGCAAGAAATTCTTACTTCTAGAATGTACTAAGGCTATTCAGATCCCTCAAAGGAAAAGGAAGTATTTAAGTGAAATTTACAAATTTGAAATCATTCTACATATAAAAAGCAGATTATTTCAATTTCACAAACACTAGAGGAAAAAAACCTTTCTGTCCTGAATTGTGTGACAATTAATGGTACTCCAAAATTATGAAAAACTGTTCAAAACACAATGCCATCTCAGAAAGTTAAAACACTAGCTTTAACCATCACTGATTTTCAAACCTATTATATGCACAACCACAATCAGGAACAGCAGCTCTGTGCTTCTCACAATTTATCCCTCATTTCTCGATTCTGCTACTCAGTTCTATTGTTAGTGCCTATAGTTGTGTTTGCCAACAAGACTAAGGCAAAAATGCTCAGTCCCCCCTACAATTGGGTCCAAATGCTGTGCTAATAGTTTAATCAATTCTTCTTAGCTGTTTAACAAGTCTCTTTCTTTGTCACATAAGAGCAAATGTCATTATAACTAAGACCTGAAACCAAATCACCAAATGCAATTCCAGTAAGTTCAACAAATCGAGTATAAGATTCAGTATTTTTACCAGTGGCATTTGTTGATCTGCTAAGTCATTTTCATTTTCTATAGCCAAATCAAGCTTAAGCTTTTTTTCTGTTTGAAAGACTGTATTGTTAGGTTTGTGAAATAGTAAAGGACTGTAAAATTCCACTGTTTTCTCCTACAAAATGTACCTCCTACATTCTAAATCATGGGATGAGTTTTCCAATATACAGTTTGTTTTATTTCTTTTTTTTTTTAATTTTTATTTATATTTTTTTTTAAGATTTATTCATTTTATCACAGCCGGATATACACAGAGGAGGAGAGACAGAGAGGAAGATCTTCCGTCCGATGATTCACTCCCCAAGTGAGCCACAATGGGCCGATGTGGGCCGGTCCGAAGCCGGGAACCTGGAACCTCTTCCGGGTCTCCCACGCGAGTGCAGGGTCCCAGTGCATTGGGCCATCCTCAACTGCTTTCCCAGGCCACAAGCAGGGAGCTGGATGGGAAGTGGAGCTGCTGGGATTAGAACCGGCGCCCATATGGGATCCTGGGGCTTTCAAGGCAAGGATTTTAGCCGCTAGGCCACGCCGCCGGGCCCACAGTTTGTTTTATTTCAAGAAATAAGTCATAAACATGCAAATGAAAATTCTCTAAGTGCTTTGAAAACAACACTTTATATTTCTTAAGCAAAGAATTTCAAAATCATGTTTTTGAATAACTGAATCTTGTTTCCATTTTATGCTAACATAAAGACTTACTTTATTAATGTAAATGACTAAGTTCTTTGAATTGCTTCATCAGTAAGATTAATTTATTTTCTTTTAATTAGGTCCCTGTGGCTAATACTGGCTAGTAGTATTAGCATGTCCTGCACAGAAAGTGGAGCTTAGAGACTTCATACAGACTTCAGTCACATTTACATGCCCACAGCAATGGCATCAAACTGAGTTGTAGACAAGCCATAATTAATGGTATTCAATTATTAGCACCCAAATTCTTTTGAAAATAAGATGAATGTCAGCCCCTCTTAATGATACTGTGATGTGGACAAATGTCACTGGATTTAATGGAGGTATCTGGTGCCTCAGGACAGTTACCTTCTCATTAGCCCTGTTGAGGTCTGCAATCAGGGCATCAACATTCTCCTGCAAAACCGCACAAAGCTCAGACCAGGAGAATTTATCCAATATGCCTTCTGGTTGTTTTATGAGCACACAGCCTGCTACCAAGTGCTGATATAGAGTTTGAAGGAAGGTTAGTTTCTCCTGCAATAAAATAAGAAAAAACTGATTCCTATGCATAAACAGATGAGGGTACCTCAAAAAGTTCATGGAAAATTGAGTTAACAGTTTATTGGAGTACAAAAATTTTTTTGAAATCTATATATAGTTTTTTCATAATATACATTTTTCTTGAACTTTGGTAAGGATCCCATTTATATCACAAATAATGAAGAAATTATGTTTAAAACCTAGAAAAGGGGCCAGCAAAATGGCTTAGTGAGCCAGTCATCCTGCTGGAGTTCCAGAATCCCTATCGGCACCCATTCTTATCCCAGCTACTCTACTTTTGATCCAGATCCTGCTTATGGCCTGAGAAAGCAGTGGAGGATTCCTCAAGGCCCCTGTGCCTATGTGGGACAACCAGACAAAGCTCCTGGCTCCAAGTTTCAGACCAGCTCAGCTCTGGCCATTGCAACCATTTAGGTAGTAAACCAGCAGAAGAAGATCTTTCTCTCTGTGTCTCATTTTCTCTCTCTGTAACTCTGACTTTCAGGTAAAATACAAAGAGATCTTATTTAAAATAAAAAAAAAAAACTAGAAAAGGTTTAAAATGCTTAACAGAATACTGCCTCTTGCATGGCACACAGACATACACATTGACAACTAAACAGCAGAAAGAATCCTTGGAATTGCTTACAGCTGGCATTGCTTACAGCTGGCATTCAAAACCAAACTCTGAAGCATAGAAGCCAGTAAGCCTTGGTTCTGACCCCAGTTCTGCTGCCGAGTATGAGATCTGACTGAGCACCTGCCAGGCCCAAGCTCCCTGAGTTGCAACATAATGTTTCTGGAATAGTTGTTGCTAAATCCTCTGATGGAAGTCAGTATGGCAGCTTTATAATTCACATTTACATTGGTCAAAGCAGGTGTTATTTAAGTTTAAATGTATATATGGATACATATATAAAGAAAGCTAACCAACTATAATAAAGAAAAAGTTATACCAATAAGTGTACTTTAAATGTACACAATTACTTCTCTTTCTCCAGAGTACAACTGACTTACCACTTATAGGACATCTATTCCAAACTCCTTAGGCAAAGTTTATAATGATATGAAAGATATGGAAGACGAATTCCTTTGCTTTCCCTACTGAGAAGTTCATACGGTATTTGTCACCCTGGGCATTTGGAGGTGTTTAAATATTACAAAGGCAAAAAAATATAGCTGCCCATGACATATTTTCAAAACTAATCAGACACGTAAAAACAATTCTTTGACAGTATATTATCTTGGAGGGAGTAGAGAAATCCCAAACTATATGGAAATGTACCATAAAATTCAAGATTTAAAGAAAGTATATTATCCTCTAAATGGATATTGCACAATATGCACATGTACTACAATAGTATATAGTTCCCATAAACATGTACACCTTTATGTCTATCTTTTTTTATTTAAAAAATAAAATTATATATTATCACTGTAATGACTAAGCAATTCATTGTGAAGAAACCTAGGAACATTTACTATCCTACGAAACTCAGGTTAACGTTGATCCCATCTTGAACACATGCAGAAGACTTACTTAATAACTTGTGAAATGGTTCTTTTTATAAGGTGTTTCACCTAAACTATAGAATCTAAAGACAACGTAACTGTGAAGCTACAAAATGAATGCTCTATGTGAATAAAACAAGTTCCCTCAAGTTTTTTTTAATATATCAACAAGAACAGAAAAGTTTTAAAAGAAGAAAATGTCAGAGGATGAAACAAAAATTCTTCTAACTACAAGAACTGAACACAGCATTTGCAAAGGTTGTATAATTACACCCTGTGCGAAGGGCCAGCATCATTGCTCAATAGGCTAGTTCTTCACCTTCAAGGGCCAGCTCCTCACATGAGAGCTGCTGCACATCCCAGCCACTCTGCTTTCAATCTAGCTCCCTGCTTGTAGCCTGGGAAAGTAGCAGGGAGTAGCTCGACTCTTGATGACGCTGACCCATTTGGAGACAGAAGAGACTCCTGGCTCAGCTCATCCGGCCACTGCGGCAATCTGAGAGTGAACCAGATGGTTAACTGTCTCTCCTTCGCGGTGTAAATCTGACTTTCCAATGAAAATAAATAAACCTTCAAAAAAGAAACTGGGAAAAGCTTTTATATATTTTATAATTTTTAATATATTTTATATATATTTTATTTTATATATATTTATATATTTTATATTTTAATGTATTTTATATATCTGTAAAATAAAACTATATATCTTTCATTTACCTTCTGTGCCACCACTCTTTACTTTTTCCCAAATACTATACACTAATTGAACACCAAAAGGATGAAAATGTAGCTAGCACCACAAACTGAATTAAGAAATCAAATTCATGAATATGCTCAGTCTTATCCTTTTATAAGCAGTGAGAGATAACTTCTGCATTTTTAACTAGGTTGAAATATTTGAAATCTTATTAATGTGTCTAACCAAAAATGTAATATTTAGGCACTGGAATATTCCTCCTACACTTCTGCACAATGATCACATTCATCCTCAAGGAAGCCTGCCCTCAAGGACCCTTTACTGTGTCACCATTATGCCCTTTTTTGCTTGGGCTGTGATAAACCAAGCATGATAATCATGTGTTTGGCATGCAAAGAGAATCCCAAGATCCAGAATCAATTCACACACATTGAGCCCAACCACAATGCTGTAGACATGCTGACTTTACAATACTGTCAGGCTCCTAGTTTCCTTTACTTTAATCATTATCTTGTGTGCAGAACAATTCCAACCCCTTCATGTGGACACAGTTTAAATCCCAGACTGTGAGAAGAGCAGAAAGAATGTTTCCTTTTCACTCTCTTGGCACTAATGTTCTTATTTGCTGTAGTAATGAACTCAATATGCAAGAAAACTTAGACAAACCAGTTACACTAGCTAGACTAGTTCTATATCCCTTTGGGTAAAAGAAAGTACAAATGAATGTTTCTACTCACACAAGCTCATAAAGAACACAAATTTTTGTCATGACATTTTAAAAAGTGATTAATGATATTCCTGTTTTGCAAATTCCAAACCACGTAAGAGAAAGCTAAGCTGTATGGATTGTTTGCAGCCATGCTGTTTGTAAATTGAAAAGCCAAGTCCAGGTCTATCCAATGACAAAAGGCACACTGTTGCCAATATATTAGGGTACACACAACTACTAAACTAAAGAAAAAAAAAATCTGTCAGTGGCTAACAAGTAACTCCAAAGGACTGTTAGGAACCACTTATTAACATGATGGTTCCGAATAGTCAAGAAAACTAGTTGTCTAAAAGACAAAAGGGTTAAACTTTATATTTCCCTGGCAAAAAAAAAAGAAAAAAAAAAAAAAAAAAAGGTAGCACAAAGGAAGCTGCTGACTTCTCTGTTTTCAGGAACATTTCAAAATACTGCATTCAGACAGATTTTCTGAATTAAATCAAACAATCAAACACAGGTGAAAATAGCCACCTGGTAGATATGAATGTATCGAAGGGGGGGTCTTTACTGACAGTGACCTGGCCTCAGGTGATACTTCAGTGTCCTTACGGGAGGCCTGGGACAGCTTCTGCAGGTCACTTTCAGACTGGGTGCCCACGCCTTTTCTTTCTCCCAACAGTGTAGCACATTTTGTAGTTCCACTTTTAACGTGCCTATTAAAGCCTCACGGTCTGCGCACTTAGTAAGCGAATGACTTAACTCTTTGTTGACATTGGCCAGTTTATCCTGAAACTCCTGTTGAAGAAAGGAAGAGATTGTGGGAAGGCCTCCGATAAGGGAGTAGGGGGCACAGAAGCAGGATGCATAAGGAAAACTTTAAATCTGTAATACACAAGAATCTCCAAAGCAAGCACTTGTTAACAATGCCAGGCACTAAAGTAGCTTTGCGGAATGTGTGTTCAAAGTATAAAATCTTATCTCAGACATGAGAAAATTTGTTAAGTTTGAATTCCAAAACTCTGAAGAGGACTTTCCTTTCAAGCCATTTATATTTTCTTAAACTGATAGCTCAAAAGTTTAAATATTGAAAGAGCATTTTTAAATAAACCTTTGAAATTTAACGTAAGGACATGTAGCTTTCAAAGACATTATCAACCTTACTAGAAATCTCAAACACATGTCATAACATTCGGAAGCAGATACTCACGAACCTTAAATTTTATTTGAGTGGCTGTAGCAAACACAGCATGAATCACCACCATTCCAACAACATAATTTTGCAAAGATGTAGTACATAAAACCAGCATATAAAATAAACTGAGCCAAGTTTGGTCTCAACACACTACCAAATATGATACATAAAAACAATGGCTCCACCCTAATAGGATATAAAAAAAAACTGAGCCCAAATACAGATGTGTTATAGCAAAACATGTTTAAAATGTATCTGAGCTTAACATTAACTCTTAAATCATTCTTTAAATCTATATCATTAAATCTAGAAAATAAATTTCTCCCCTTAACTGAATTTTCAATCGTTTTAATAAAAATAACTCTTATCACTTTAATAAATAATAAAAATTAAAATAGTATACAAACATACTCTAATAGTTAAATCTACTTTCAGTTATATTAACTTAAAATATTACAAAGGTAATTACATTTGCTGAATAGAAAAGGAAAAATTAAATAATATAATTTATGATACCTTTATACTTTTAGTATGAGACTCAATCTTCTGTCTATTACAATCAAGTTCGCTAGACACCTTTTGCTTTGTGTCATTCATGCTGTTTAGCTCATGGAAAAAAATATATAAGTAACTTTTTAAAAATTTTCAGGCATGGGTAACTCAAATCTAAACTTGAAATGCTTTTTATGCAACTACTTAAATTCAAATTTTTCAGTAGTCATCAAGAGTTGTGAAAAAGGTTTCTTTTGGTTGTGTAACGCAGTGTCTGTCACAGGCTCACATTGCTAAAAAGAAAAGAAAGCATCCAACCTTAAAATGTCAGCCGTGGCACTGCCTTGTTACCAGATGTCTGGATAAGGCTTGTATTCTTACTGTAAACAAATATAACTTTATTCTTAAAATCCTAGTGGATCAAAATGCCAAGAGCAGTGGCATCGATAAGGAAAGAAGAAAGAAGAGGGCCAGAGCCAGTTCTTTCTCTGCATCGGGAGGGTATTCTCTGGCCTCTTCTCTCCATATGACAGCTTCAGGGTCGGTCACATGCAGTCCTACTGGGAAGGCCTGTGGCAGGTCATCAGTTGGTCCTGCACCACCTGTGATTTATTTTCTCTGACAGTTCATTCTTCTTTCTGTCAGACTGCTCTTTTTACTTTCTTTGCAGCCACCCCCTCGGTCTCCCCACTGCTGTCTCTGGCACTGGTTCACAACAAAGCGCATTACTAAGCCAAAGCCTGCTGAGTCGACTTTTCAACTGTGCAGAGGATCATGTGATATCCATCCTCCCAAATAACAGTTCGCTGTGGGTAATGTGTTCCTGGTTACCCTGCAGCTTCCAAAAGTAGGCCTCGGAAGAGCCTCACAAAGCACTAACAATACAGGTTGTCTCGTCTCGCTGAGAAAAACTTAGCAATATTTGTTCTTCATAGAAATTTAATTCTATGGTAACGTTCCTTTATGTGATTTTAACAGTTACTGAAAATACGAACATGACCCACATTACCTTCTCTGTTCATCATAGCAAACTAAACTAAAATAAACCTCTTCCTGAAACGTGAGATGTAACAGTTTCATGGTCTTTTTAGTATATGAAAAAACAGGGATAAACAGAATGATGCACACAAAATTCCATGCTATGTGACTTGCCTTTGGCTCAAGCAATCTGGTGGTTGTTTTGCTAACTAATTGTGTTTACTGTAATTATTTCATATGCTATTTTGACAAACTGTAACTAAACAAACTCATCAATTTTTAAAGCATGTATTCATAAAACATTATAATACCCATGAAAATTATCAACCCACACATTAAACAATACAAATGAGATGACAGAGGAAGAGCTTTTAAAATCAGCCAACTAAAAGCTTTCAGCCTACATCAAACAGATATTTATTTGCAAAAACTTCTAACAATACTTTAGAGAATATTAATTTCTCTTTTTTATTAAAAAAATTACAGAAATCATGAACTAAAATACTGACAAAAACCTAAATTTCCACTAGCTAATTTCAAATATGACAAAAAACATATTAACCTTTAAATACAACACATTCATTTAAATGACTTGCAGCTCTTTTTATCAAAATAAAACAGGTAAATTATGCAGACCAGCAATACAACAGTCTACAGTGTTGTGCCTGAAGAGTCAGAAAAACTGAAGTGAGACACGACTTTAGGCTACACGTAAAGAAAGAACTGTGACAGACAATTTATTACGTCTAGTATCTGTGAAGCTGTCAATTCAACATTCCCAATCTTTTTGACCTTTGCAACAAGCAGGGGATACGTACTGGCACAGGCCGAAGGCTATACCTATGGAGCCAAACAGTGCAAGTTTTACCTCATTAGATGCATCTTCCAGCTTGTTCTGGTAATCTGTCAAGGTACGCCTTAAAGTCTCAAGGACAGCAGAGAAGCTGGGAGGTTTATCTTTGTCCTTGTGGATGCCTAGAGAAAAAAATAGCATGAAAACATACCCTTACAGCGACAGAGGGGCAAAAGCTAAGCAAACAGTAACACCGATATTCTAATTAGGAAGAGCTGAAAAGATGTGAAACATCGGGTAAGATCTTATTCTCCAAGTTTACCAGTACTGCTGAGTAGCCAAGTGTTAAATAACCTTTCAAAACAAGGAATTAAATCAAAGTTTCTAATATGTCATGGCTACTTTGTACCTTATCAAAATACACATGACACTTGAAACCAGTTGTTAGGCTTTTGCTTTTTATTAGGTTGTTGTATCGCCATTGTAACTGCAGTATTTGTATATACCTATTATTCAGAAATAAAATGAGCAGTCTATACTAACATTTTTGGAAGAGTCACATACACTTAACTCTAGTTTTTGCATTTTTCATCAGTCAAGTCTTTCACAATATAGTACTTTACTTGTAACATTCTGTTATACTTAGAAATAACCTTTACTTCTCAAAACTCTCAAATTAACAGTCTGAAATAAATAACAGCAATACTATTTTTACATACTGCACATCATGTTTCAATTAAAACCCCTAAAACTGATATTTATTGTAAAAATATGTGTGTTTTCATAGCATGCTCTCAAACTGCTTTAAGTTGGGCCATAATTGGCAGAACTATTCAAGGTCACATGGTCAAATATAACTCCAAACATTAATCCAAAATTTATCAAAATCAAAAATAGGGTTTCAAGCATGCTTTAAATTCAATACTGACTGTACTACTCTTTAAGTGCTAAGAAAAAAATTAAAAAGACCTGGCACGGTAGCCTAGTAGTTAAAATCCTGGCTGTGTTCACACCAGGATCCCATATGGATGCCGGTTCTAATCCCAGCAGCTCCACTTCCCATCCAGTCCCTGCTTGTGGCCTGGGAAAGCAGTCAAGGATGACCCAAGGCCTTGGGACCCTGCACCCGCATGGGAGACCCAGAAGATGCTCCAGGCTCCTGACTTCGGATCAGCTCAGCTCTGGCCATTGTAGCCACTTGGGGAATAAATCAGCACACATAAGATCTTCCTCTTTGTATTGCCTCCTCTCTGCATATCTGACCTTACAATAAAAAATAAATAAATCTTTAAAAAGCAGTAGGAAATTTGAAAATCCTCACATCAAAAAAGATTTTCACTTGCTATTATAATTTCTCCCTAATTCACAATCTAGTCATTTCAAAATAGCAAAGAACACATTTTCAACAAGAAATTTTTGAAAAGAAGTATTCACAATAGGTATTGTATCATTCATTCATTTAATTAATGTACTACATTTCTATGAGTGCTGTTCTGAGGTATTAGGTATATGGTGGTGAACATGACCAGTGCAGTCTCTGTTTCTAGCTACACAGAATTCAGAGGCCACTATCAGATCATTCATCCATCCTTCAGTATTCAGTCACTGAAACTTGACAGAGATGCAGAAAGAAAGCAAGAATAAAGAAAAATAAGGAAGGGGACATCCTCTGTTAATTTTATACATATATGTTCTATACTCATGTGTACATATAACTTTATTCACATATTTATACATCAATGATATATACACCTCAAAGTATGGTGATAATGGTGTTTTAACCTTGGAGAAAATGTTTTACAGTCTTAATTAGGAGCACAATTTGGATTTTCTTAAAGACAAGAATATTTAACTTAAGAACCAAAAGGAAGATGAAAACATATTACATATGCATATTACAACAAGGGAGCAAATATACACAGCTCTGAGTCATGACAGTGGAGGAGACACCACATCCTTTTTAATGACTATCACTTGGAAAGACAACTCATTAAAATTTTGATTAAAGGTCTTATCAAATATATTTTTTAAAATTACTTTCACAGAAGATTTTGAAATGTAATGTATAATTCTTTTCTTTTGCTGCTGTACAAGTAAGCCATGAATAAATCATTCAAGGACACTCAGGAAATCTGCTGGCCTTTACAACAATAGAGCACATTTCCTCTCAGAAATTCAGAAGAATAAAATCACTTTAACACAAGTATTTAAGCAGTGAGAAAAAAAAAATATAGTCTCCAGACTGACTCATATACATATTCATGAATTCTACATAAAATAAGGTGTTCTATCCTGAAAATGTTTACATAATAAAGTCCCAGTGAAATAAATAGTGTATGTATTACCCACAACCATTTTAAAAAGAAACAGCTAGACAAAATACTTATAAAGAGAGACAGACCACTCAGGAATAAGACCCTTATTGACTCATTTAATTTAAAATTTTAATTTGTCTTAACCAAGTAACATCCTGTGCACTACATTGGCAGGCATTTGGCCTACCTGTTGAGACATTGGTTACAACGCCCATACTCCACTTCAGAGTTCCTGGATTTAAACCTATGGTTCACAATTCCAACATCCTATGAAAGCAGACCCTAGGATGCAACACAATGTTTCCAGCAGTTGAGTCCTTGCCTTGCACCTGGAAAACCTGGATTGAATTTCCAGGTCTTGCCTTCAACCCTACCTATGATCTATGTGGGCATCTGAGGACTGACCCAGCAAATCCAAGAATTCCCTCTCTGCTACCTCTCCACTGAACAAAGACATTAAGGGGTGAGCATTAAGCACAGGCATTATGGCACCATGTGGGCTGCCCACCTCCCATAACTGCTTGTGTTTGCATCCCAGTCCCATTCCTGATCCCAGGCTCCCTCAAATGTGAATCCTGGAGGTAGGTAATGGCTCAAACAGTCGGGTACCTGCCATCCATATGAAGCCCCAAACTGAGTTCTATAAGAACAAAAGTTACAGTGATTCCCAGTTTTCTGTTTTACATATTAATTTGGTACTAGGATTGATCATACTAATTCCAAAAAGAGTCTGCATGAGTTTCAGGGACTAAGAAATGAGTACAATTTTGAATATGCTGAATTTGGGGTACTTTTAGGATATTCACATAACTTACATGGATTTTAAGTTCAGGAATAAAGTTGAGGTTAAAGACAATATGTGGGAGGGGGTAAAAGAAAAAGTTCCAGACAATCTACTCAAATGTTTCCTTTTAGAAAATCTCAAAAGTTAAATCTTGTTCACATGAATCATTAAAAGCGCTGCTTTTCAAACTGGTACTGTTGACTCAGTAATATATACCTGCACAGCAGAAACAGTAAGTGCTAATTAATGAGGTGTTTTTATTCACCCACCTTCTCAACCACTCTCCTACCTACTGATTTCTGGCAAGATGACAAAAGAAAGAATTGTTAAGAAACAATGCAGTGGGGGAAAAAAGTTGTAGGAATGTAGGAAAACAACAAAAGATTGAATGCTTTTTAAAAGGTATATGTATAGATGGATAGATGGATGGTTGGATGGATGGATGGATAGATAGATAGATAGATAGATAGATAGATAGATAGATAGATACTACTGTGATCTGTGATTCAACAGTGAGAGTAAGAGTTTACAGAGGTTGGATGATTAACTGATAAGGTCTCTAACCAGAGCTTTGAACAGGTACTTGAATCCACCCCAAAGTTACCTCCCCAGCTTAGAAAGCACAGATAGAAAAGACAAACATGACAATTAACACAAGGTCCAACTTGATTACCTGACCCATAGAGTAAGCGATACTGTCGCCAGTTGTCGCTGTCCCGCAGCGATGGACTTGGTGCACGGAGCCGATAATAACACGCGTGGACCCTGACTGATGGTCAAAAGCCGAGGTTTATTAGTAGCATCAGACTTTATACTCTGAGGGTCATATAGGATAAGGGAGGAAGTGCTGAGCTTATCAACAAAACCATTAATGCTTGTTTGGAACTCCTTTTGTCTTGTATATTCCACCAGGTGTTCTCATATACATATGCAGATGATATCCAATAAGGTATACAAAAGGTAGCCATTTGGTTATTCTCCTCCAAATATTATCCAACCAACTGTAATCCTGTGCTCACTGACCTTTTAGGGTCACAATGTCCTCCTGCAAGATACCACAATTAGCACAAGGTCCAACTTGATTACCTGATCCATAGAGTAAGCGATACCACAGAGGACAACCAAGTAGAGGAAGCCAAGTTCATGTCAACAGAACCATTACCTACTGAAATGATAAATAATTCAAATGTAATGCAAATTTCCTGGAAAAATTATAGAAATAAGTGCTTCACAAATAAACTTGAACCATAAAAAAAAAGTGATTCCTACCACCATCAGCATTTAGCTCATCTATTTAAGCCTGTTCCAAACACAGATGGATCTTAAGAAATGATAGTAAATTACTGTAAGAATAATCACATTATTCCAATTATAGTTATGGATAAAGATGTACTTTTGTGGTAGAACAAGTAAAATTTTCTGCCAAATGGAATAAAGCTTTTCTATCCTTTATAAAAAGCTATCAAAAACAATTTCATTCAGATGATAGAGCCAGCAATACACCCTTTGTTGCCCACCTCAAAGTTCTAACCAGCTATCAGTAGTGCATCCTGTAAACACACTGATCAGTTTTCCATTCCAGCAAAATATCATAAGTTGCATTAAGTTCTCTAACAAAGGTAATACAATTCGGACTATACATAGCAAGCAGAAAGTTGGAACTAGTTGATTTCAACATATGCACATGAGGGTCTCACCATAACATAACAAGCTAAGCCTCCACCCATGGTTGCAGCATCCCATAAGAGTACTAGTTCAAGTCCCAACAGCTCCCTGCCAATGGCCTGCAAAGACAGCAGATGACAGTCCCAAGTTCTTGGGCCCCTTCTCCCATATGGGAGATACAGATGAAGCTCCCAGCTCCTGGCTTCAACCCAGCCCAGCCCCTGCGCTGGCAGGCATTTGAGGAATGAACCAGCAGATGGAAGATTTTTCTTTTTCTCTATCTATAATTCTACCTTTCAAATTTAAACAAAATACAAAATTTATCTTGAAAAATGTACACAGTCCTCAACAGATATGAATCAAAGTATAAACTACAGATTTGAAATGAATCACAGTAAAAAAAAAAAAAACTACAGATTTAGATGTAAAGGAATCATTCTCTACATCTAACTATTCTCTCCTTGAAATCTGGCTTTGAACTCCACATTGGTCCTCAGCAGATCCTGATTACATTGCCAAAATGTACCATATAACCTCAGGTAGCCCATCATAAAAGCTAATGGCTAATCTACCAATTCATAAATTTGAGCATATCAAATAACATTGACCTAGCACTGGTTTGATCAAGTCCTAAGGGCATAACTAATGTGCATGAGCAAATAGACCAGATCCCTATAGGAACTATTATTGATAGATTGCTTCTTGTCTCTTAAAAAAATGCAAAGTTCCTTAGGATCACCTAACTGAATATCGGAAAATTAGTCTGGTCTACAGATGATTCAGTAGGACATGCTGATGCCACACAAAAGTAAGCTGTAGTATTACTAATAGCCCTACTTAGGTAGCTCTAAAGGAAAGTGGTGAACAGAATATCTTCAGGTAAGCAGGACTTTGTGGACTTGACTGCCATTGCCTAGTGAGATGAGTGAAGTTAAAAGTATATACCAGTTAATGAGTAGCATCTAATGGTTGGGTTGAATGATCAGAAGCTTGAAAAGAACATGGATACAAGATTAGTTCCAATGTGGGTGCTGTGCCCCAGTCAACCTCAGTAGAGAACAATAATCAGGAAGGCAAGATGAAGCAAACCATAGACATCAACCAGTGTTTTCCTCACCCATATGTGTCTACTTAACAGCACAAGGGAGTCATGGGAGAAAGAATGGAGGCACTGTGTCAGTTCAGCAGCATGGACTTACTGTCACCCTGCTGGCAAGGTCTCCACCCCTGCTCAATGTCAAAATCACTAGTAGCAAAGACAAACAATGAAGGTGGAAAAAGAACAGTCTTTTCAATAAATGATGCTAGGGAAAACTGGATATTTATATGCAGAAAATTAAGACCTGACACTACTACCTAAATGTAAAACCTGAAACCATGAAACTACTACAAGAAAACTTAGGGTGGAGTGTTTCTAACTATCAGTATGGGCAATGATTTTTTAAATAAGACTCCAAAAGTATAAACAACAAAATCAAAAACAGATATATAAGAACACATTAAATTTTAAAACTTCTAGCCTGAAAAAGAAACTATTAACAGAGTAGAGAGACAACTGTCAGAGTGAGAGAAACTATTTGCAAGCTTTTCATCTGACAAAAGGTTAATATTCAAAGTATATAGGGAATGAAAAGAATTGGGTAGTGAAAATTTAATAATCAAATTTAAAAATAGGCATGGGGCCTACAATGTGGTACAGAAAATTTCGCCTCCAGTTGAGATGCTGCCAGCTCAAGCATTAGCTGCTCTACTTCAGCTTTAGTTCCCTGCTAATTTGCTTGGGAAGCAAAAGAAGATGACCCATCTACTTGGGTTTGTACCACCCATGTGGAAAATAAGGATGGTTTTCAAGGGTCCTAACTTCAGTTTGGTCCATCACTGGCTGTTGTGAACATCTGAAAAGTGAACCAGAAGACATAAAATCTCTCCTTCTCTGACTCCTCCTCTTCTGTACTCTGCCTTTCAAATAAATAAATCTCTTTTAAGTAAACAAAAATAAAACTGGGCAAATAGTTAGACCCTTCTTGAGTGGTCAACAAATTTATGAAAAACAAATACCATTAGCCACCAGGAAGGTACACATCAAATTAGAATGAGACTGAAAGTGTAGCCTGATGTAGCCACTATGGAAGTCAATATGGAGAGTTCTTGGAGAGCTGAAAATCAATCTACTGTTCAACCCAGCTAGCCCACTTCTGGGAATATGTCCACAGGACATGAAGTCTACATATGAGAAAGTGACACACAACCTTGTGTTTACAGCACACAATCCACTCTTTCACCTACATAAATGGAATTTAAAAACCGCCACCACTGATGTTACAGGAAAAGAAACTTCCATCCCTGGTAAGCGACTGGATTCCCATGTCCCAGGTCTCCTGTTCTGCCTATCACCTTGAACTGCCACTGTACTCCTAGGTGTCCTCTCCTTCACGTGTAAACATACAGGTTTGGATAAAATAATGTCTCCATTTTGCTTCAGGCCTTCTCATTTTGTGTGTTCCATTTAAAAAAATTTTTAATTTGAGAGGCAGACAGACACATGCAGAGCTTCCATCCCCTGCTTTACTCCTGAAACTCCCTCTACATCCAGAACTAGGGAAGGGTGAAACAAGGAACCAGGTCTCACATATGTGTGGCAGGAACCCAATTATTCAAAACATCACTGGCTGCCTCCCCATGTTAACACCATCAGGCAGCTAGCGTCGGGAGACACAGACTGGACTCGTTAATAACCCAGGCACTCTGACATGCAGTTGTCTTAATGAGCATCTTGTCCTAGCCACATCCTGTGGTTTGATGTGACACATTCCTAGAGACATTCAGGATCTGGGCAGGTGTGGGATGCCACAGGGACTTCAGTGTGTTTTGTAACTGTAATCCCACTTATTATAAAAGTCCTAGATAGAGAAGGCAGGGAGAAAAATTTTTCTGGCTTTCCATGACATATTTTTTTCTGGTGGCTCCCAGTTTAATATGGTCTTGAAAATGTAAGTCTGGGAGATTGCAGTCCTTGGAAATTTTACAAAACAGTAGATGCTCTTCACAGACAATCTTTCACATACTCAAAATTTGCATAGTATTTCAGCAACTACAAAGTGGAGCCTGCTCTATGTATTAATCAGACACCAGAGAACAACATTAAGTTCTAAGACTCATGTGGTCGGGTGGGTCTTCAGCAGCATTGTTTTGTAGCTCAATGGTACATATTGGGGCCTGTTGTACAGAGCAGTGGGTTAAGTTGCTGCCTGTGACAATGACACCTCATACTAGAGTAACAGTTCGAGTCCCAGCTCCCTCCTAATGCACCTGAAGAGGCTCATGATAGCCTGCCGCCCACATAGGAAATCTGGGTGGAATTCCAAGCTCCCACCTTGACTTGGCTCAGCACTGGCTGTTGTTAAATCAGCAGAGGGAAGATCTCAGTCGAACTCTGTCTCTATTGCTTTACCTTTCAAATAAATAATCATATTAAAAACTACAGTTTTGAACAGAATGAGTGAACAATATTAGCTGGAGGATGAAATTAGCATACTGTGTCAGGCAATATGAGATTATGAGTCAACATCTTTAAAATCTGAAAAAAAAAACATTTTAGGGACTGGCACTGTGGCATAGTAAGTTAAGGCACCATCTACAATGCTAGCATCCCATGGGTGCCAGTTCAAGCCCCAGCTGCTCCACTTGCAATCTAGCTCCCAGCTTTTGTCTGGGAAAGGAAGAGGAGGATGGCCCAAAGCCTTGGGACCCTGCACCCACTGACAGACCTGGAAAATGCACCAGATGCCAGTGCTTGCAGCTGGAGGTTTAGCCAATTGAGCCCTTGCAGCAGCCTCTAGGTAAGATTTAATAGGGTGAAAAAGTATGGTTCAACACATGAAAAACCATCAATGTAACATACTATAATAGCAGGATAAAGAAAAAACACCCATATAGTCATATCAAATGATCCAGAAAAAGCTTTTGACAAAATTCAAAATCCTTTCATGATAAAAGCATTGAATGAAATAGGAAGACAGCAGAACTTTCTGAACATGATAAATGCCACTTATGGAAAACCTGCAATGCATATCATACTCAATGGCAAAAGCCTGAACGTGTTTTTACTAACATCAGTGACAAAACAAAGATGCTTGTTTTCACCACTTTCATTCAGTACAGTGCTGCAAATTCTAAACACAGCAGCTTGGCAAGAAAAAGAAATACAAGGCTCTGAGGTTGGAAAGGCAGAAACAAAATGATCTGTGATCTCAGATAACTTGATCTTACATGTAGAAAATGCTATTAATTATACACACACACACACATGTGCGTGCATACACACAAACCTGTTAGAATGGGCAAAGAATTTAGGAAAGTGGCCAGATAAAATTCAAGATACACACACACACACATACGCACACACACAGAGTTGCATTTTTATATGCTAGCAATAAATAATCCCAGAATAAAGTTATTTATTGACATTTCCACTTACAACAGCATCCAAAAAGAATGAAATATTTAGGAATAAACATTGGCAAGAAAATTAAAGATTTGAATACTGAATAGTTCAAACATTGCTGAAAGAAACTAAGTAAGATGGAAATAACATCCATCTTCATGGATCACAAGACAATGTTGTTGGGATAACAATGTTATCCAAAGCAATCTACCCGTTAAGTGCAGTTCCTATCAGTATCCCAATGCCCGCCCCCTCTTTTTCTGGAACAGAAAAATCCATTCTAAACAGACATGGAACCACAAGGCACTTGGGATTTATATAAAATCTCAAGCAGCCAGAAACAATTGTGAAAAAGAACAACAGTATTTGACTCTCATTTTCTGATTTCAAAACTTTCTATAAAATTGGAATAATTGCAATGGTGCCACTGATATGGGCAGTGTATACATAAATTTTTAATCTAGGTTCTTACCTCTTGAAGAGGTAGAAATATTAAAGCAGACATGCACATATTACATGCATATATGAACAGAATTTATTAAAAAGTGAGAGAATTAACACCCATTCACCAGCACGTGTGAAAATCCCCATGCAGAGAAATACCCAGCATGAGTGGGTTGAAAAGTACTTAATGTAATAGGTCTATCTGAGAGTGGGAGAGCGGGAGAGTGGAAAATTCTGACCTATGGTGCAGTGAGAAAAGAAGATTGGTATCTCTAAGTGGAGCCCATAGCAGAAGGGGCTGTTTTGCACATCCCATCTTTCTTTTAAAAGTATTTATTTATTTGAAAAGCAGAGTTACAGACAGCAGGCAGGAGGGCAGAGACAGAGAGGTCAATCTTCCATCTTCTGCCTCACCCCCAAATGACCGAAACAGCTAGAGCAAAGGATGTGAATAGATAATTCTCCAAAGAAGACACAGGAGTAGTTATTAACATGTGAAAAGATGCTCGGCATTGTTCATCATTACAGAATGCAAACTGACATCATGAGATGCTATTTGAAACACATTAGGATGGCTATACTTTTTTTTATTTCTCTTGTAATAATTTATTAGTTTAAAAGGCAGAGTCACAGAGAGAGGAAAAGGAGAGAGAGAGAGAGAGTCAGAGAGAGAGAAAGAGTTATCCCATCTGCTGGTTCATTCCCTAAATGGCCACAATGGCTGGAGCTGCGCAGGTTTCCTACAATGGTTTAGGGGCCCAAGTAGTTGCACCATGCTCCACTGCTTTCCCAGGTGCCGGACTGAAAATAGAGCAGATGGGGCTTTAGTGCCCAAATGGGATGCCGGCACTGAAGTCAATGGCTTTACCCTCTTTGCCACTTCACCGGCCTTGACTTTTGTTGTATTTTTTTTTTTTAGATTTTTTAAATAAATTTTTTAAAAGATTTATTTATTTATTTATGAAAGTCAGATATACAGAGAGGAGGAGACACAGAGAGGAAAATCTTCTGTCTGATGATTCACTCCCCAAGTGACCGCAATGTCCAGTGCTGTGCCAATCTGAAGCTAGGAGCAAGGAGTCTCCTCCAGGTCTCCCACACGGGTGCAGGGTCCAAAGGCTTTGGGCCGTCCTCGACTGCTTTCCTAGGCCACTGGCAGGGAGCTGGATGGGAGGCTGGGCTGCCAGGATTAGAACCGGTGCCTATATGGGATCTCAACACGTTCAAGGCGAGGACGTTAGTCGCTAGGCCACCATGCCAGGCCTTGTTGTATTTTTAAGACTAAAGAGAATGTGGTGCTGTCAAGTTTGGGATTGTTAGGATACTCAGTAGTGCTGGCTTCTGCCAGTTGTGTCTATTTGCAACTCTCTTTCTAGAACAGCACATTGCCTTTGAACTATCCTAATGTGTTTCTTAGTGGCAAGGTTGTTACTTTTTTTTTTTTTTTTAAGGTTGTCACTTTTTAATGAAATGCCATTTAATCATCATTTCTTCAATAATTTCTATATTTTGTGTTCTGCTTAAGAAAGCCTGGCTTGGACCCTGGGGCGGTGGCCTAGCGGTCCTTGCCTTGAGCACTGGGATCCTATATGGACGCCAGTTCTAATTCTGGCAGCTCCATTTCCAATCCAGCTCTCTGCTTGTGGCCTGGGAAAGCAGTAGAGGACAGCCCAAAGCCTTGGGTTCCTGTACCAGCGTGAGAGACCTGGAGTAAGTTCTTGGCTTCTGGCTTTGGATTGGCGCAGCACCAGTCATTGCGGTCACTTGGGGAATGAATCAGTGGACAGAAGATTTTCCTCTCTGTCCCTCATCCTCTCTGTATGTATGACATTGCAATAAAACTAAATAAATCTTTATTTGAAAAAAAAAAAGATGGGCCCGGCGGCGTGGCCTAGTGGCTTAAGTCCTGACCTTGAACATCCCAGTATCCCATATGGGCGCCGGTTCTACTCCCGGCAGCTCCACTTTCCATCCAGCTCCCTGCTTGTGGCCTGGGAAAGCAGTTGGGGATGGCCCAAAGCTTTGGGACCCTGCACCTGTGTGGGAGACCCGGAAGAGGTTCCAGGTTCCCGGCTTCGGATCAGTGTAGCACCAGCCGTTGCGGTCAGTTGGGGAGTGAGTCATTGGATGGAAGATCTTCCTCTCTGTCTGTCCTTCTCTCTGTATATCTGACTTTGTAATAAAAATAAATAAATCTTAAAAAAAAAAAAAAGAAAGCCTGGCTTATTCCAGAACTGAAGTTTTCTTCTTAGGTATTCCTCTAGGAACTTTTATGTTGGATTGTAGTTTTTCTTTCCTGTGTAGACTTAAAGTGACTTTCAATTTCATTGTCATCTCTGATTTGAAGTTGAGATGAAGATTCATGTTATCTTTTTAATGTTTATTTTTCCTGGCACCATTCCCCAGGCTCAGGGATATGGTTAAGACATGGAGTATTGGAGAGCTTGCTCCTGGCTGGAGGGAATGTCAAATGATACAGTTTCTGTAGAAATAAGTTGGGGTTTCCTCAGAAAGCTAAATATATGAGTCACCAGTGCCAGTCATACGTACATACCCAGAGTAATTAAAAGTCAGACGCAAAGATACATGCGCACTAATATTCTGAACAGTGTCATTCACAACTACTCACCAAAAGGTGAGAGCAACCCAAGTGCTCAGGGCAGACAGAGGAGAGTAAGACGCAGTCTATTCATGTAAGAGGGAGAAGCTTTCAGTCTTCATACATTATGAGGCTGTAACGTGATATAGGATGGGGAAGCCTTAAGAACCTCAGCTAAGTGGGCGAAGCCTGAGCACAGATAGCGTGTGATTCCACATAGAGAGGCAGAACATAGGGTGGAGGTTACTGGAGACTTGGGAGTGAGAAATGGGAGTTGCGTGGTGGGAGTGGAATTTCATTCCAGGATGATTAAAAGGTCCTGGCAACAAGGCGATGTTTGCATAACCTTGCATGGACCACATGCTAAATACTCTTAACAGTATACTGAAACAATTAAAATGGTAAAATGTATGTCAAACATTTTACTACAATAAAAATGCTGAAAATAGCAAGTTACATGGGAAAATTGCCTTAGTTTAAAAATAGATGTCCTTGGAGAAAAGATGTGAATAATATGGTACATCTAGATACATACAGCATTTTCTTTGGAGATTATGATTTTATTTTATTTTTTTCCTCTCGTTGTTTTCCTACTTGACTTCGATAAATTCATGTGACTTTATGGACACAACTTTTTAGATGAAGAAGTGTAAACTAGCAGTCAAAGTGGCTGTCCCACATTAAATAATTAAAGACAGAGAAAAATGTAAGGGAAAAGCAAACCACTGTCAGGTATAGAACCACAGGCAAAGCATAGCGGGGGTCTCAGAGAACAGATACAGCCGAGCAGGCTCTGGTACTGCCCAGATAATTGCATGGAGTGCCTAAGCCATAGGGCACGGAGAGAAGCCCACACATAGCCTGGTAGTCTCCCTAGCTGAGGAGACAAGAATCGAGGACTTGGGGGCAGCCAAGGCAGCCAGAATTTGCAGGACAGAGAATTGCAGAGCAAAAGCCACAAAGGGAGAAATGAAATGTGTAGATGGTTCCCTTTAGCTTTCTCCTGAATGCTAACTGGTGTACACATGGGAGGCTGGGTGGCAGGTGCAGGAGAGGTGTAGGAGAGATCCTCTTATGCGTCTTGCAATTTCTCTGCAAGTTTGAGATGATGTCTACAAAGGAAGCTGTTACTCTGTGAGTGTTACTGTCTCACACAAAAGGGTGCTAAACACTAACAGCCATCAAAATAAAGCTGGAGTGGCTTACGTGACATCAGGGTAAGTACTATCAGAGGTGAAGAAAAGAGAGCTCTTTGGAATGATAATAGTGTCCACCCAGCAAGTCAGAGCAGTCCTCCTCCTGTGTGCATGGATAAAGATTTAAGTTGTGTTCGATAGTCATGTATTACAGACTTCAGAGGTGCAGATTTTTGTAGATGATGTCATTCACACGCACTATGAAGGCAACTTTATTTTTCTGAATTTTTTTCTCTGACACGAAGAGACAGATCTCTCAAACACTTCCAGTCATTTCAGCATGTGGAAAATCTTTGTCTCTCCTTCTCTTTGTATATTTGCCATTCCAATAAAATAAAATAAATCTTTTTTTCCTTAAAGATGAAGGTAAAATTGAAGAAGGAGAGTGATGGAGAGATAGCAGTCTGTTGTTAACATCACTGGGCCACGTGTTCATCCAACCACTATCTTCCCAGTCTAAGGAGATAGACTTTCTTTTTACTTTAGTCCTCTAATTCTATGCTTCACAAGGCATGCACCCTCTCTCTGAAGTTTCAAACACAAGTTTAATCTTGGAGTAATTACAAGCCTTAAAAAAATGTAGTGCCTTAAAAATGTTATAAAAGTAGCACAGATTCATCGATCAATACAATCAACAAGAAAATCTCATCAACCTGCCCCCCAGTGATCACCTGTGCCAATGTTTGTTCTTCCCAACTTGAGGCAAACATTTAATTCTGCAATGTGTAACGGAAATCGTGTTTCAGTCCAGAAGTTTGGTAATCATGACGTCAGCCAGGAAGCCGCCACATCCAGAATGTGTTTGGCTTCCAGGCCACAGCTGGCGGGAGCAATCCAGAGGCACGTGGTTTGCCTTTTCCAACTGCTGGCAGCATCTCCACCTCTGCCTTCCCTCTGTCCACTTCCCAGGCTGCTGGGGCTTTGGAACCTTGCTCCCAGGCGTTCCCAGTTCCTGCTCGCAGCACATGCCTGCCTTGCCAGGAGCTTCCCAGCTCTGGAGCCCCTCAGCTGCCATCTGTGCTGTGACCTCTGTCACAGAGTGAGCCAGTCAAGTGCTTGGGGTGCTCAGGCGTGTGGGGTCAGCACCAGCCCGAGCTGCTCCTAGAAGCTTCAATCATTGTAACCTCTGCTTCCAGGGCCCACAAAGGCTGTGCCCACTGGTACTAGGAGACCTTGGCAAATTGTGCAAGATTTTTAAGCTCTGGAATGAAGATTTGCCAGAAATGACTGCAGAGATCACATAGGCACAGAGTGAGAAACAGCAGGATTAGAAAGCGAAAGACTCATCAGAATGACCACCTACCAGCAGGGCACTCTTGCTTCTAACAAGGCCTCCCAGCCCCGAGCACTCCACGGCCTGGCCCCAAGCAGCATGCAACATTGTCCAGGTTTCTAACATTGTGTTGTGCATGAGCCTAGCATTGACCCATTTTACATTTTCTTCTTCAGCACTGTTTTTTGTTTGTTTGTTTTTAATAGGAGTAATGGTTTGGGATGACCTCTGAAAAAAGGATATCCTAAGATTTTTTTCTATCCAATTGCATGCTATTTTTTAGCTAGAACTTTTACATTGCTTGTTAACCATCTGGAGATGGCTTGTCACAGATCAGGTGAGCATTAAGTTCCAGTTATGTGAAGCTTGGCACAGTGAGCCATGGGTCCATGTGCAGCCTGTAACACTGGCATGTTGCATTGGGGTGCTAGTTAGAGTCCTGGCCACTCTGCTTCCCATCCAGCTCTCTGCTAATGTGTCTGGATAGGCAGAAGAAAATGAACCAAATGCTTGCCCTCTGCCACTCACATGGGAGACCTGGATGAATTTTTAGGTTCCTGGCTTCAGCCTGGCCGCTGCTGCCAATTGGGTAGTGAACCAGCAGAGAGAATCTCTCTCTCTCTCTCTCTCTCTCTCTCTCTCTCTCTCTCTCTCTCTTTCTCTGCCTTTCAAATGACAATTGCTGCCGTTTGGGGGGTGAATCAACCAATGGAACCTCTCTTATCCTCTCTCTTTGTGTATGTGTGTGTGTGAGTCTGTCTTGCTAATTGCACCTTCTGTTCAAATACATCAATCTTTGAAGTACATGATAAAATACATGTAACATTTGTCATTCTGGCCATGTGTGGCTGCACAGGTCAGTGGCACCGACCGCAGCCCCGGAGTGCAGCCCTCCTCCACATTCTGCCACAGATGCTCTCATTATTCCAAGCTGGAACACTGTACCCAGTGAGCAACTGGTCTCCAAGGTGCAAGAGGGACATACAAGTCATGCCATCTGTGCTCCTTGGAGGAAGCCAGACAAAGTTGAAAGAACTGCCCCTGGGTTGCAAGGCTGGCACCTGCCTGGGATGCTAGGGATGCTGCGCTGCCTCTCTGAGCTTCAGTTTCTTCACTGGGGGCTAAGAGCTCTCGACCCTGGATCTTCGTGAGATCCAGGCAGGGGAGCTGGGCCCCAGCAGTCTCCACAACAGTTGTTCCCCACTGTCCATCCAGGGCTCTGTACCCCTTCTAGGTGTTTCCAGGCTTTTGAGATAAATCTCTGAGCTGCTTCCTTGCCTTCTTTGCAGGGGATCTAAGATCTTGGGCTGTCCTGTCCTTCTTGCTCAGGCCATTAGCAGGGAACTGAATCAGAAGTGGAATGGTGTCCACTTCATGCTGGTATCCACATGGATGCTGGCACTTCAAGTGGAAGCTTAACCCACAATGCCACGATGCTGCCCCTTCTTTACCTTCTGACTTTACTTTCCTTACTTGCTCAGTGGAGGGGTCTTATAAAGCAAGTTGGGATGCAAGTTAGCTGTGAGTATGAAAACTAACCACCCTTTTGCTACAGGCCTTCTAATGTGGCCAGCAACTGTACCAAAGAGACATTTGGCTGGGGCAGAGTGAGTGGGAGTGGGGGGTAATTAAAGGAAAAGTCTGAAACTCATCAGAAACCTGCATCAGCTTCCTGAAGCTACGGCCTAGCTTCCCTGAACTTGGTGCCATTGAGTATAGCGGTACTAGCGTGGGCCTGCTAATAGGTTTCCTGGAGATAAGACCCACACAAGCTATAGGCCATCTGGAAGGTGGCCAGTAAAATCTGAAATGAACACTAGCTCTTGGAACCTCCTGTTGGCCACAGCCTGCTGGGTCAACAGGGGCAGGTCTCGCAGGTTTTGCAGGTGCTGGGAAACTAGGGAAGTCACACTATGTGTGAGTTCCTGCGTACAGCATCAAGTTCATGGTTAGGCCTGTGATCTCCGTCACACTGAAGGGTAAGCAATGCCTCTAAACATACTTCTCATTTTTCTATGTTTCCTGCAGATGGCAAGTTACCACTTTAAATCTGAGTTCTTTTTTAGGAATAGTTGACAAAAATGATAGAAAGCTACCCCATTTTCCTATTGGAGTTCATTTTTCCTGTTACATAAAAGAAGACTGCTAAAATATATCACTCACAAATTGCTGGGGGTGCTATGCTCAGGGTGAATTTCAATTTAATATTTATTTATTGGGCTGGTACTGTGGCTCAACAGGCTAATCCTGCACCTTCAAGTGCCAGCATCTCATATGGGCGCCTGTTCATGTCCCAGCTGCTCTACTTCCCATCCAGCTCCCTGCTTGTGGCCTGGGAAATCAGTCGAGGACGGGCCAAAGTCTTGGAACCCTGCACCCACATGGGAGACCAAGACTCTTGGCTCCCAGCTTCGGACTGACACAGCTCTGGTTATTGTGACCATTTTGAGAGTGAAGCAGTGGATGAAAGATCTTTCTCTCTGTCTCTTCTTCTCTATCTGAAACAGGGAGAACTCTTTCATTAGCTGGTTCACTCCCCAGATCCTTACAATGGTGAAGACTGGGCCAGGCTGAAGATGGTAACCAGGAACTCAGTGTAGGTCTCTTCCACGGTGACAGGGACCAATTACGCGAGTGACCCACTGCCTGAAAAAGGACACTGCGCTTGGGAGCTCTGCGAGGGCATTAAACCCAGCACTATGAGACAGGATAGAAAAATTTAACCAGAATCCTAACTGAAATAGACTAAACATCCCTAATTTTTTACTGCTCAATTGTTCAGTATCTCTGGAGACAAAACCTGCCCTCTCCTGTGCTTTTTAATACATTTTCTTGGGGATAAATTACTTCCAGTTGTAGAGAAAACAAAACAACAACATTAGATGCTTTAGATCAGAATTGGAAGGAGTAGAAGTAAGAGAACAGAAGGCTGTGCACTTGACTGTGACTTTTCCTGTGGGCTTTTTAAGTTGTAGAAAGAAATTATTGGAGAAAAAAAACATTTAAAAATGAAATAAAGAATCAAGGAGTACAGGCTAAAATAAATCACGAGAAATTTTCTAAATGGAAACTCAGCAGGAGTCAATCAAATTTGAGAAAGCACAAATCAATGTTATGAGTTTTTATGACGTCCATAAATTTTGACCCATTTATTCAAGAAAAACATCTGCTTCCACAAACTCCTCCTTACTCTTCAAATGTTCCACAACTCATTGTTCACCCCGTGGAATGCCTCCCTCCCCGATAGCTCACTGATGCTCTGGGGGAGCCTGGCTCTCCAGGAAGGATTCCTCTCTGGCCTCGGAGGCCTCTGCCCATTCACTCGTTCAACACCCACATGTGGAGAGCCTGTTACGCCCTGACAATCCTATGAAGCAATGTGGATCCAGCTGAGGAGGTGCTCCTAAGAAACAGCAAAGGGCAGGTAGTCCATGGGTAAGAACTGTGGCAGAGAATCATGTAGGAAAGATTGGGGGACTGCGGCTGAGCATCCACGAAGCTGCCACTGAGATTGCAAGGCGGTTCAGCCACGAAGATGACAGTTGAGCTCTTGGAACAGTGTTCTGGGGATGGGGGGAAGGATGGCATTTGGCTTAGCATCTAAGACACTGGAGTCACTGGGTCCAGCTCCTGCCTCCAGCTCCTGCCTCCAGCTTCCGCTATTGCACACCCTCGGAGGCAGCAAGCAATGGTTCAGGTAGTGGGCTCGCTGCCACGCACACATGAGAAACTGGGATGAGATCCCAGTGCCTCGCTTCTGCTCCCAGCTTCAGCTTGACCCACCCACCCTGGTCACAGACACATCAGGGAGTGAACTAGCAAGTGGAAATGTTCTCTTTCTCTCCTTCACTTTTTCTCCTTGTGTGTGTGTACGTGTAACTTTGCCTCTCAAAAAGAAATGTGAAATCTCAGCCCACATTATCTGACTCATTCCTCATCTCCTTTATAGGAATAGAAGCAACAGACAGCCTATTATAGTTCCCTTGAGATAAACACGTGGGGTGGCGTGTTTTCCGAATTACACCCCTTTTCCCATCCCAGGTCTTCCCAGATGAGGCTGGGACTTGCCGGGAGGGAGGTCACAGAGTTTGCAGTATAAACATTGGACTTTGCCATCCCTTCGCTGCTATGGACCTTAGGCAATTAATCGCACTGGCCTCCATGGCCTTGGATTCCTCCCTCCACTATAAAAAGCGATGACTGGAACAACCCAGTGTCAGTGTCAGCGATAACATGGATAAGCCACAGTTACACTAAGGGCTCTCCAGGAGTCCGGTCGTTGGCATTTATTGGATCCATGCCCTTGGGTAGTCTCCTCCCACACTGACTCTGGACTGGGCTGCCATGACTGATGAGATGCAACTTTGACCCACCCAGAGGCTTGGTAAGCACTGGCACACTGCGGGGCCCATTCCCTTGGCATCCAGATGCCACATAAAGCAGCTCGGGCTATTTAGCTCCTGACCCAGCTTTCTGTTCATTCAAACCCTGGGAGGAAGTTATGATGGCTCCAGTATCTGCATTTCCTTCACACGTGGGGGAGGCCTGAGTGAGCTCCCAGCTCCTGCTGGTCTAGGACCAGCTCCTATGGGCATTGAGGTGGTAGGCTAGTAGATGGGCATTCCCTTTCTCTGTCGCTCTCTGCCTCTTGCATAAATTAAAGCAAGCGAGCAAACAAGAAAAAACCTATTTAACAAAAGGAGCTCAAGCTGCTTTACCTGACAAGGGAGTCTCCATCTTCCAGGCTGCCCCCACAGTTGAGACCATTCTAAGTTTCCCAGCTCCAGCTGACCAAACAGCCATCTCCTGCCTCCTCACTCAGCCCAGGCAAGACCAATGGAAGAGTAGCAGGATACGAAATTAATGAACTCAATGGCACTAGTGTACGCAAATAATTCCATGGCTGAGAAAGAAATTGTAAGTACAGTCCCCTTTAAAATAGAGGAGAGGAATCTAAATACCTAGGAATTAAGCTAGCTAAATATGTGAAAGACCTCTATGATGAAAATTATAAATCATTTAAAAAGGAAATAGAAGAAGACCTTGAAAAATGGAGAACCTTACCATGTTCTTGGATTGGCAGGATCAACATTATCAAAACGACCATATTACCAAAAGCAATATACAGATTCAATGCAATCCCAATCAAAATCCCTACAACATTCTTCTCAGAAATAGAAAAGATGATACAAAAGTTCATCTGGAATCACAGAAGACCATGAATAGCTAAAGCTATCCTGAAAAATAGAAATCAAACTGGAGGAATCACAATTCCAGACCTAAAGACATACTACAGAGTAGTGGTTATCAAAACAGTCTGGTACTGGTACAGAAACAGAGAAGAAGATGAGTAGAACAGAATAGAAACACCAGAAGGGAATCCACACATGTATAATGAACTAATCTTTGACAAGAAAACTGAAAACAATCCAGGTAAAAAGCCTAGTCTGTTCAACAAATGCTGTTGGGACAACTGGATAGCAACTTGCAGAATAAAGAAGCAAGACCCACACCTGTCGCATTATACAAAAATCAGCTCTAAATGGATCAAGGACCTAAATCTACACCCAGAAACCATCAAACTATTAAAGGAAAACATAGGAAGCACACTCCAAGATATAGAAATAGGGAAAGACTTCTTAGAAAAGACACCTAAAGCAACGACAATCAAATCGAAAATGAACAAATGGGACTACAGCAAACTAAAAAGCTTCTGTACAGCAAAGGAAACAATTAACAAAGTGAAGAAGCAACCAACAGAATGGCAGAAAATTTTTGCAAACTACACAAGTGATAGGGGACTAATATCCAGGATCTACAAAGAGCTTCAGAAACCCAGGGACAGAAAAAAAAAAAAAAGCCCTGTAACAAAATGGGCAAAAGAAATGAACACACATTTCTCAAAAGAACAGGTTCAAATGGCTAACAGACATGAAAAGATGCTCAGGCTCCCTAGCCATCAGAGAGAAACAAATGAAAACCACCTTGAGGTACCACCTAACTCCAGTGAGACTGGCCTACATTCAGAACTCAACTAACAACACCTGCTGGCGTGGATGTGGGGAGAAAGACACCCTCTTTCACTGCTGGTGGGAGTGTAGGCTAGTACAACCACTGTGGAAATCAGTATGGAGAGTGCTTGGAAAATTGCAAATAAACCTGCCATATGACCCAGCTATCCCGCTCCTAGGAATATACCCAAAAGAAGTGAAATCTGCATATGAGAAGGGGATCTGTAATCCTATATTTACAGCAGTACAATCTACAATAGCAAAGACATGGAAACAAATCAGATGTGCATCCAACGAAGAGTGGTTAAAGAAACTGTGGTACATCTACTCCATGGAATATTATTCAGCTATTAAGAAGAATGAAATTATTCTATTTACAACCAGGTGGTCCCAACTAGAAACCATTACGCTCAGTGAAATGAGTCGATCACAAATGAACAAATACCATATATTCTCTCTCATAAAAGGAAGCCATCATGGAAAGTATAACTCCAACAGTCCAATATATACTGTTTTTTCGATTGTTTGCTTCTTTGGCTGTATCCCATGTGTTTTGATGTTTTTGTTTCAGTTTGGTTCCTTCCAAATAATCTCTTTTCTCTAGTAGAATTCACCACATGCTCATGAAGTATAGATGGCATCATTTTTCCCCAGAGACTTCTGTGTTTCCTTTTTGTCACTCATGTGTTGGTTACTCAGTGGCGTGTTATTTTTTCAAGGTGGAATAATTTGTTGTTGATGTTGTTGTTGATGATGTGGCTGTTATAACTCATACCGGTTGTTGACCTCGTTTCATGGCTCCTCACTTATGGTAATGTATAGTGATGGAGTACTGGGGTCTGTATATACAGACGTGGAAGTACAATGGAACATGCATCCCTGCATCTAGACGAATGATGGATTCCCAATGAAACTGCTGGACATGTGTAGAATCAATAATTGCAAAAACTTGGAAGCAACCAAAATGCCCATGAACAGAAGACTGGATAAAAAAGCTATGGTTCATTTACTCCACAGAATACTATTGAGCTATTTTAAAAAATGCAATGCAGTCCTTTGTGGCCAAATGGGCCCAACTGAAAACCATTATGTTATGGGAAATGAGCCAATCCCAAAAGGTTAGATACCACATGTTTGCCTTAATTTAAAATGAAATGATGTCGATCCGAAAAACAGTACATGTAAACTGCTATGTTATTTCAACCCCGAACAGCCTGTATCTCATGCAATAAGATATTGTGAAGTAACCAATGAACCAACAATCAATGTGAGTCAGACTGCTTATGATCTACATCAAAGAATTGTAAAACTTAATATACTTTTAAGACCCTATGCTACTCAGAAATGGGGAGGGAAAGCAGAGAAATCTTCCATCTCCTTAGAATGTGTGAGGAAGACGTGACATATAACCTATCAGGAACATAACAGATAACTTATAGACAACAGACTTGAATCAGCATTAGACAATAGTAAAACTACAAAAACATATAAGGCGAATCAAGAGCGATCCTGACAACCTCTTAACAGGAGGTTAGACACACAGAGGGAGGAGGGGGAACCCCAGAATGGAGCAGGTAGACAGGAGGCTTGCATACCAACCTTGGATAACAGAGCTTGTGACTTCTATCAAATAAATGGACATCCTTCTCTGCCAGTTTGTCTCCAGTGTCTCTGCTGCAGAAGAGTACTGTCGTCTCACCCCTTGGTGGTCTCAGGGCTTGTTGGACAGAAGACCCCTGAGATTCAGGAAAGAACTGGGCCTAGGGATTGGAGACTCGGCAGAAACCCAAGAATGCCTTTCCTGACGAGCCACTTTGCATGGCTCTGCACAGCTGCTCCAGCCCTCTGTGCTCTGCAGACCACCTCTGTCCATGCATTCAGTTAGTTCATGGAGCTGCCCCCACAGTTTCCAGGGTACTCCCTACAGACCTAAAAACCAACAAGCGAAGACTGTGGTTCCTATTTTTATTTTTAAAAACCTTCATTTGTGGCCCAGCACAGTGGCTCAATTGGCTAATCCACTCTTTGCAAGCACCAGCAGCCCATATAGGCACAAATTTGTATCCCAGCTGCTTCACTTCCCATCCAGCTCACTGCTTGTGGCCTGGGAAACTAACAGAGAATGGCCCAAAGCTCCTGGTTCCTGGCTTTGGATCAGCTCAGCTCTGTAGCCCCAGCCATTGTGGGCATTTGGGGAGTGAGCCAGTAGAAGGAAGATCTTTCTAGCTTGCCTCTCTGTAAATCTACCTTTCCGATAAAAATAAATCTTTAAAAAGAAACCCTTATTTTATCTGAAAGTTAGATAAAGAGAGGATATCTTTCATTCATTGTTTTGGTCTCTAAATGTCAGCAGTAGCCAGGACTGGGCGAGGCCAGCACTAAGAGCCTGTAACCTAATCGGGGTTTCCCACGTGGGTGCAAGAACACAAGTACTTAAGCCATTACCACTACCTCCCAGGATGTGTGTTAGCAGGAAGCTGGATTGGAAACACAACAGCTGGGACATGAACCAGGCACTCCAGCATGGGATGCAGATGTCACAAGCAGGGATTTGACCCACTGCACCCAAGCCCTGCTCTGTGACGACTGTCTCAACTCCACCTTCCAGTTCCTGAGAAGGACATCATTGGCCTTCCCTGGGTCAAGTGTTTATCCTCAGAGCTGCCAGTCAGCTAGGAGGAAGAGGAGCTGACCCACAGGGAGTGATGGATGTAGATCTTGGACCAGGAAGGTGCCCCTCATCTCTACTCTGCAGGGCAAAGCCCCATGCTTTTTTTTGGTGCATAAGGCCGGGAGCGATCCGCCTCCCCTCTATCTCTGCAGGCTTCCCCCCCCATCTCCGTCCCACCAATACAAATATACTTTGTGACCACAGGCCTCTGCAGCTGCTGCTCACGCTCTGCAGAATTCTCTCTATTCCACCTGTGTAGCTTCTGCTTATGTTTCCAACAACCCACAGGCATCACATCCCCATGGAGTAGAACAAGTGGATTCTAAGCCTCACTGTCCTGGAAATTCATCCTCTCAGTTGTCACTTGGAATGTCCTTGTCCTCACGGAGCACCAGCCACAGAAAACACATGAATATATAACACGCATAGTAAACTGCCATAGATAGTCCCACTGATCAGAAATCCATAGGTACTGGCATTTCTAAACTATCACTGTGTGATTGATGCCAACAGAAGATAAAACCTTTGTCATGTACCAACTAAAATAATGTTAGGTTGTGGAGAGCAGGGGTGTGGGACCAAGAGACATCCTTGATCAGGATGCCAGTTGCTCCATGCTATTAGCTCAATACACCATGGCCAAACAAAGACTACATTTCCCAGCCTCCCTTGCAGCTAGCTGTGGTCAGTGCTTGGGATGTTTGCATGACTATTGCATTTCATGTTTCAAAGGAGATGGCTTGACCTTCACTTTTTCTCTTCCCCTTTCACAAGCTGATGCAAGCAGTGCTCATGACCCCACTGTAACCAGGTCCCAGAGGGCAACATCCTAGGAACTGTGATGCAACAGGATGCAAGGAGTAGGAACCAAATCCCCAGCTGATCTGCTGGGGCTGAGCAGGTCTCCTTCCTGAGAGGTCAATTCGGTGTATCTTCTGTAAGCCTTTCTGTGTGTGTTTGTGTGTGTGTGTGTGAGAGAGAGAGAGATCATAGCAGCTTGGCCCCCTCCCAGGCACAGTAGGCAGAGAAGCTCTCAAGAGCAGCTATGAAATCTGTTGTCTTTTTTTTTTTAAGATTTATCTTATTTCTATTAGAAAGTAAGATATATATAGAGAGGAGGAGAGACACAGAGGAAGATCTTCTGTCTTTTTATGGGTTTATTTTTTATCACTTTTTATGGGTTCATTTCTTGTCAGTTCAGTCATCCATTCAGAGGTTTATTGAGCATTCATATATATGCATATTCCAAAAGATTTATTTGTTTTTCTTGGAAAGGTAGATCTATAGAGAGGAGATACAGAGACAAAGATCTTTCGTCTGATGAGTCACTCCCCAAATGGCTGGCAACGGCTGGAGCTGAGCTGATCTGAAGCCAGGTGTCTAAAATCTCCTCCGGGTGTCCCACATGGGTTCAGGGTCACAAGGCTTGGGCCATCCTCCATTGCTTTCCCAGACCTCAAGCAGGAAACTGAATGGGAAATAGAGCAGCCAGGTCGTGAACCGGGGCCCATATAAGATTCTGGTGCATACAAGGTGAGGGTTTTAGCCACTAGGCTACCACACCAGACCCAAACATTTGTATTTGTGAGATGTTACTCTGGAGAGCTGGAGATTAAAAAAAAAAAAAGGGGAGACTCGCAAGATGGCCGACATAGGAGGAAGACTGTGAGGGAGCTCACAGACAGAGAGGGCTAGAACACGACAAAAGCATAAGTGGAGCAGCATAGAGCTACAAGGAGAAGAACGTGAAGTTCCCTGGACAGTGTGGAGCCAAAAAAATCCACACAACTCAGAAGAGCAACCAGGGAAAAACAAAACAAAACAAAACAAAGGGCAGGGAAGATGACTTTCCGCTCCTGACCTGCTAAGTCACCTTTGAGTGCAGACGCTGAAAGCCTCAGGACCCGCAGACCTCAGGACCCACAGACGCTGTGGCCGTCAGGACTGGCAGTCATCAGGACCCGCTGGCACATGCCCACCCTTGTCGCCAGGACCAGCCAGGACCTGCACCCGCTGCAGTCATCAGGACCCGCTGGCATCAGGACCCGCTGGCATCCGCCCACCCTAGTTGTCAAGTCCTGCCAGGACCTACACCTGCCACAGTCTCCAGGTCCCATTGGGACCCGCCAGAACCTGCACCCGCCTGCAGTCGCCAGGAGATGCACCCGCTGTGAGGGTTCCCAGCAGAGGAAGAGGCAGACTGCAAAAACCTGAGGTTTGAGTGAGTTGGGTGGGGACAGTGGTGGGTCGGAGGCTCCGGGAGTTGGCCCCCCAGGGGAATGCACAGAGCCTGATCACCCTTGGTGCTCATCTCCCCGCCCCACCCCCCCCGAGATTCCAGTGTCTGGGGACACAGGACGAGTGCCTTGAAACTGCCTAAACTGTGTCTGGGAGGTGACGCACAGCGATCCTGTACACTGAGGAGAAAGGCAAAAGGCACAATGAATACTCCCCCGTGCCTTTGCGGTCTGGCACTCAGCTGGGCAGTGCTGTCCCACAGGAACCAGAGCACGCTTCTGGGCTGGGCGGTCCTGTGCTAGTGCTGGGGCGGTCGGTCCCCCTGCAAGTGCTGGGGTAGGTGGGCCTTAGCAGGAGGCGCTTCCAGAGAGCACCTGGAACACCCCACGCCCTATAATCCCGTGCTTCGGAGATGCACCAGGAGGGCACTGCAGACCCGTGTGCAGGAGGCATTCCCAGAGAGCACCTGGAACCTCCACGCCCTGCAGTCCCTGGCACTGGGGACACACTGAGAAAGCACCTAGAATCCTCCGAGCCCTGTGATCCCATGCACAGGGGGCGCGCACAGAGAGTACCTTCACTCCCCCATGCCCTGTGGTAGCATACCTGTAGGGGACGAGCTGAGAGTGTGCTTTGAATCCGCTGGGTCCTGGATGTGGTGCCCTGAGGTCCAGTGTTCTGGAGACGCACCAAAAGTGCCTTGAAAATTCCCACACCTTACTACTCCACGCCTGCAGACTCCAATCTCTACGGGATAGTGCTTGAAGACCCCTCAGCACACTGGTGCCTAGGTCTCTCAAAAAAGAAACACTAACACAATGGGAAGAAATACCAGAAAAGGTAATGATCCAGATGAAACCCGCATGTGGAGCATTGGTTTGTGTGGGATGCTCTACCAGGTTCATTCCTACATAATGCACTCAAAGGGCATTAAGCCTAGAGTGTGAAAACTGAGTTTCCTTGAGAGCTGCATGGAAGCCTGATGGTGTGTGAAGTTATTGAGCCAAATGGAGTTGTTCTCCCACAAGAACCACTCTACTGATTCTTCTTCAATATGCGCTTCACCAACATGCAGTGTTTCCTTGATTGAATTAGCTCTCACACCAATATTTGTTCCTAGAGCCTTTGCATTGAGGGCTATCTGAAAATGGCTTTGGCGCTGAATTGGTCTGTGAATGTGGAGTTGGTGGCATGTGAAACCCGCATGTAGAACATTGGTTTGTGTGGGAAGCTCAATAAGCTTCATTTCAGTTCTAGATAATGCACTCAAAGATCATTAAGCCTAGAGTGTGAAAACTGAGTTTCCTTGAGAGCTGCCTGGAAGCCTGATGGTGTGTGAAGTTAATGAGCCAAATGGAGTTGTTCTCCCACAAGAACCACTCAGCTGATTCTTCTTCAATATGCGCTTCACCAACATGCAGTGTTTCCTTGATTGAATTAGCTCTCACACCAATGTTTGCGCCTAGAGCCTTTGTATTGAGGGCTCTCTGAAAACGGTTTTGGCGCTGAAGTGGTCTGTGAATGTGGAGTTGGTGGCATGTGAAACCCGCATGTGGAGCATTCGTTTATGTGAGATGCTCTACCAGGTTCATTACTACATAATGCACTCAAAGGGCATTAAGCATAGAGTGTGAAAACTGAGTTTCCTTGAGAGCTGCATGGAAGTCTGATGGTGTGTGAAGTTAGTGAGCCAAATGGAGTTGTTCTCCCACAAGAACCACTCGGCTGATTCTTCTTCAATATTCCCTTGACCAACATGCAGTGTTTCCTTGATTGAATTAGCTCTCACACCAATATTTGTGCCTAGAGCCTTTGTATTGAGGGCTATCCGAAAACGGCTTTGGCGCTGAAGTGGTCTGTGAATGTGGAGTTGGTGGCATGTGAAACCCGCATGTGGAGCACTGGTTTGTGTGGGAAGCTCAATAAGCTTCATTTCCGTCTTAGTCACTCAAAGGGCATTAAGCCTAGAGTGTGAAAACTGAGTTTCCGTGAGAGATGCTTGGAAGCCTGATGGTGTGTGAAGTTAGTGAGCCAAATGGAGTTGTTCTCCCACAAGAACCACTCGGCTGATTCTTCTTCAATATTACCTTCAAAAACATGCAGTGTTTCCTTCATTGAATTAGCTCTCACACCAATATTTGCGCCTAGAGCCTTTGTATTGAGGGCTATCTGAAAACGGCTTTGGCGCTGAAGTTGCCTGTGAATGTGGAGTTGGTGGCATGTGAAACCCGCATGTGGAGCTTTGGTTTGTGTGGGAAGCTCACCAATCTTCATTTCAGTCTGAGGCACTCAAAAGGCATTAAGCATAGAGTGTGAAAACTGAGTTTCCTTGAGAGCTGCCTGGAAGCCTGATGGTGTGTGAAGTTAATGAGCCAAATGGAGTTGTCCTCCCACAAGAACCACTCGGCTGATTCTTCTTCAATATGCGCTTCACCAACATGCAGTGTTTCCTAGATTGAATTAGCTCTCACACCAATATTTGCACCTAGAGCCTTTGTATTGAGGGCTATCTGAAAACGGGATTTGCTAGGAAGTGGTCTGTGAATGTGGAGTTGGTGGCATGTGAAACCCGCATGTGGAGCATTGGTTTGTGTGGGAAGCTCTCTAAGCCTCTTTTCAGTTCTAGATAATGCACTGAAAGGGCGTTAAGCCTAGAGTGTGAAAACTGAGTTTCCTTGAGAGCTGCATGGAAGTCTAATGGTGTGTGAAGTTAGTGAGGCAAATGGAGTTGTTCTCCCACAAGAACCACTGGGCTGATTCTTCTTCAATATGCGCTTCACCAACATGCAGTGTTTCCTTGAATGAATTAGCTCTCACACCAATATCTGTGCCTAGAGCCTTTGTATTGAGGGCTATCTGAGAACGGCTTTGGCGCTGAATTGGTCTGTGAATGTGGAGTTGGTGGCATGTGAAACCCGCATGTGGAGCATTGGTTTGTGTGGGAAGCTCACCAAGCTTCATTTCAGTGCTAGGCACTCAAAGGACACTCACCATAGGGTGTGAAAACTGAGTTTCCTTGAGAGCTGCTTGGAAGCCTGATGGTGTGTGGAGTTAGTGAGCCAAATGGAGTTGTTCTCCCACAAGAACCACTCGGCTGATTCTTCTTCAATATGCGCTTCACCCACATGCAGTGTTTCCTTGATTGATTTAGCTCTCCCACCAATATTTACGCCTAGAGCCTTTGTATTGAGGGCTTTCTGAAAACGGCTTTGTCCCTGAAGTGGTCTGTGAATGTGGAGTTGGTGGCATGTGAAACCCGCATGAGGAGCACTGGTTTGTGTGGGAAGCTCAATAAGCTTCATTTCAGTTCTAGATAATGCACTCAAAGATCATTAAGCCTAGAGTGTGAAAACTGAGTTTCCTTGAGAGCTGCTTGGAAGCCTGATGGTGTGTGAAGTTAGTGAGCCAAATGGAGTTGTTCTCCCACAAGAACCACTGGGCTGATTCTTCTTCAATATGCGCTTCACCAACATGCAGTGTTTCCTTGATTGATTTAGCGCTTCCACCAATATTTGCGCCTAGAACCTTTGTATTCAGGGCTTTCTGAAATCGGCTTTGGCGCTGAAGTGGTCTGTGAATGTGGAGTTGTTGGCATGTGAAACCCGAATGTAGAACATTGGTTTTAGTGGGAAGCTCACCAAACTTCGTTTCAGTCCTAGGCACTCAAAGGGCATTAAGCCTAGAGTGCGAAAACTGAGTTTCCTTGAGATCTGCTTGGGAGCCTGATGGTGTGTGAAGTTCGTGAGCCAAATGGAGTTGTTCTCCCACAAGAACCACTCGGCTGATTCTTCTTCAATATTCGCTTCACCAACATGCAGTGTTTCCTTGATTGAATTAGCTCTCACACCAATATTTGTGCCTAGAGCCTTTGCATTGAGGGCTATCTGAAAACGGCTTTGGTGCTGAAGTGGTCTGTGAATGTGGAGTTGGTGGCATGTGAAACCCGCATGTGGAGTATTGGTTTGTGTGGGATGCTCTACCAGGTTCATTCCTACATAATGCACTCAAAGGGCATTAAGCCTAGAGTGTGAAAACTGAGTTTCCTTGAGAGCTGCATGGAAGCCTGATGGTGTGTGAAGTTCGTGAGCCAAATGGAGTTGTTCTCCCACAAGAACCACTC
This sequence comes from Ochotona princeps, assembly GCF_030435755.1. NCBI lineage: Eukaryota > Metazoa > Chordata > Mammalia > Lagomorpha > Ochotonidae > Ochotona > Ochotona princeps. The sequence continues at coordinate 32,371,991 of NC_080857.1, forward strand.
TACTGATTCTTCTTCAATATGCGCTTCACCAACATGCAGTGTTTCCTTGATTGAATTAGCTCTCACACCAATATTTGTGCCTAGAGCCTTTGCATTGAGGGCTATCTGAAAATGGCTTTGGCGCTGAAGTGGTCTGTGAATGTGGAGTTGTTGGCATGTGAAACCCGCATGTAGAACATTGGTTTTAGTGGGAAGCTCACCATGCTTCGTTTCAGTCCTAGGCACTCAAAGGGCATTAAGCCTAGAGTGCGAAAACTGAGTTTCCTTGAGATCTGCTTGGGAGCCTGATGGTGTGTGAAGTTCGTGAGCCAAATGGAGTTGTTCTCCCACAAGAACCACTCGGCTGATTCTTCTTCAATATGCGCTTAACCAACATGCAGTGTTTCCTTGATTGAATTAGCTCTCACACCAATATTTGCGCCTAGAGCCTTTGCATTGAGGGCTATCTGAAAACGGCTTTGGTGCTGAAGTGGTCTGTGAATGTTGAGTTGGTGACATGTGAAACCCGCATGTGGAGCATTGGTTTGTGTGGGATGCTCTACCAGGTTCATTCCTACATAATGCACTCAAAGGGCATTAACCAAGAGTGTGAAAACTGAGTTTCCTTGAGAGCTGCATGGAAGCCTGATGGTGTGTGAAGTTAGTGAGCCAAATGGAGTTGTTCTCCCACAAGAACCACTCGGCTGATTCTTCTTCAATATGCGCTTCACCAACATGCAGTGTTTCCTTGATTGAATTAGCTCTCACACCAATATTTGCGCCTACAGCCTTTGTATTGAGGGCTCTCTGAAAACGGTTTTGGCGCTGAAGTTGTCTGTGAATGTAGAGTTGGTGGCATGTGAAACACGCATGTGGAGCATTCGTTTGTGTGGGATGTTATACCAGGTTCACTCCTACATAATGCACTCAAAGGGCATTAAGCTTAGAGTGTGAAAACTGAGTTTCCTTGAGAGCTGCTTGGAAGCCTGATGGTGAGTGAAGTTATTGAGCCAAATGGAGTTGTTCTCCCACAAGAACCACTCTACTGATTTTTCTTCAATATGCGTTTGACCAACATGCATTGTTTCCTTGATTGAATTAGCTCTCACTCCAATATTTGTGCCTAGAGCCTTTGCATTGAGGGTTTTCCTAAAACGGCTTTGGCGCTGAAGTGGTCTGTGAATGTGGAGTTGGTGGCATGTGAAACCCGCATGTGGAGCATTGGTTTGTGTGGGATGCTGTGCCATGTTCATTCCAGATAATGCACTCAAAGGGCACTAAGCATAGAGTGTGAAAACCGAGTTTCCTTGAGAGCTGCTTGGAAGCCTAATGGTGTGTGAAGTTAGTGAGCCAAATGGAGTTGTTCCCCCACAAGAACCACTCGGCTGATTCTTCTTCAATATGCGCTTCACCAACATGCAGTGTTTCCTTGATTGAATTAGCTCTCACACAAATATTTGGGCCTGGAGCCTTTGCATTGAGGGCTATCTGAAAATGGCTTTTGCACTGAAGTGGTCTGTGAATGTGGAGTTGGTGGCATGTGAAACCCGCAGGTAGAACATTGGTTTGTGTGTGAGGCTCACCAAGCTTCATTTCAGTCCTAGGCACTCAAAGGGCATTAACCAAGACTGTGAAAACTGAGTTTCCTTGAGAGCTGCTTGGAAGCCTGATGGTGTGTGAAGTTAGTGAGCCAAATGGAGTTGTTCTCCCACAAGAACCATTCGGCTGATTCTTCTTCAATATGCGCTTCACCAACATGCAGTGTTTCCTTGATTGAATTAGCTCTCACACCAATATTTGAGCCTAGAGCCTTTGTATTGAGGGCTATCTGAAAACGGCTTTGGCGCTGAAGTGGTCTGTGAATGTGGAGTTGGTGGCATGTGAAACCCGCATGTAGAACATTGGTTTGTGTGTGAGTCTCACCAAGCTTCATTTCAGTCCTAGGCACTCAAAGAGCATTAAGCCTAGAGTGTGAAAACTGAGTTTCCGTGAGAGATGCTTGGAAGCCTGATGGTGTGTGAAGTTAGTGAGCCAAATAGAGTTGTTCTCCCACAAGAACCACTCGGCTGATTCTTCTTCAATATGCGCTTCACCAACATGCAGTGTTTCCTTGATTGAATTAGCTCTCACACCAATATTTGTGCCTACAGCCTTTGTATTGAGGGCTTTGTGAAAATGGCTTTGGGGCTGAAGTGGTCTGTGAATGTGGAGTTGGTGGCATGTGAAACCCGCATGTGGAGCATTGGTTTATGTGGGAAGCTCACCAAGCTTCATTTCTGTTCTAGGCACTAAAAGGGCATTAAGCCTAGAGTGTGAAAACTGAGTTTCCGTGAGAGCTGCCTGGAAGCCTGATGGTGTGTGAAGTTCGTGAGCCAAATGGAGTTGTTCTCCCACAAGAACCACTCGGCTGATTCTTCTTCAATATGCGCTTCACCAACATGCAGTGTTTCCTTGATTGAATTAGCTCTCACACCAATATTTGTGCCTACAGCCTTTGTATTGAGGGCTATCTGAAAACGGCTTTGGCGCTGAAGTGGTTTATGAATGTGGAGTTGGTGGCATGTGAAACCCGCATGTGGAGCATTGGTTTGTGTGGTATGCTCTACCAGGTTCATTTCTACATAATGCACTCAAAGGGCATTAACCATGAGTCTGAAAACTGAGTTTCCTTGAGAGCTGCTTGGAATCCTGAATGTGTGTGAAGTTAGTGAGGCAAATGGAGTTGTTCTCCCATAAGAACCACTCGGCTGATTCTTCTTCAATATGCGCTTCACCAACATGCAGTGTTTCCTTGATTGAATTAGCTCTCACAGCAATATTTGTGCCTAGAGCCTTTGCATTGAGGGCTATCTGAAAACGGCTTTGGCGCTGAAGTGGTCTGTGAATGTGGAGTTGGTGGCATGTGAAACCCGCATGTGGAGCATTGGTTTGTGTGATGCTCTACCAGGTCCATTCCTACATAATGCACTCAAAGGGCATTAAGCCTAGAGTGTGAAAACTGAGTTTCCTTGAGAGCTGCTTGGAACCCTGATGGTCTGTGAAGTTAGTGAGCCAAATGGAGTTATTCTCCCACAAGAACCACTCGGCTGATTCTTCTTCAATATGTGCTTCACCAACATGCAGTGTTTCCTTGATTGAATTAGCTCTCACACCAATATTTGCGCCTAGAGCCTTTGCAATGAGGGCTATCTGAAAACGGCTTTGGCGCTGAAGTTGTCTGTGAATGTGGAGTTGGTGGCATGTGAAACCCGCATGTGGAGCATTCGTTTATGTGGGAAGCTCACCAAGCTTCATTTCAGTCCTAGACACTCAAAGGCCATTAACCAAGAGTCTGAAAACTGAGTTTCCTTGAGAGCTGCATGGAAGTCTGATGGTGTGTGAAGTTAGTGAGCCAAATGGAGTTGTTCTCCCACAAGAACCACTCGGCTGATTCTTCTTCAATATTCCCTTCACCAACATGCAGTGTTTCCTTGATTGATTTAGCTCTCCCACAAATATTTGTGCCTAGAGCCTTTGTATTGAGGGCTATCTGAAACCGGCTTTGGCGCTGAAGTGGTCTGTGAATGTGGAGTTGGTGGCATGTGAAACCCGCATGTAGAACATTAGTTTGTGTGGGAAGCTCACCAAGCTTCATTTCAGTCCTAGGCACTCAAAGGGCATTAAGCCTAGAGTGTGAAAGCTGAGTTTCCTTGAGAGCTGCTTGGAAGCCTGATGGTGTGTGAAGTTAATGAGCCAAATGGAGTTGTTCTCCCACAAGAACCACTCGGCTGATTCTTCTTCAATATGCGCTTCACCAACATGCAGTGTTTCCTTGATTGAATTAGCTCTCACACCAATATTTGTGCCTAGAGCCTTTTTATTGAGGGCTCTCTGAAAACGGCTTTGGTGCTGAAGTGGTCTGTGAATGTGGAGTTGGTGGCATGTGAAACCCGTATGTGGAGCATTCGTTTATGTGGGATGCTCTACCAGGTTCATTCCTAGATAATGCACTCAAAGGGCATTAAGCATAGAGTGTGAAAACTGAGTTTCCTTGAGAGCTGCATGGAAGTCTGATGGTGTGTGAAGTTAGTGAGCCAAATGGAGTTGTTCTCCCACAAGAACCACTCGGCTGATTCTTCTTTAATATGCGCTTCACCAACATGCAGTGTTTCCTTGATTGAATTAGCTCTCACACCAATATTTGCGCCTAGAGCCTTTCCATTGAGGGTTTTCTGAAAACGGCTTTGGCGCTAAGATGTCTGTGAATGTGGAGTTGGTGGCATGTGAAACCCGCATGTGGAGCATTCGTTTGTGTGGGATGCTCTACCAGGTTCATTCCTAGATAATGACTCAAAGGGCATTAAGCCTAGAGTGTGAAAACTGAGTTTCCTTGAGAGCTGCTTGGAATCCTGAATGTGTGTGAAGTTAGTGAGCCAAATGGAGTTATTCTTCCACAAGAGCCACTCGGCTGATCCTTCTTCAATATTCCCTTCACCAACATGCAGTGTTTCCTTGATTGAATTAGCTCTCACACCAATATTTGCGCCTAGAGCCTTTGCAATGAGGGCTATCTGAAAACGGCATTGGCTAGGAAGTAGTCTGTGAATGTGGAGTTGGCGGCATGTGAAACCCGCATGTGGAGCATTGGTTTGTGTGATGCTCTACCAGGTTCATTCCTACATAATGCACTCAAAGGGCATTAAGCATAGAGTGTGAAAACTGAGTTTCCTTGAGAGCTGCTTGGAAGCCTGATGGTGTGTGAAGTTAGTGAGCCAAATGGAGTTGTTCTCCCACAAGAACCCCTCGGCTGATTCTTCTTCAATATGCGCTTCACCAACATGCAGTGTTTCCTTGATTGAATTCGCTCTCACACCAATATTTGCGCCTACAGCCTTTGTATTGAGGGCTATCTGAAAACGGCTTTGGCGCTGAAGTGGTCTGTGAATGTGGAGTTGGTGGCATGTGAAACCCGCATGTGGAGCATTGGTTTGTGTGGGATGCTCTACCAGGTTCATTCCTACATAATGCACTCAAAGGGCATTAAGGCTAGAGTGTGAAAACTGAGTTTCCTTGAGAGCTGCATGGAAGTCTGATGGTGTGTGAAGTTAGTGAGCCAAATGGAGTTGTTCTCCCACAAGAACCACTCGGCTGATTCTTCTTCAATATTCCCTTCACCAACATGCAGTGTTTCCTTGATTGAATTAGCTCTCACACCAATATTTGCGCCTAGAGCCTTTGTATTGAGGGCTATCTGAAAACGGCTTTGGCGCTGAAGTGGTCTGTGAATGTGGAGTTGGTGGCATGTGAAACCCGCATGTGTAGCATTGGATTTATGTGGAAAGCCCACCAAGCTTCATTTCAGTCCTAGGCATTCAAAGGGCATTAAGCCTAGAGTGTGAAAACTGAGTTTCCTTGAGAGCTGCTTGGAAGCCTGATGGTGTGTGAAGTTATTGAGCCAAATGGAGTTGTTCTCCCACAAGAACCACTCGGCTGATTCTTCTTCAATATGCGCTTCACCAACATGCAGTGTTTCCTTGATTGAATTAGCTCTCACAGCAATATTTGTGCCTAGAGCCTTTGCATTGAGGGCTATCTGAAAACGGCTTTGGCGCTGAAGTGGTCTGTGAATGTGGAGTTGGTGGCATGTGAAACCCGCATGTGGAGCATTGGTTTGTGTGGGAAGCTCACCAAGCTTCATTTCAGTCCTAGGCACTCAAAAGGCATTAAGCATAGAGTGTGAAAACTGAGTTTCCTTGAGATATGACTGGAAGCCTGATGGTGTGTGAAGTTAAAGAGTTAAATGGAGTTGTCCTCCCACAAGAACCACTCGGTTGATTCTTCTTCAATATGCGCTTCACCAACATGCAGTGTTTCCTTGATTGAATTAGCTCTCACACCAATATTTGCGCCTAGAGCCTTTGTATTGAGGGCTATCTGAAAACGGCTTTGGCGCTGAAGTGGTCTGTGAATGTGGAGTTGGTGGCATGTGAAACCCGCATGTGGAGCATTCGTTTATGTGGGATGCTCTACCAGGGTCATTCCTACATAATGCACTCAAAGGGCATTAAGCTTAGAGTGTGAAAACTGAATTTCCTTGAGAGCTGCTTGGAAGCCTGATGGTGTGTGAATTTAGTGAGCCAAATGGAGTTGTTCTCCCACAAGAACCCCTCGGCTGATTCTTCTTCAATATTCCCTTCACCAACATGCAGTGTTTCCTTGATTGAATTAGCTCTCCCACCAATATTTGCGCCTAGAGCCTTTGTGTGAGGGCTATCCGAAAACGGCTTTGGCGCTGAAGTTGCCTGTGAATGTGGAGTTGTTGGCATGTGAAACCCGCATGTGGAGCACTGGTTTGTGTGGGAAGCTCAATAAGCTTCATTTCCATCTTAGGCACTCAAAGGGCATTAAGCCTAGAGTGTGAAAACTGAGTTTCCGTGAGAGCTGCTTGGAAGCCTGATGGTGTGTGAAGTTAGTGAGCCAAATGGAGTTGTTCTCCCACAAGAACCACTCGGCTGATTCTTCTTCAATATGCGCTTCACCAACATGCAGTGTTTCCTTGATTGATTTAGCTCTCCCACAAATATTTGCGCCTAGAGCCTTTGTATTGAGGGCTTTCTGAAAACGGCTTTGGCGCTGAAGTGGTCTGTGAATGTGGAGTTGGTGGCATGTGAAACCCGCATGTGGAGCTTTGGTTTGTGTGGGAAGCTCACCAAGCTTCATTTCAGTCCTAGGCACTCAAAAGGCATTAAGCATAGAGTGTGAAAACTGAGTTTCCTTGAGAGCTGCCTGGAAGCCTGATGGTGTGTGAAGTTAATGAGCCAAATGGAGTTGTCCTCCCACAAAAACCACTCGGCTGATTCTTCTTCAATATGCGCTTCACCAACATGCAGTGTTTCCTTGATTGAATTAGCTCTCACAGCAATATTTGTGCCTAGAGCCTTTGTATTGAGGGCTATCTGAAAACGGCTTTGGCGCTGAAGTGGTCTGTGAATGTGGAGTTGGTGGCATGTGAAACCCGCATGTGGAGCATTGGTTTGTGTGGGATGCTCTACCAGGTTCATTCCTACATAATGCACTCAAAGGGCACTAAGCATAAAGTGTGAAAACTGAGTTTCCTTGAGAGCTGCATGGAAGCCTGATGGTGTGTGAAGTTAGTGAGCCAAATGGAGTTGTTCTACCACAAGAACCACTCTACTGATTCTTCTTCAATATGCGCTTCACCAACATGCAGTGTTTCCTTGATTGAATTCGCTCTCACACCAATATTTGTGCCTACATCCTTTGTATGGAGGGCTCTCTGAAAATGGCTTTGTCGCTGAAGTGGTCTGTGAATGTGGAGTTGGTGGCATGTGAAACCCGCATGTGGAGCATTGGTTTGTGTGGGATGCTGTGCCAGGTTCATTCCAGATAATGCACTCAAAGGGCATTCAGCATAGAGTGTGAAAACCGAGTTTCCTTGAGAGCAGCTTGGAAGCGTGATTTTGTGTGAAGTTCGTGAGCCAAATGGAGTTGTTCTCCCACAAGAACCACTCGGCTGATTCTTCTTCAATATTCCCTTCACCAACATGCAGTGTTTCCTTGATTGAATTAGCTCTCACACCAATATTTGCGCCTAGAGCCTTTGTATTGAGGGCTATCTGAAAACGGCTTTGTCGCTGAAGTGGTCTGTGAATGTGGAGTTGGTGGCATGTGAAACCCGCATGTAGAACATTGGTTTGTGTGTGAGGCTTACCAAGCTTCATTTCAGTCCTAGGCACTCAAAGGGCATTAAGCCTAGAGTGTGAAAACTGAGTTTCCTTGAGAGCTGCTTGGAAGCCTGATGGTGTGTGAATTTAGTGAGCCAAATGGAGTTGTTCTCCCACAAGAACCACTCGGCTGATTCTTCTTCAATATGCGCTTCACCAACATGCAGTGCTTCCTTGATTGAATTCGCTCTCACACCAATATTTGTGCCTACAGCCTTTGTATTGAGGGCTTTGTGAAAATGGCTTTGCTGCTGAAGTGGTCTGTGAATGTGGAGTTGGTGGCATGTGAAACCCGCATGTGGAGCATTGGTTTGTGTGGGAAGCTCACCAAGCTTCATTTCCGTCTTAGGCACTCAAATGGTATTAGATAAGAGCGTGAAATAATAAGAATAAGAGTCTTTGTATATAAGAATAAGAGTCTTTGTATTGAGGGCTATCTGAAAATGGCTTTGGCGCTGAAGTCGTCTGTGAATGTGGAGTTGGTGGCATGTGAAACCCGCATGTGGAGCATTGGTTTGTGTGGGATGCTGTGCCAGGTTCATTCCAGATAATGCACTCAAAGGGCATTCAGCATAGAGTGTGAAAACCGAGTTTCCTTGAGAGCAGCTTGGAAGCGTGATTTTGTGTGAAGTTCGTGAGCCAAAAGGAGTTATTCTCCCACAAGAACCAATCGGCTGATTCTTCTTCAATATGCGCTTCACTAACATGCAGTGTTTCCTTGATTGATTTAGCTGTCCCACCAATATTTGTGCCTACAGTCTTTGTTGAGTGCTTTGTGAAAATGGCTTTGGTGCTGAATTGGTCTGTGAATGTGGAGTTGGTGGCATGTGAAACCCGCATGTGGAGCATTGGTTTGTGTGGGAAGCTCACCAAGCTTCATTTCCGTCTTAGGCACTCAAATGGCATTAGATAAGAGTGTGAAATAATAAGAATAAGAGTCTTTGTATATAAGAACAAGAGTCTTTGTATTGAGGGCTATCTGAAAATGGCTTTGGAGCTGAAGTGGTCTGTGAATGTGGAGTTGGTGGCATGTGAAACCCGCATGTGGAGCATTGGTTTGTGTGGGAAGCGCAATAAGCTAGATTTCAGTCTTAGGCACTCAAAGGGCATTAGGCCTAGAGTGTGAAAACTGAGTTTCCTTGAGAGCTGCTTGGAAGCCTGATGGTGTGTGAAGTTAGTGAGCCAAATGGAGCTGTTCTCCCACAAGAACCACTCAGCTGATTCTTCTTCAATATGCGCTTCACCAACATGCAGTGTTTCCTTGATTGATTTAGCTCTCCAACCAATATTTGCGGATAGAGCCTTTGTATTGAGGGGTATCTGAAAACTGCTTTGGCGCTGAAGTGGTCTGTGAATGTGGAGTTGGTGGCATGTGAAACCCGCATGTAGAACATTGGTTTGTGTGGGAAGCTCATCAAGCTTCATTTCAGTCCTAAGCACTCAAAGGGCATTAAGCCTAGAGTGTGAAAACTGAGTTTCCTTGAGAGCTGCCTGGAAGCCTGATGGTGTGTGAAGTTAATGAGCCAAATGGAGTTGTTCTCCCACAAGAACCACTCGGCTGATTCTTCTTCAATATGCGCTTCACCAACATGCAGTGTTTCCTTGACTGAATTAGCTCTCACACCAATATTTGCGCCTAGAGCCTTTGTATTGAGGGCTCTCTGAAAACGGCTTTGGCGCTGCAGTGGTCTGTGAATGTGGAGTTGGTGGCATGTGAAACCCGCATGTGGAGCATTCGTTTATGTGGGATGCTCCACCAGGTTCATTCCTACATAATGCACTCAAATTGCATTAAGCATAGAGTGTGAAAACTGAGTTTCCTTGAGAGCTGCCTGGAAGCCTGATGGTGTGTGAAGTTAATGAGCCAAATGGAGTTGTTCTCCCACAAGAACCACTCGGCTGATTCTTCTTTAATATGCGCTTCACCAACATGCAGTGTTTCCTTGATTGAATTTGCTCTCACACTAATATTTTCGCCTAGAGCCTTTCCATTGAGGGTTTTCTGAAAACGGCTTTGGCGCTAAGATGTCTGTGAATGTGGAGTTGGTGGCATGTGAAACCCGCATGTGGAGCATTGGTTTGTGTGGGATGCTGTGCCAGGTTCATTCCAGATAATGCACTCAAAGGGCATTCAGCATAGAGTGTGAAAACCGAGTTTCCTTGAGAGCTGCTTGGAAGCCTGATTTTGTGTGAAGTTCGTGAGCCAAAAGGAGTTATTCTCCCACAAGAACCAATCGGCTGACTCTTCCTCAATATGCGCTTCACGAACATGCAGTGTTTCCTTGATTGAATTATCTCTCACACAAATATTTGCGTCTAGAGCCTTTGTATTGAGGGCTATCTGAAAACGGCTTTGGCACTGAATTGGTCTGTGAATGTGGAGTTGGTGGCATGTGAAACCCGCATGTGGAGCATTGGTTTGTGTGGGATGCTCTACCAGGTTCATTCCTACATAATGCACTCAAAGGGCATTAAGCCTAGAGTGTGAGAACTGAGTTTCCTTGATAGCTGCTTGGAAGCCTGATGGTGTGTGAAGTTAGTGAGCCAAATGGAGTTGTTCTCCTACAAGAACCACTCGGCTGATTCTTCTTCAATATGCGCTTCACCAACATGCAGTGTTTCCTTGATTGAATTAGCTCTCACAAAAATATTTGCGCCTAGAGCCTTTGCATTGAGGGCTATATGAAAATGTCTTTGGCGCTGAAGTTGTCTGTGAATTGGAGTTGGTGGCATGTGAAACCCGCATGTGGAGCATTGGTTTTTGTGGGATGCTCTACCAGTTTCAATCCCACATAATGCACTCAAAGGGCATTAAGCCTAGAGTGTGAAAACTAAGTTTCCTTGAGAGCTGCACGGAAGCCTGATGGTGTGTGAAGTTAGTGAGCCAAATGGAGTTGTTCTCCCACAAGAACCACTCGGCTGATTCTTCTTAAATATGCCCTTCACCAACATGCAGTGTTTCCTTGATTGAATTAGCTGTCCCACCAATATTTGCGCATAGAGCCTTTGCATTGAGGGCTATCTGAAAACGGCTTTGGCGCTGAAGTGGTCTGTGAATGTGGAGTTGGTGGCATGTGAAACCCGCATGTGGAGCATTGGTTTGTGTGGGATGCTCTACCAGGTTCATTTCCGTCTTAGGCACTCAAAGGGCATTAACCAAGAGTGTGAAAACTGAGTTTTCTTGAGAGCTGCTTGGAAGCCTGATGGTGTGTGAAGTTAGTGAGCAAAATGGAGTTGTTCTCCCACAAGAACCACTCGGCTGATTCTTCTTCAATATGCGCTTCACCAACATGCAGTGTTTCCTTGATTGAATTAGCTCTCACACCAATATTTGTGCCTAGAGTCTTTGCATTGAGGGCTATCCGAAAACGGCTTTGGCGCTGAAGTGGTCTGTGAATGTGGAGTTGGTGGCATGTGAAACCCGCATGTGGAGCATTGGTTTGTGTGGGAAGCTCACCAAGCTTCATTTCCGTCTTAGGCACTCAAATGGCATTAGATAAGAGTGTGAAATAATAAGAATAAGAGTCTTTGTATATAAGAACAAGAGTCTTTGTATTGAGGGCTATCTGAAAATGGCTTTGGCGCTGAAGGGTCTGTGAATGTGGAGTTGGTGGCATGTGAAACCCGCATGTGGAGCATTGGTTTGTGTGGGAAGCGCAATAAGCTAGATTTCAGTCTTAGGCACTCAAAGGGCATTAAGCCTAGAGTGTGAAAACTGAGTTTCCTTGAGAGCTGCTTGGAAGCCTGATGGTGTGTGAAGTTAGTGAGCCAAATGGAGCTGTTCTCCCACAAGAACCACTCAGCTGATTCTTCTTCAATATGCGCTTCACCAACATGCAGTGTTTCCTTGATTGAATTAGCTCTCACACCAATATTTGCGCCTACATCCTTTGTATGGAGGGCTATCTGAAAACGGCTTTGGCGCTGAAGTGGTCTGTGAATGTGGAGTTGGTGGCATGTGAAACCCGCATGTAGAACATTGGTTTTAGTGGGAAGCTCACCATGCTTCGTTTCATTCCTAGGCACTCAAAGGGCATTAAGCCTAGAGTGTGAAAACTGAGTTTCCTTGAGAGATGCTTGGGAGCCTGATGGTATGTGAAGTTAGTGAGCCAAATGGAGTTGTTCTCCCACAAGAACCGCTCGGCTGATTCTTCTTCAATATGCGCTTCACCAACATGCAGTGTTTCCTTGATTGAATTAGCTCTCACACCAATATTTGTGCCTAGAGCCTTTGCATTGAGGGCTATCTGAAAACGGCTTTGTCGCTGAAGTGGTCTGTGAATGTGGAGTTGGTGACATGTGAAACATGCATGTGGAACATTGGTTTGTGTGGGATGCTCTACCAGTTTCATTCCCACATAATGCACTCAAAGGGCATTAAGCATAGAGTGTGAAAACTGAGTTTCCTTGAGAGCTGCATGGAAGCCTGATGTTGTGTGAAGATAGTGAGCCAAATGGAGTTGTTCTCCCACAAGAACCACTCGGCTGATTCTTCTTCAATATGCGCTTCACCAACATGCAATGTTTCCTTGATTGAATTACCTCTCCAACCAATATTTGTGCCTAGACCCTTTGTATTGAGGGCTATCTGAAAACGGCTTTGGCGCTGAAGTGGTCTGTGAATGTGGAGTTGGTGGCATGTGAAACCCGCATGTGGAGCATTGGTTTGTGTGATGCTCTACCAGGTCCATTCCTACATAATGCACTCAAAGGGCATTAAGCCTAGAGTGTGAGAACTGAGTTTCCTTGAGAGCTGCTTGGAAGCCTGATGGTGTGTGAAGTTAGTGAGCCAAATGGAGTTATTCTCCCACAAGAACCACTCGGCTGATTCTTCTTCAATATGCGCTTCACCAACATGCAGTGTTTCCTTGATTGAATTAGCTCTCACACCAATATTTGCGTCTAGAGCCTTTGTATTGAGGGCTATCTGAAAACGGCTTTGGCGCTGAAGTGGTCTGTGAATGTGGAGTTGGTGGCATGTGAAACACGCATGTGTAGCATTCGTTTATGTGGCAAGCTCACCAAGCTTCATTTCAGTCCTAGACACTCAACGGGCATTAACCAAGAGTGTGAGAACTGAGTTTCCTTGAGAGCTGCATGGAAGCCTGATAGTGTGGGAAGGTAGTGAGCCAAATGGAGTTGTTCTCCCACAAGAACCACTCGGCTGATACTTCTTCAATATTCCCTTCACCAACATGCAGTGTTTCCTTGATTGAATTAGCTCTCACACCAATATTTGCGCCTAGAGCCTTTGTATTGAGGGCTATCTGAAAACGGCTTTGGCGCTGAAGTGGTCTGTGAATGTGGAGTTGGTGGCATGTGAAACCCGCATGTGGAGCATTGGTTTGTGTGGGATGCTCTACCAGGTTCATTCCTAAATAATGCACTCAAAGGGCATTAAGCCTAGAGTGTGAGAACTGAGTTTCCTTGAGAGCTGCTTGGAAGCCTGATGGTGTGTGAAGTTAGTGAGCCAAATGGAGTTGTTCTCCCACAAGAACCACCCGGCTGATTCTTCTTCAATATGCGCTTCATCAATATGCAATGTTTCCTTGATTGAATTAGCTCTCACACCAATTGTTGCGCCTAGAGCGTTTGTATTGAGGGCTATCTGAAAACGGCTTTGGCGCTGAAGTGGTCTGTGAATGTGGAGTTGGTGGCATGTGAAACCCGCATGTGGAGCATTGGTTTGTGTGGGAAGCTCTACCAGGTTCATTCCCTAATAATGCACTCAAAGGGCATTAAGCCTAGAATGTGAAAACTGAGTTTCCTTGAGAGCTGCTTGGAAGCCTGATGGTGTGTGAAGTTAGTGAGCCAAATGGAGTTGTTCTCCCACAAGAACCACTCGGCTGATTCTTCTTCAATATGCGCTTCACCAACATGCAGTGTTTCCTTGATTGATTTAGCACTCACACCAATATTTGCGCCTAGAGCCTTTGCATTGAGGGCTATCTGAAAACGGCTTTGGCTAGGAAGTGGTCTGTGAATGTGGAGTTGGTGGCATGTGAAACCCGCATGTGGAGCATTGGTTTGCGTGGGATGCTCTACCAGGTTCATTTCCGTCTTAGGCACTCAAAGGGCATTAAGCCTAGAGTGTGAAAACTGAGTTTCCTTGAGAGCTGCTTGGAAGCCTGATGGTGTGTGAAGTTAGTGAGCCAAATGGAGTTGTTCTCCCACAAGAACCACTCGGCTGATTCTTCTTCAATATGAGCTTCACCAACATGCAGTGTTTCCTTGATTGAATTAGCTCTCACACCAATATTTGTGCCTAGAGTCTTTGCATTGAGGGCTATCCGAAAACGGCTTTGGCGCTGAAGTGGTCTGTGAATGTGGAGTTGGTGGCATGTGAAACCCGCATGTGGAGCATTGGTTTGTGTGGGAAGCTCACCAAGCTTCATTTCCGTCTTAGGCACTCAAATGGCATTAGATAAGAGTGTGAAATAATAAGAATAAGAGTCTTTGTATATAAGAATAAGAGTCTTTGTATTGAGGGCTATCGGAAAATGGCTTTGGCGCTGAAGTGGTCTGTGAATGTGGAGTTGGTGGCATGTGAAACCCGCATGTAGAACATTGGTTTTAGTGGGAAGCTCACCATGCTTTGTTTCATTCCTTGGCACTCAAAGGGCATTAAGCCTAGAGTGTGAAAACTGAGTTTCCTTGAGAGCTGCTTGGAAGCCTGATGGTGTGTGAAGTTAGTGAGCCAAATGGAGTTATTCTCCCACAAGAACCACTCGGCTGATTCTTCTTCAATATGCGCTTCACCAACATGCAGTGTTTCCTTGATTGAATTAGCTCTCACACCAATATTTGCGTCTAGAGCCTTTGTATTGAGGGCTATCTGAAAACGGCTTTGGCGCTGAAGTGGTCTGTGAATGTGGAGTTGGTGGCATGTGAAACACGCATGTGTAGCATTCGTTTATGTGGCAAGCTCACCAAGCTTCATTTCAGTCCTAGACACTCAACGGGCATTAACCAAGAGTGTGAGAACTGAGTTTCCTTGAGAGCTGCATGGAAGCCTGATAGTGTGGGAAGGTAGTGAGCCAAATGGAGTTGTTCTCCCACAAGAACCACTCGGCTGATACTTCTTCAATATTCCTTCACCAACATGCAGTGTTTCCTTGATTGAATTAGCTCTCACACCAATATTTGCGCCTAGAGCCTTTGTATTGAGGGCTATCTGAAAACGGCTTTGGCGCTGAAGTGGTCTGTGAATGTGGAGTTGGTGGCATGTGAAACCCGCATGTGGAGCATTGGTTTGTGTGGGATGCTCTACCAGGTTCATTCCTAAATAATGCACTCAAAGGGCATTAAGCCTAGAGTGTGAGAACTGAGTTTCCTTGAGAGCTGCTTGGAAGCCTGATGGTGTGTGAAGTTAGTGAGCCAAATGGAGTTGTTCTCCCACAAGAACCACCCGCTGATTCTTCTTCAATATGCGCTTCATCAATATGCAATGTTTCCTTGATTGAATTAGCTCTCACACCAATTGTTGCGCCTAGAGCGTTTGTATTGAGGGCTATCTGAAAACGGCTTTGGCGCTGAAGTGGTCTGTGAATGTGGAGTTGGTGGCATGTGAAACCCGCATGTGGAGCATTGGTTTGTGTGGGAAGCTCTACCAGGTTCATTCCCTAATAATGCACTCAAAGGGCATTAAGCCTAGAATGTGAAAACTGAGTTTCCTTGAGAGCTGCTTGGAAGCCTGATGGTGTGTGAAGTTAGTGAGCCAAATGGAGTTGTTCTCCCACAAGAACCACTCGGCTGATTCTTCTTCAATATGCGCTTCACCAACATGCAGTGTTTCCTTGATTGATTTAGCACTCACACCAATATTTGCGCCTAGAGCCTTTGCATTGAGGGCTATCTGAAAACGGCTTTGGCTAGGAAGTGGTCTGTGAATGTGGAGTTGGTGGCATGTGAAACCCGCATGTGGAGCATTGGTTTGCGTGGATGCTCTACCAGGTTCATTTCCGTCTTAGGCACTCAAAGGGCATTAAGCCTAGAGTGTGAAAACTGAGTTTCCTTGAGAGCTGCTTGGAAGCCTGATGGTGTGTGAAGTTAGTGAGCCAAATGGAGTTGTTCTCCCACAAGAACCACTCGCTGATTCTTCTTCAATATGAGCTTCACCAACATGCAGTGTTTCCTTGATTGAATTAGCTCTCACACCAATATTTGTGCCTAGAGTCTTTGCATTGAGGCTATCCGAAAACGGCTTTGGCGCTGAAGTGGTCTGTGAATGTGGAGTTGGTGGCATGTGAAACCCGCATGTGGAGCATTGGTTTGTGTGGGAAGCTCACCAAGCTTCATTTCCGTCTTAGGCACTCAAATGGCATTAGATAAGAGTGTGAATAATAAGAATAAGAGTCTTTGTATATAAGAATAAGAGTCTTTGTATTGAGGCTATCGGAAAATGGCTGCTGGCGCTGAAGTGGTCTGTGAATGTGGAGTTGGTGGCATGTGAAACCCGCATGTAGAACATTGGTTTTAGCTGGCAAGGCTCACCATGCTTTGTTTCATTCCTTGGCACTCAAAGGGCATTAAGCCTAGAGTGTGAAAACTGAGTTTCCGTTGAGAGCTGCTTGGAAGCCTGATGGTGTGTGAAGTTAGTGAGCCAAATGGAGTTATTCTCCACAAGAACCACTCGACTGATTCTTCTTCAATATGCGCTTCACCAACATGCAGTGTTTCCTTGATTGAATTAGCTCTCCCACAAATATTTGCGCCTAGAGCCTTTGTAGTTGAGAGCTATCTGAAACGGCTTTGGCGCTGAAGTGGTCTGTGAATGTGGAGTTGATGGCATGTGAAACCCGCATGTGGAGCATTGGTTTGTGTGGGAAGCTCTTCAAGCCTCTTTTCAGTTCTAGATAATGCACTGAAAGGGCGTTAAGCCTAGAGTGCAAAAACTGAGTTTCCTTGAGAGCTGCTTGAAGCCTGATGGTGTGTGAAGTTAATGAGCCAAATGGAGTTGTTCTCCTACAAGAACCACTCGGCTGATTCTTCTTCAATATGCGCTTCACCAACATGCAGTGTTTCCTTGATTGAAGTAGCTCTCACACCAATATTTGCGCTAGAGCCCTTTGCATTGAGGGCTATATGAAAATGTCTTTGGCGCTGAAGTTGTCTATGAATGTGGAGTTGGTGGAATGTGAAACCCGCATGTGGAGCATTGGTTTTTGTGGGATGCTCTACCAGTTTCAATCCCACAATATACACTCAAATGGCATTAAGCCTAGAGTGTGAAAACTGAGTTTCCTTGAGAGCTGCATGGAAGACTGATGGTGTGTGAAGTTAGTGAGCCAAATGGAGTTGTTCTCCCACTAGAACCACTCGGTTGATTCTTCTTCAATATGCCCTTCACCAACATGCAGTGTTTCCTTGATTGAATTAGCTCTCACACCAATATTTGCGCCTAGAGCCTTTGCATTGAGGGCTATCTGAAAACGGCTTTGGCTAGGAAGTGGTCTGTGAATGTGGAGTTGGTGGCATGTGAAACCCGCATGTGGAGCATTGTGTTTGCGTGGATGCTCTACCAGGTTCATTTCCGTCTTAGGCACTCAAAGGGCATTAAGCCTAGAGTGTGAAAACTGAGTTTCCTTGAGAGCTGCTTGGAAGCCTGATGGTGTGTGAAGTTAGTGAGCCAAATGGAGTTGTTCTCCCACAAGAACCACTCGGCTGATTCTTCTTCAATATGAGCTTCACCAACATGCAGTGTTTCCTTGATTGAATTAGCTCTCACACCAATATTTGTGCCTAGAGTCTTTGCATTGAGGGCTATCCGAAAACGGCTTTGGCGCTGAAGTGGTCTGTGAATGTGGAGTTGGTGGCATGTGAAACCCGCATGTGGAGCATTGGTTTGTGTGGGGAAGCTCACCAAGCTTCATTTCCGTCTTAGGCACTCAAATGGCATTAGATAAGAGTGTGAAATAATAAGAATAAGAGTCTTTGTATATAAGAATAAGAGTCTTTGTATTGAGGGCTATCGGAAAATGGCTTTGGCGCTGAAGTGGTCTGTGAATGTGGAGTTGGTGGCATGTGAAACCCGCATGTGGAGCATTGGTTTGTGTGATAAGCGCAATAAGCTACATTTCAGTCTTAGGCACTCAAAGGGCATTAAGCCTAGAGTGTGAAAACTGAGTTTCCTTGAGAGCTGCTTGGAAGCCTGATGGTGTGTGAAGTTAGTGAGCCAAATGGAGTTATTCTCCCACAAGAACACTCGACTGATTCTTCGTCAATATGCGCTTCACCAACATGCAGTGTTTCCTTGATTGAATTAGCTCTCCACAAATATTTGCGCCTAGAGCCTTTGTATTGAGAGCTATCTGAAAACGGCTTTGGCGCTGAAGTGGTCTGTGAATGTGGAGTTGATGGCATGTGAAACCCGCATGTGGAGCATTGGTTTGTGTGGGAAGCTCTTCAAGCCTCTTTTCAGTTCTAGATAATGCACTGAAAGGGCGTTAAGCCTAGAGTGCAAAAACTGAGTTTCCTTGAGAGCTGCTTGGAAGCCTGATGGTGTGTGAAGTTAGTGAGCCAAATGGAGTTGTTCTCCCACAAGAACCACTCGGCTGATTCTTCTTCAATATGCGCTTCATCAATATGCACTGTTTCCTTGATTGAAGTAGCTCTCACACCAATATTTGCGCCTAGAGCGTTTGTATTGAGGGCTATCTGAAAACGGCTTTGGCGCTGAAGTGGTCTGTGAATGTGGAGTTGGTGGCATGTGAAACCCGCATGTGGAGCATTGGTTTGTGTGGGATGCTCTACAGGTTCATTCCTACATAATGCACTCAAAGGGCATTAAGCCTAGAGTGTGAAAACTGAGTTTCCTTGAGAGCTGCATGGAAGCCTGATGGT
The DNA here is from genome assembly GCF_030435755.1 of Ochotona princeps. Lineage (NCBI taxonomy): Eukaryota > Metazoa > Chordata > Mammalia > Lagomorpha > Ochotonidae > Ochotona > Ochotona princeps. The sequence goes on from NC_080857.1 coordinate 32,390,536, forward strand.
GTGTGAAGTTAGTGAGCCAAATGAGTTGTTCTACCACAAGAACCACTCTACTGATTCTTCTTCAATATGCGCTTCACCAACATGCAGTGTTCCTTGATTGAATTAGCTCTCACACCAATATTTGTGCCTAGAGCCTTTCCATTGAGGGCTCTCGAAAACGGCTTTGTCGCTGAAGTGGTCTGTGAATGTGGAGTTGGTGGCATGTGAAACCCGCATGTAGAACATTGGTTTTAGTGGGATGCTCACCATGCTTCGTTTCAGTGCTAGGCACTCAAAGGGCATTAAGCCTAGAGTGTGAAAACTGAGTTTCTTGAGAGCTGCATGGAAGCCTGATGGTGTGTGAAGTTAATGAGCCAAATGGAGTTGTTCTCCACAAGAACCACTCGGCTGATTCTTCTTTAATATGCGCTTCACCAACATATAGTGTTTCCTTGATTGAATTAGCTCTCACACCAATATTTGCGCCTAGAGCCTTTCCACTGCGGGTTTTCTGAAAACGGCTTTGGCGCTAAGATGTCTGTGAATGTGGAGTTGGTTGCATGTGAAACCCGCATGTGGAGCATTGGTTTGTGTGGGATGCTGTGCCAGGTTCATTCCAGATAATGCACTCAAAGGGCATTCAGCATAGAGTGTGAAAACCGAGTTTCCTTGAGAGCTGCTTGGAAGCCTGATGGTGTGTGAAGTTAGTGAGCCAAAAGGAGTTATTCTCCCACAAGAACCAATCGACTGATTCTTCTTCAATATGCGCTTCACGAACATGCAGTGTTTCCTTGATTGATTTAGCCTTCCCACCAATATTTGTGCCTAGAGCCTTTGTATTGACGGCTATCTGAAAACGGCTGTGGCGCTGAAGTTGTCTATGAATGTGGACTTGGTGGCATGTGAAACCCGCATGTGGAGCATTGGTTTGTGTGGGAAGCTCACCAAGCTTCATTTCAGTCCTAGGCACTCAAAGGGCATTAAGCCTAGAGTGTGAAAACTGAGTCTCCTTGAGAGCCGCATGGAAGCCTGATGGTGTGTGAAGTTCGTGAGCCAAATGGAGTTGTTCTCCCACAAGAACCATTCGGCTGATCCTTCTTCAATATGCGCTTCACCAACATGCAGTGCTTCCTTGATTGAATTAGCTCTCACAGCAATATTTGTGCCTACAGCCTTTGTTGAGTGCTTTGTGAAAATGGCTTTGGTGCTGAAGTGGTCTGTGAATGTGGACTTGGTGGCATGTGAAACCCGCATGTGGAGCATTGGTTTATGTGGGATGCTCACCAAGCTTCATTTCTGGTTCTAGGCACTAAAAGGGCATTAAGCCTAGAGTGTGAAAACTGAGTTTCCTTGAGAGCCGCATGGAAGCCTGATGGTGTGTGAAGTTCGTGAGCCAAATGGAGTTGTTCTCCCACAAGAACCATTCGGCTGATCCTTCTTCAATATGCGCTTCACCAACATGCAGTGCTTCTTGATTGAATTAGCTCTCACACCAATATTTGTGCCTACAGCCTTTGTATTGAGGGCTTTGTGAAAATGGCTTTGGTGCTGAAGTGGTCTGTGAATGTGGAGTTGGTGGCATGTGAAACCCGCATGTGGAGCATTGGTTTGTGTGGGAAGCTCACCAAGCTTCATTCAGTCCTAGGCACTCAAAGGGCATTAAGCCTAGAGTGTGAAAACTGAGTTTCCTTGAGAGCTGCTTGGAAGCCTGATGGTGTGTGAAGTTAGTGAGCCAAATGGAGTTATTCTCCACAAGAACCACTCGGCTGATTCTTCTTCAATATTCCCTTCACCAACATGCAGTGTTTCCTTGACTGAAGTAGCTCTCACACCAATATTTGCGCTAGAGCCTTTGCATTGAGGGCTATCTGAAAACGGCTTTGGCGCTGAAGTTGTCTGTGAATGTGGAGTTGGTGGCATGTGAAACCCGCATGTGGAGCATTGGTTTGTGTGGGAAGCTCACCAAGCTTCATTTCAGTCCTAGGCACTCAAAAGGCATTAAGCATAGAGTGTGAAAACTGAGTTTCCTTGAGAGCTGCCTGGAAGCCTGATGGTGTGTGAAGTTAATGAGCAAATGGAGTTGTCCTCCCATAAAAACCACTCGGCTGATTCTTCTTCAATATGCGCTTCACCAACATGCAGTGTTTCCTTGATTGAATTAGCTCTCACAAAAATATTTGCGCTAGAGCCTTTGTATTGAGAGCTCTCTGAAAACGGCTTTGGCGCTGAAGTGGTCTGTGAATGTGGAGTTGGTGGCATGTGAAACCCGCATGTGGAGCATTGGTTTGTGTGGGATGCTCTTCAAGCCTCTTTTCAGTTCTAGATAATGCACTGAAAGGGCGTTAAGCCTAGAGTGTGAAAACTGAGTTCCTTGAGAGATGCTTGGAAGTCTGATGGTGTGTGAAGTTAGTGAGCCAAATGGAGTTGTTCTCCCACAAGAACCACTCGGCTGATTCTTCTTCAATATGCGCTTCACCAACATGCAGTGTTTCCTTGATTGAATTAGCTCTCACACCAATATTTGCGCCTACAGCCTTTGTATTGAGGGCTATCTGAAAACTGCTGTGTCGCTGAAGTTGTCTGTGAATGTGGAGTTGGTGGCATGTGAAACCCGCATGTGGAGCATTGGTTTGTGTGGGAAGCTCTACCAGGTTCATTCCCTAATAATGCACTCAAAGGGCATTAAGCCTAGAATGTGAAAACTGAGTTTCCTTGAGAGCTGCTTGGAAGCCTGATGGTGTGTGAAGTTAGTGAGCCAAATGGAGTTGTTCCTACCACAAGAACCAATCGACTGATTCTTCTTCAATATGCGCTTCACGAACATGCAGTGTTTCCTTGATTGATTTAGCTCTCCCACCAATATTTGTGCCTAGAGCCTTTGTATTGACGGCTATCTGAAACGGCTGTGGCGCTGAAGTTGTCTATGAATGTGGACTTGGTGGCATGTGAAACCCGCATGTGGAGCATTGGTTTGTGTGGGAAGCTCTACCAGGTTCATTCCTAATAATGCACTCAAAGGGCATTAAGCCTAGAATGTGAAAACTGAGTTTCCTTGAGAGCTGCTTGGAAGCCTGATGGTGTGTGAAGTTAGTGAGCCAAATGGAGTTGTTCTACCACAAGAACCAATCGACTGATTCTTCTTCAATATGCGCTTCACCAACATGCAGTGCTTCCTTGATTGAATTAGCTCTCACACCAATATTTGCGTCTAGAGCCTTTGTATTGACGGCTATCTGAAAAAGGCTTTGGCGCTGAATGGGTCTGTGAATGTGGAGTTGGTTCCATGTGAAACCCGCATGTTAGAACATTGGTTTGTGTGTGAGGCTCACCAAGCTTCATTTCAGTCCTAGGCACTCAAAGGGCTTTAAGCCTAGAGTGTGAAAACTGAGTTTCCTTGAGAGCTGCTTGGAAGCCTGATGGTGTGTGAAGTTAGTGAGCCAAATAGAGTTGTTCTCCACAAGAACCATTCGGCTGATTCTTCTTCAATATGCGCTTCACCAACATGCAGTGCTTCCTTGATTGAATTAGCTCTCACACCAATATTTGCGCCTAGAGCCTTTGCATTGAGGGCTATCTGAAACGGCTTTGGCGCTGAAGTGGTCTGTGAATGTGGAGTTGGTGGCATGTGAAACCCGCATGTGGAGCATTCGTTTGTGTGGGATGCTCTACCATGTTCCTTCCTAGATAATGCACACAAAGGGCACTAAGCATAGAGTGTGAAAAAGGAGTTTCCTTGAGAGCTGCTTGGAAGCCTGATGGTGTGTGAAGTTAGTGAGCCAAATGGAATTGTTCTCCCACAAGAACCACTTGGCTGATCCTTCTTCAATATGCCCTTCACCAACATGCAGTGTTTCCTTGATTGAATTAGCTCTCACACCAATATTTGCGTCTAGAGCCTTTGTATTGAGGGCTATCTGAAAACGGCTTTGGCGCTGAAGTGGTCTGTGAATGTGGAGTTGGTGGCATGTGAAACCCGCATGTGGAGCATTCGTTTGTGTGGGATGCTCTACCAGCTTCAGTCCTAGATAATGCACTCAAAGGGCACTAAGCATAGAGTGTGAAAACTGAGTTTCCTTGAGAGCTGCTTGGAAGCCTGATGGTGTGTGAAGTTAGTGAGCCAAATGGAGTTATTCTTCCACAAGAACCACTCGGCTGATTCTTCTTCAATATTCCCTTCACCAACATGCAGTGTTTCCTTGATTGAAGTAGCTCTCACACCAATATTTGCGCCTAGAGCCTTTGCATTGAGGGCTATCTGAAAACGGCTTTGGCGCTGAAGTGGTCTGTGAATGTGGAGTTGGTGGCATGTGAAACCCGCATGTGGAGCATTCGTTTGTGTGGGATGCTCTACCAGGTTCATTCCTACATAATGCACTCAAAGGCATTAAGCCTAGAGTGTGAGAACTGAGTTTCCTTGAGAGCTGCTTGGAAGCCTGATGGTGTGTGAAGTTAGTGAGCCAAATGGAGTTGTTCTCCCACAAGAACCACTCGGCTGATTCTTCTTCAATATGCCCTTCATCAACATGCAGTGTTTCCTTGATTGAATTAGCTCTCACACCAATATTTGCGCCTACAGCCTTTGTATTGAGGGCTATCTGAAAACGGCTTTGGCGCTGAAGTGGTCTGTGAATGTGGAGTTGGTGGCATGTGAAACCCGCCTGTTGTAGCATTCGTTTGTGTGGGATGCTCTACCAGGTTCATTCCTACATAATGCACTCAAAGGGCATTAAGCCTAGAATGTGAAAACTGAGTTTCCTTGAGAGATGCTTGGAAGCCTGATGGTGTGTGAAGTTAGTGAGCCAAATGGAGTTATTCTCCCACAAGAACACTCGGCTGATTCTTCTTCAATATTCCCTTCACCAACATGCAGTGTTTCCTTGATTGAAGTAGCTCTCACACCAATATTTGCGCCTAGAGCCTTTGCATTGAGGGCTATCTGAAAACGGCTTTGGCGCTGAAGTGGTCTGTGAATGTGGAGTTGGTGGCATGTGAAACCCGCATGTTGAGCATTGGTTTGTGTGGAAGCTCACCAAGCTTCATTCAGTCTCAGGCACTCAGAGGGCATTAAGCCTAGAGTGTGAAATCTGTGTTTCCTTGAGAGCTGCCTGGAAGCCTGATGGTGTGTGAAGTTCTTGAGCCAAATGGAGTTGTTCTCCCACAAGAGCCACTCTGCTGATTCTTCTTCAATATGCCCTTCACCAACATGCAGTGTTTCCTTGATTGAATTAGCTCTCACACCAATATTTGCGCCTAAAGCCTTTGTATTGAGGGCTATCTGAAAAAGGCTTTGGCGCTGAAGTGGTCTGTGAATGTGGAGTTGGTGGCATGTGAAACCCGCATGTGGAGCATTGGTTTGTGTGGGAAGCTCTTCAAGCCTCTTTTCAGTTCTAGATAATGCACTGAAAGGGCGTTAAGCCTAGAGTGTGAAAACTGAGTTCCTTGAGATCTGCATGGAAGTCTGATGGTGTGTGAAGTTAGTGATCCAAATGGAGTTATTCTCCCACAAGAACCACTCGGCTGATTCTTCTTCAATATTCCCTTCACCAACATGCAGTGTTTCCTTGATTGAATTAGCTCTCACACCAATATTTGAGTCTAGAGCCTTTGAATTGAGGGCTATCTGAAAACGGCTTTGGCGCTGAAGTGGTCTGTGAATGTGGAGTGGTGGCATGTGAAACCCGCATGTGGAGCATTGGTTTGTGTGTGAGGCTCACCAAGCTTCATTTCCGTCTTAGGCACTCAAAGGGCATTAACCAAGAGTCTGAAAACTGAGTTTCCTTGAGAGCTGCTTGGAAGCCTGATGGTGTGTGAAGTTAATGAGCCAAATGGAGTTGTTCTCCCACAAGAACCACTCGGCTGATTCTTCTTTAATATGCGCTTCACAACATGCAGTGTTTCCCTTGATTGAATTCGCTCTCACACCAATATTTGCGCCTAGAGCCTTTGCATTGAGGGTTTTCTGAAAACGGCTTTGGCGCTAAGATGTCTGTGAATGTGGAGTTGGTGGCATGTGAAACCCGCATGTGGAGCATTGGTTTGTGTGGGATGCTGTGCCAGGTTCATTCCAGATAATGCACTCAAAGGGCATTCAGCATAGAGTGTGAAAACCAAGTTTCCTTGAGAGCTGCTTGGAAGCCTGATGGTGTGTGAAGTTAGTGAGCCAAAAGGAGTTATTCTCCCACAAGAACCAATCGACTGATTCTTCTTCAATATGCGCTTCACCAACATGCAGTGCTTCCTTGATTGAATTAGCTCTCACACCAATATTTGTGCCTACAGCCTTTGTTGAGTGCTTTGTGAAAATGGCTTTGGTGCTGAAGTGGTCTGTGAATGTGGAGTTGGTGGCATGTGAAACCCGCATGTGGAGCATTGGTTTATGTTTGATGCTCACCAAGCTTCATTTCTGTTCTGGACACTAAAAGGCATTAAGCATAGAGTGTGAAAACTGAGTTTCCTTGAGAGCTGCTTGGAAGCCTGATGGTGTGTGAAGTTAGTGAGGCAAATGGAGTTGTTCTCCCACAAGAACCATTCGGCTGATTCTTCTTCAATATGCGCTTCACCAACATGCAGTGTTTCCTTGATTGAATTAGCTCTCACACCAATATTTGCGCCTAGAGCCTTTGTATTGAGGGCTATCTGAAAACGGCTTTGTCGCTGAAGTGTTCTGTGAATGTGGAGTTGGTGGCATGTGAAACCCGCATGTAGAACATTGGTTTTAGTGGGAAGCTCACCATGCTTCGTTTCAGTCCTAGGCACTCAAAGGGCATTAAGCCTAGAGTGTGAAAACTGAGTTTCCTTGAGAGCTGCATGGAAGCCTGATGGTGTGTGAAGTTAATGAGCCAAATGGAGTTGTTCTCCCACAAGAACCACTCGGCTGATTCTTCTTTAATATGCGCTTCACCAACATGCAGTGTTTCCTGGACTGAATTTGCTCTCACACCAATATTTGTGCCTAGAGCCTTTCCATTGAGGGTTTTCTGAAACGTCTTTGGCGCTAAGATGTCTGTGAATGTGGAGTTGGTGCATGTGAAGCCCGCATGTGGAGCATTCGTTTGTGTGGGAAACTCACCAAGCTTCATTTCCGTCTTAGGCACTCAAATGGCATTAGATAAGAGTGTGAAATAATAAGAATAAGAGTCTTTGTATATAAGAATAAGAGTCTTTTTGTTGAGGGCTATCTGAAAATGGCTTTGGCGCTGAAGTTGTCTGTGAATGTGGAGTTGGTGGCATGTGAAACCCGCATGTGGAGCATTGGTTTGTGTGGGAAGCGCAATAAGCTTCATTTCAGTCTTAGGCACTCAAAGGGCATTAAGCCTAGAGTGTGAAAACTGAGTTTCCTTGAGAGATGCTTGGGAGCCTGATGGTATGTGAAGTTAGTGAGGCAAATGGAGTTGTTCTCCCACAAGAACCACTCGGCTGATTCTTCTTCAATATGCGCTTCATCAACATGCAGTGTTTCCTTGATTGAATTAGCTCTCTCACCAATATTTGCGCCTACAGCCTTTGTATTGAGGGCTATCTGAAAACGGCTTTGGCGCTGAAGTGGTCTGTGAATGTGGAGTGGTGGCATGTGAAACCCGCCTGTGTAGCATTCGTTGTGTGGGATGCTCTACCAGGTTCATTCCTACATAATGCACTCAAAGGGCATTAAGCCTAGAATGTGAAAACTGAGTTTCCTTGAGAGCTGCTTGGAAGCCTGATGGTGTGTGAAGTTAGTGAGCCAAATGGAGTTGTTCTCCCACAAGAACCACTCGGCTGATTCTTCTTCAATATTCCCTTCACCAACATGCAGTGTTTCCTTGATTGAAGTAGCTCTCACACCAATATTTGCGTCTAGAGCCTTTGCATTGAGGGCTATCTGAAAACGGCTTTGGCGCTGAAGTGGTCTGTGAATGTGGAGTTGGTGGCATGTGAAACCCGCATGTGGAGCATTGGTTTGTGTGGGAAGCTCACCAAGCTTCATTCAGTCTCAGGCACTCAGAGGGCATTAAGCCTAGAGTGTGAAATCTGTGTTTCCTTGAGAGCTGCCTGGAAGCCTGATGGTGTGTGAAGTTCTTGAGCCAAATGGAGTTGTTCTCCCACAAGAGCCACTCTGCTGATTCTTCTTCAATATGCCCTTCACCAACATGCAGTGTTTCCTTGATTGAATTAGCTCTCACACCAATATTTGCGCCTAAAGCCTTTGTATTGAGGGCCATCTGAAAAAGGCTTTGGCCCTGAAGTGGTCTGTGAATGTGGAGTTGGTGGCATGTGAAACCCGCATGTGGAGCATTGGTTTGTGTGGGAAGCTCTTCAAGCCTCTTTTCAGTTCTAGATAATGCACTGAAAGGGCGTTAAGCCTAGAGTGTGAAAACTGAGTTTCCTTGAGAGCTGCATGGAAGTCTGATGGTGTGTGAAGTTAGTGATCCAAATGGAGTTATTCTCCCACAAGAACCACTCGGCTGATTCTTCTTCAATATTCCCTTCACCAACATGCAGTGTTTCCTTGATTGAATTAGCTCTCATACCGATATTTGCGTCTAGAGCCTTTGTATTGAGGGCTATCTGAAAACGGCTTTGGCGCTGAAGTGGTCTGTGAATGTGGAGTTGGTGGCATGTGAAACCCGCATGTGGAGCATTGGTTTGTGTGTGAGGCTCACCAAGCTTCATTTCCGTCTTAGGCACTCAAAGGGCATTAACCAAGAATCTGAAAACTGAGTTTCCTTGAGAGCTGCTTGGAAGCCTGATGGTGTGTGAAGTTAATGAGCCAAATGGAGTTGTTCTCCCACAAGAACCACTCGGCTGATTCTTCTTTAATATGCGCTTCACCAACATGCAGTGTTTCCTTGATTGAATTTGCTCTCACACCAATATTTGCGCCTAGAGCCTTTGCATTGAGGGTTTTCTGAAAACGGCTTTGGCGCTAAGATGTCTGTGAATGTGGAGTTGGTGGCATGTGAAACCCGCATGTGGAGCATTGGTTTGTGTGGGATGCTGTGCCAGGTTCATTCCAGATAATGCACTCAAAGGGCATTCAGCATAGAGTGTGAAAACCGAGTTTCCTTGAGAGCTGCTTGGAAGCCTGATGGTGTGTGAAGTTAGTGAGCCAAAAGGAGTTATTCTCCCACAAGAACCAATCGACTGATTCTTCTTCAATATGCGCTTCACGAACATGCAGTGTTTCCTTGATTGATTTAGCTCTCCCACCAATATTTGTGCCTAGAGCCTTTGTATTGACGGCTATCTGAAAACGGCTTTGGCGCTGAAGTTGTCTATGAATGTGGACTTGGTGGCATGTGAAACCCGCATGTGGAGCATTGGTTTGTGTGGGAAGCTCACCAAGCTTCATTTCAGTCCTAGGCACTCAAAGGGCATTAAGCCTAGAGTGTGAAAACTGAGTCTCCTTGAGAGCCGCATGGAAGCCTGATGGTGTGTGAAGTTCGTGAGCCAAATGGAGTTGTTCTCCCACAAGAACCATTCGGCTGATCCTTCTTCAATATGTGCTTCACCAACATGCAGTGCTTCCTTGATTGAATTAGCTCTCACACCAATATTTGTGCCTACAGCCTTTGTTGAGTGCTTTGTGAAAATGGCTTTAGTGCTGAAGTGGTCTGTGAATGTGGAGTTGGTGGCATGTGAAACCCGCATGTGGAGCATTGGTTTATGTTTGATGCTCACCAAGCTTCATTTCTGTTCTGGACACTAAAAGGCATTAAGCATAGAGTGTGAAAACTGAGTTTCCTTGAGAGCTGCATGGAAGCCTGATTGTGTGCCAAGTTAGTGAGCCAAATGGAGTTGTTCTGCCACAAGAACCACTCGGCTGATTCTTCTTTAATATGCGCTTCACCAACATGCAGTGTTTCCTTGATTGAATTAGCTCTCACACCAATATTTGTGCCTAGAGCCTTTGCATTGAGGGCTATCTGAAAACTGCTTTGCCTAGGAATTGGTCTGTGAATGTGGAGTTGGTGGCATGTGAAACATGCATATGGAGCATTGGGTTGTGTGGGATGCTGTACCAGGTTCATTCCAAACATAATGCACTGAAAGGGCGTTAGCCTAGAGTGTGAAAACTGAGTTTCCTTGAGAGCTGCATGGAAGTCTGATGGTGTGTGAAGTTAGTGAGCCAAATGGAGTTGTTCTCCCACAAGAACCACTCGGCTGATTCTTCTTCAATATTCCCTTCACCAACATGCAGTGTTTCCTTGATTGAATTAGCTCTCACACCAATATTTGCGCCTAGAGCCTTTGCATTGAGGGCTATCTGAAAACGGCTTTGGCGCTGAAGTGGTCTGTGAATGTGGAGTTGGTGGCATGTGAAACCCGCATGTGGAGCATTGGTTTGTGTGGGAAGCTCACCAAGCTTCATTTCCGTCTTAGGCACTCAAAGGGCATTAGATAAGAGTGTGAAATAATAAGAATAAGAGTCTTTGTATAAAAGAATAAGAGTCTTTGTATTGAGGGCTGTCTCAAAACGGCTTTGGCGCTGAAGTTGCCTGAGAATTTGGAGTCGGTGGCATGTGAAACCCGCATGTGGAGCATTCGTTTGTGTGGGATGCTCCCCAAGCTTCATTTCAGTCCTAGGCACTCAAAGGGCACTAAGAATAGAGTGTGAAAACTGAGTTTCCTTGAGAGCTGCTTGGAAGCCTGATGGTGTGTGAAGTTAGTGAGCCAAATGGAGTTGTTCTCCCACAAGAACCCCTCGGCTGATTCTTCTTCAATATGCGCTTCACCAACATGCAGTGTTTCCTTGATTGAATTCGCTCTCACACCAATATTTGCGCCTACAGCCTTTGTATTGAGGGCTATCTGAAAACGGCTTTGGCGCTGAAGTGGTCTGTGAATGTGGAGTTGGTGGCATGTGAAACCCGCATGTGGAGCATTGGTTTGTTTGGGATGCTCTACCAGGTTCATTCCTACATAATGCACTCAAAGGGCATTAAGGCTAGAGTGTGAAAACTGAGTTTCCTTGAGAGCTGCATGGAAGTCTGATGGTGTGTGAAGTTAGTGAGCCAAATGGAGTTGTTCTCCCACAAGAACCACTCGGCTGATTCTTCTTCAATATTCCCTTCACCAACATGCAGTGTTTCCTTGATTGAATTAGCTCTCACACCAATATTTGCGCCTAGAGCCTTTGTATTGAGGGCTATCTGAAAACGGCTTTGGCGCTGAAGTGGTCTGTGAATGTGGAGTTGGTGGCATGTGAAACCCGCATGTATAGTATTGGATTTATGTGGAAAGCCCACCAAGCTTCATTTCAGTCCTAGGCATTCAAAGGGCATTAAGCCTAGAGTGTGAAAACTGAGTTTCCTTGAGAGCTGCTTGGAAGCCTGATGGTGTGTGAAGTTATTGAGCCAAATGGAGTTGTTCTCCCACAAGAACCACTCGGCTGATTCTTCTTCAATATGCACTTCACCAACATGCAGTGTTTCCTTGATTGAATTAGCTCTCACAGCAATATTTGTGCCTAGAGCCTTTGCATTGAGGGCTATCTGAAAACGGCTTTGGCGCTGAAGTGGTCTGTGAATGTGGAGTTGGTGGCATGTGAAACCCGCATGTGGAGCATTGGTTTGTGTGGGAAGCTCACCAAGCTTCATTTCAGTCCTAGGCACTCAAAAGGCATTAAGCATAGAGTGTGAAAACTGAGTTTCCTTGAGATATGACTGGAAGCCTGATGGTGTGTGAAGTTAAAGAGTTAAATGGAGTTGTCCTCCCACAAGAACCACTCGGTTGATTCTTCTTCAATATGCGCTTCACCAACATGCAGTGTTTCCTTGATTGAATTAGCTCTCACACCAATATTTGCGCCTAGAGCCTTTGTATTGAGGGCTATCTGAAAACGGCTTTGGCGCTGAAGTGGTCTGTGAATGTGGAGTTGGTGGCATGTGAAACCCGCATGTGGAGCATTCGTTTATGTGGGATGCTCTACCAGGGTCATTCCTACATAATGCACTCAAAGGGCATTAAGCTTAGAGTGTGAAAACTGAGTTTCCTTGAGAGCTGCTTGGAAGCCTGATGGTGTGTGAATTTAGTGAGCCAAATGGAGTTGTTCTCCCACAAGAACCCCTCGGCTGATTCTTCTTCAATATTCCCTTCACCAACATGCAGTGTTTCCTTGATTGAATTAGCTCTCCCACCAATATTTGCGCCTAGAGCCTTTGTGTGAGGGCTATCCGAAAACGGCTTTGGCGCTGAAGTTGCCTGTGAATGTGGAGTTGTTGGCATGTGAAACCCGCATGTGGAGCACTGGTTTGTGTGGGAAGCTCAATAAGCTTCATTTCCATCTTAGGCACTCAAAGGGCATTAAGCCTAGAGTGTGAAAACTGAGTTTCCGTGAGAGCTGCTTGGAAGCCTGATGGTGTGTGAAGTTAGTGAGCCAAATGGAGTTGTTCTCCCACAAGAACCACTCGGCTGATTCTTCTTCAATATGCGCTTCACCAACATGCAGTGTTTCCTTGATTGATTTAGCTCTCCCACAAATATTTGCGCCTAGAGCCTTTGTATTGAGGGCTTTCTGAAAACGGCTTTGGCGCTGAAGTGGTCTGTGAATGTGGAGTTGGTTGCATGTGAAACCCGCATGTGGAGCTTTGGTTTGTGTGGGAAGCTCACCAAGCTTCATTTCAGTCCTAGGCACTCAAAAGGCATTAAGCATAGAGTGTGAAAACTGAGTTTCCTTGAGAGCTGCCTGGAAGCCTGATGGTGTGTGAAGTTAATGAGCCAAATGGAGTTGTCCTCCCACAAAAACCACTCGGCTGATTCTTCTTCAATATGCGCTTCACCAACATGCAGTGTTTCCTTGATTGAATTAGCTCTCACAACAATATTTGTGCCTAGAGCCTTTGTATTGAGGGCTATCTGAAAACGGCTTTGGCGCTGAAGTGGTCTGTGAATGTGGAGTTGGTGGCATGTGAAACCCGCATGTGGAGCATTCGTTTGTGTGGGATGCTCTACCAGGTTCATTCCTACATAATGCACTCAAAGGGCACTAAGCATAAAGTGTGAAAACTGAGTTTCCTTGAGAGCTGCATGGAAGCCTGATGGTGTGTGAAGTTAGTGAGCCAAATGGAGTTGTTCTACCACAAGAACCACTCTACTGATTCTTCTTCAATATGCGCTTCACCAACATGCAGTGTTTCCTTGATTGAATTCGCTCTCACACCAATATTTGTGCCTAGAGCCTTTGCATTGAGGGCTCTCTGAAAATGGCTTTGTCGCTGAAGTGGTTTGTGAATGTGGAGTTGGTGGCATGTGAAACCCGCATGTGGAGCATTGGTTTGTGTGGGATGCTGTGCCAGGTTCATTCCAGATAATGCACTCAAAGGGCATTCAGCATAGAGTGTGAAAACCGAGTTTCCTTGAGAGCAGCTTGGAAGCGTGATTTTGTGTGAAGTTCGTGAGCCAAATGGAGTTGTTCTCCCACAAGAACCACTCGGCTGATTCTTCTTCAATATTCCCTTCACCAACATGCAGTGTTTCCTTGATTGAATTAGCTCTCACACCAATATTTGCGCCTAGAGCCTTTGTATTGAGGGCTATCTGAAAACGGCTTTGGCGCTGAAGTGGTCTGTGAATGTGGAGTTGGTGGCATGTGAAACCCGCATGTAGAACATTGGTTTGTGTGTGAGGCTTACCAAGCTTCATTTCAGTCCTAGGCACTCAAAGCGCATTAAGCCTAGAGTGTGAAAACTGAGTTTCCTTGAGAGCTGCTTGGAAGCCTGATGGTGTGTGAAGTTAGTGAGCCAAATGGAGTTGTTCTCCCACAAGAACCACTCGGCTGATTCTTCTTCAATATGCGCTTCACCAACATGCAGTGCTTCCTTGATTGAATTCGCTCTCACACCAATATTTGTGCCTACAGCCTTTGTATTGAGGGCTTTGTGAAAATGGCTTTGCTGCTGAAGTGGTCTGTGAATGTGGAGTTGGTGGCATGTGAAACCCGCATGTGGAGCATTGGTTTGTGTGGGAAGCTCACCAAGCTTCATTTCCGTCTTAGGCACTCAAATGGTATTAGATAAGAGCGTGAAATAATAAGAATAAGAGTCTTTGTATATAAGAATAAGAGTCTTTGTATTGAGGGCTATCTGAAAATGGCTTTGGCGCTGAAGTCGTCTGTGAATGTGGAGTTGGTGGCATGTGAAACCCGCATGTGGAGCATTGGTTTGTGTGGGATGCTGTGCCAGGTTCATTCCAGATAATGCACTCAAAGGGCATTCAGCATAGAGTGTGAAAACCGAGTTTCCTTGAGAGCAGCTTGGAAGCGTGATTTTGTGTGAAGTTCGTGAGCCAAAAGGAGTTATTCTCCCACAAGAACCAATCGGCTGATTCTTCTTCAATATGCGCTTCACGAACATGCAGTGTTTCCTTGATTGATTTAGCTGTCCCACCAATATTTGTGCCTACAGTCTTTGTTGAGTGCTTTGTGAAAATGGCTTTGGTGCTGAATTGGTCTGTGAATGTGGAGTTGGTGGCATGTGAAACCCGCATGTGGAGCATTGGTTTATGTGGGATGCTCACCAAATTCATTTCTGTTCTAGGCACTAAAAGGGCATTAAGACTAGAGTGTGAAAACTGAGTTTCCTTGAGAGCTGCTTGGAAGCCTGATGGTGTGTGAAGTTAGTGAGTCAAATGGAGTTGTTCTCCCACAAGAACCATTCGGCTGATTCTTCTTCAATATGCGCTTCACCAACATGCAGTGCTTCCTTGATTGAATTAGCTCTCACACCAATTTTTGCGCCTAGAGCCTTTGTATTGAGGGCTATCTGAAAACGGCTTTGGCGCTGAAGTGGTCTGTGAATGTGGAGTTGGTGGCATGTGAAACCCGCATGTAGAACATTGGTTTGTGTGTGAGGCTTACCAAGCTTCATTTCAGTCCTAGGCACTCAAAGGGCATTCAGCATAGAGTGTGAAAACTGAGTTTCCTTGAGAGCTGCTTGGAAGCCTGATGGTGTGTGAAGTTAGTGAGCCAAATGGAGTTGTTCTCCCACAAGAACCACTCGGCTGATTCTTCTTCAATATGCGCTTCACCAACATGCAGTGCTTCTTTGATTGAATTCGCTCTCACACCAATATTTGTGCCTACAGCCTTTGTATTGAGGGCTTTGTGAAAATGGCTTTGCTGTTGAAGTGGTCTGTGAATGTGGAGTTGGTGGCATGTGAAACCCGCATGTGGAGCATTGGTTTGTGTGGGAAGCTCACCAAGCTTCATTTCCGTCTTAGGCACTCAAATGGCATTAGATAAGAGTGTGAAATAATAAGAATAAGAGTCTTTGTATATAAGAACAAGAGTCTCTGTATTGAGGGCTATCTGAAAATGGCTTTGGAGCTGAAGTGGTCTGTGAATGTGGAGTTGGTGGCATGTGAAACCCGCATGTGGAGCATTGGTTTGTGTGGGAAGCGCAATAAGCTAGATTTCAGTCTTAGGCACTCAAAGGGCATTAGGCCTAGAGTGTGAAAACTGAGTTTCCTTGAGAGCTGCTTGGAAGCCTGATGGTGTGTGAAGTTAGTGAGCCAAATGGAGCTGTTCTCCCACAAGAACCACTCAGCTGATTCTTCTTCAATATGCGCTTCACCAACATGCAGTGTTTCCTTGATTGATTTAGCTCTCCAACCAATATTTGCGGATAGAGCCTTTGTATTGAGGGGTATCTGAAAACTGCTTTGGCGCTGAAGTGGTCTGTGAATGTGGAGTTGGTGGCATGTGAAACCCGCATGTAGAACATTGGTTTGTGTGGGAAGCTCATCAAGCTTCATTTCAGTCCTAAGCACTCAAAGGGCATTAAGCCTAGAGTGTGAAAACTGAGTTTCCTTGAGAGCTGCCTGGAAGCCTGATGGTGTGTGAAGTTAATGAGCCAAATGGAGTTGTTCTCCCACAAGAACCACTCGGCTGATTCTTCTTCAATATGCGCTTCACCAACATGCAGTGTTTCCTTGATTGAATTAGCTCTCACACCAATATTTGCGCCTAGAGCCTTTGTATTGAGGGCTCTCTGAAAACGGCTTTGGCGCTGCAGTGGTCTGTGAATGTGGAGTTGGTGGCATGTGAAACCCGCATGTGGAGCATTCGTTTATGTGGGATGCTCCACCAGGTTCATTCCTACATAATGCACTCAAATTGCATTAAGCATAGAGTGTGAAAACTGAGTTTCCTTGAGAGCTGCCTGGAAGCCTGATGGTGTGTGAAGTTAATGAGCCAAATGGAGTTGTTCTCCCACAAGAACCACTCGGCTGATTCTTCTTTAATATGCGCTTCACCAACATGCAGTGTTTCCTTGATTGAATTTGCTCTCACACTAATATTTTCGCCTAGAGCCTTTCCATTGAGGGTTTTCTGAAAACGGCTTTGGCGCTAAGATGTCTGTGAATGTGGAGTTGGTGGCATGTGAAACCCGCATGTGGAGCATTGGTTTGTGTGGGATGCTGTGCCAGGTTCATTCCAGATAATGCACTCAAAGGGCATTCAGCATAGAGTGTGAAAACCGAGTTTCCTTGAGAGCTGCTTGGAAGCCTGATTTTGTGTGAAGTTCGTGAGCCAAAAGGAGTTATTCTCCCACAAGAACCAATCGGCTGACTCTTCCTCAATACGCGCTTCACGAACATGCAGTGTTTCCTTGATTGAATTATCTCTCACACAAATATTTGCGTCTAGAGCCTTTGTATTGAGGGCTATCTGAAAACGGCTGTGGCGCTGAAGTTGCCTGTGAATGTGGAGTTGGTGGCATGTGAAACCCGCATGTGGAGCATTGGTTTGTGTGGGATGCTCTACCAGGTTCATTCCTACATAATGCACTCAAAGGGCATTAAGCCTAGAGTGTGAGAACTGAGTTTCCTTGATAGCTGCTTGGAAGCCTGATGGTGTGTGAAGTTAGTGAGCCAAATGGAGTTGTTCTCCCACAAGAACCACTCGGCTGATTCTTCTTAAATATGCGCTTCACCAACATGCAGTGTTTCCTTGATTGAATTAGCTGTCCCACCAATATTTGCGCATAGAGCCTTTGCATTGAGGGCTATCTGAAAACGGCTTTGGCGCTGAAGTGGTCTGTGAATGTGGAGTTGGTGGCATGTGAAACCCGCATGTGGAGCATTGGTTTGTGTGGGATGCTCTACCAGGTTCATTTCCGTCTTAGGCACTCAAAGGGCATTAACCAAGAGTGTGAAAACTGAGTTTTCTTGAGAGCTGCTTGGAAGCCTGATGGTGTGTGAAGTTAGTGAGCAAAATGGAGTTGTTCTCCCACAAGAACCACTCGGCTGATTCTTCTTCAATATGCGCTTCACCAACATGCAGTGTTTCCTTGATTGAATTAGCTCTCACACCAATATTTGTGCCTAGAGTCTTTGCATTGAGGGCTATCCGAAAACGGCTTTGGCGCTGAAGTGGTCTGTGAATGTGGAGTTGGTGGCATGTGAAACCCGCATGTGGAGCATTGGTTTGTGTGGGAAGCTCACCAAGCTTCATTTCCGTCTTAGGCACTCAAATGGCATTAGATAAGAGTGTGAAATAATAAGAATAAGAGTCTTTGTATATAAGAACAAGAGTCTTTGTATTGAGGGCTATCTGAAAATGGCTTTGGCGCTGAAGTGGTCTGTGAATGTGGAGTTGGTGGCATGTGAAACCCGCATGTGGAGCATTGGTTTGTGTGGGAAGCGCAATAAGCTAGATTTCAGTCTTAGGCACTCAAAGGGCATTAAGCCTAGAGTGTGAAAACTGAGTTTCCTTGAGAGCTGCTTGGAAGCCTGATGGTGTGTGAAGTTAGTGAGCCAAATGGAGCTGTTCTCCCACAAGAACCACTCAGCTGATTCTTCTTCAATATGCGCTTCACCAACATGCAGTGTTTCCTTGATTGAATTAGCTCTCACACCAATATTTGCGCCTACATCCTTTGTATGGAGGGCTATCTGAAAACGGCTTTGGCGCTGAAGTGGTCTGTGAATGTGGAGTTGGTGGCATGTGAAACCCGCATGCAGAACATTGGTTTTAGTGGGAAGCTCACCATGCTTCGTTTCATTCCTAGGCACTCAAAGGGCATTAAGCCTAGAGTGTGAAAACTGAGTTTCCTTGAGAGATGCTTGGGAGCCTGATGGTATGTGAAGTTAGTGAGCCAAATGGAGTTGTTCTCCCACAAGAACCGCTCGGCTGATTCTTCTTCAATATGCGCTTCACCAACATGCAGTGTTTCCTTGATTGAATTAGCTCTCACACCAATATTTGTGCCTAGAGCCTTTGCATTGAGGGCTATCTGAAAACGGCTTTGTCGCTGAAGTGGTCTGTGAATGTGGAGTTGGTGACATGTGAAACATGCATGTGGAGCATTGGTTTGTGTGGGATGCTCTACCAGTTTCATTCCCACATAATGCACTCAAAGGGCATTAAGCATAGAGTGTGAAAACTGAGTTTCCTTGAGAGCTGCATGGAAGCCTGATGTTGTGTGAAGATAGTGAGCCAAATGGAGTTGTTCTCCCACAAGAACCACTCGGCTGATTCTTCTTCAATATGCGCTTCACCAACATGCAATGTTTCCTTGATTGAATTACCTCTCCAACCAATATTTGTGCCTAGACCCTTTGTATTGAGGGCTATCTGAAAACGGCTTTGGCGCTGAAGTGGTCTGTGAATGTGGAGTTGGTGGCATGTGAAACCCGCATGTGGAGCATTGGTTTGTGTGATGCTCTACCAGGTCCATTCCTACATAATGCACTCAAAGGGCATTAAGCCTAGAGTGTGAGAACTGAGTTTCCTTGAGAGCTGCTTGGAAGCCTGATGGTGTGTGAAGTTAGTGAGCCAAATGGAGTTATT
This sequence comes from Ochotona princeps, assembly GCF_030435755.1. NCBI lineage: Eukaryota > Metazoa > Chordata > Mammalia > Lagomorpha > Ochotonidae > Ochotona > Ochotona princeps. Next base: position 32,409,284 of record NC_080857.1, read on the forward strand.
CTCCCACAAGAACCACTCGGCTGATTCTTCTTCAATATGCGCTTCACCAACATGCAGTGTTTCCTTGATTGAATTAGCTCTCACACCAATATTTGCGTCTAGAGCCTTTGTATTGAGGGCTATCTGAAAACGGCTTTGGCGCTGAAGTGGTCTGTGAATGTGGAGTTGGTGGCATGTGAAACACGCATGTGTAGCATTCGTTTATGTGGCAAGCTCACCAAGCTTCATTTCAGTCCTAGACACTCAACGGGCATTAACCAAGAGTGTGAGAACTGAGTTTCCTTGAGAGCTGCATGGAAGCCTGATAGTGTGGGAAGGTAGTGAGCCAAATGGAGTTGTTCTCCCACAAGAACCACTCGGCTGATACTTCTTCAATATTCCCTTCACCAACATGCAGTGTTTCCTTGATTGAATTAGCTCTCACACCAATATTTGCGCCTAGAGCCTTTGTATTGAGGGCTATCTGAAAACGGCTTTGGCGCTGAAGTGGTCTGTGAATGTGGAGTTGGTGGCATGTGAAACCCGCATGTGGAGCATTGGTTTGTGTGGGATGCTCTACCAGGTTCATTCCTAAATAATGCACTCAAAGGGCATTAAGCCTAGAGTGTGAGAACTGAGTTTCCTTGAGAGCTGCTTGGAAGCCTGATGGTGTGTGAAGTTAGTGAGCCAAATGGAGTTGTTCTCCCACAAGAACCACCCGGCTGATTCTTCTTCAATATGCGCTTCATCAATATGCAGTGTTTCCTTGATTGAAGTAGCTCTCACACCAATATTTGCGCCTAGAGCGTTTGTATTGAGGGCTATCTGAAAACGGCTTTGGCGCTGAAGTGGTCTGTGAATGTGGAGTTGGTGGCATGTGAAACCCGCATGTGGAGCATTGGTTTGTGTGGGAAGCTCTACCAGGTTCATTCCCTAATAATGCACTCAAAGGGCATTAAGCCTAGAATGTGAAAACTGAGTTTCCTTGAGAGCTGCTTGGAAGCCTGATGGTGTGTGAAGTTAGTGAGCCAAATGGAGTTGTTCTCCCACAAGATCCACTCGGCTGATTCTTCTTCAATATGCGCTTCACCAACATGCAGTGTTTCCTTGATTGATTTAGCACTCACACCAATATTTGCGCCTAGAGCCTTTGTAGTGAGGACTATCTGAAAACGGCTTTGGCGCTGAAGTGGTCTGTGAATGTGGAGTTGGTGGTATGTGAAACCCGCATGTAGAACATTGGTTTGTGTGGGAAGCTCACCAAGCTTCATTTCAGTCCTAGGCATTCAAAGGGCATTAAGCCTAGAGTGTGAAAACTGAGTTTCCTTGAGAGCTGTTTGGCAGCCTGATGGTGTGTGACGTTAGTGAGCCAAATGGAGTTGTTCTCCCACAAGAACCACTCGGCTGATTCTTCTTCAATATGCGCTTCACCAACATGCAGTGTTTCCTTGATTGAAGTAGCTCTCACACCAATATTTGCGCCTAGAGCCTTTGCATTGAGGGCTATATGAAAATGTCTTTGGCGCTGAAGTTGTCTGTGAATGTGGAGTTGGTGGCATGTGAAACCCGCATGTGGAGCATTGGTTTTTGTGGGATGCTCTACCAGTTTCAATCCCACATAATACACTCAAATGGCATTAAGCCTAGAGTGTGAAAACTGAGTTTCCTTGAGAGCTGCATGGAAGACTGATGGTGTGTGAAGTTAGTGAGCCAAATGGAGTTGTTCTCCCACTAGAACCACTCGGTTGATTCTTCTTCAATATGCCCTTCACCAACATGCAGTGTTTCCTTGATTGAATTAGCTCTCACACCAATATTTGCGCCTAGAGCCTTTGCTTTGAGGGCTATCTGAAAACGGCTTTGGCTAGGAAGTGGTCTGTGAATGTGGAATTAGTGGCATGTGAAACCCGCATGTGGAGCATTGGTTGGCGTGGGATGCTCTACCAGGTTCATTTCCGTCTTAGGCACTCAAAGGGCATTAAGCCTAGAGTGTGAAAACTGAGTTTCCTTGAGAGCTGCTTGGAAGCCTGATGGTGTGTGAAGTTAGTGAGCCAAATGGAGTTGTTCTCCCACAAGAACCACTCGGCTGATTCTTCTTCAATATGAGCTTCACCAACATGCAGTGTTTCCTTGATTGAATTAGCTCTCACACCAATATTTGTGCCTAGAGTCTTTGCATTGAGGGCTATCCGAAAACGGCTTTGGCGCTGAAGTGGTCTGTGAATGTGGAGTTGGTGGCATGTGAAACCCGCATGTGGAGCATTGGTTTGTGTGGGAAGCTCACCAAGCTTCATTTCCGTCTTAGGCACTCAAATGGCATTAGATAAGAGTGTGAAATAATAAGAATAAGAGTCTTTGTATATAAGAATAAGAGTCTTTGTATTGAGGGCTATCGGAAAATGGCTTTGGCGCTGAAGTGGTCTGTGAATGTGGAGTTGGTGGCATGTGAAACCCGCATGTAGAACATTGGTTTTAGTGGGAAGCTCACCATGCTTTGTTTCATTCCTTGGCACTCAAAGGGCATTAAGCCTAGAGTGTGAAAACTGAGTTTCCTTGAGAGCTGCTTGGAAGCCTGATGGTGTGTGAAGTTAGTGAGCCAAATGGAGTTATTCTCCCACAAGAACCACTCGACTGATTCTTCTTCAATATGCGCTTCACCAACATGCAGTGTTTCCTTGATTGAATTAGCTCTCCCACAAATATTTGCGCCTAGAGCCTTTGTATTGAGAGCTATCTGAAAACGGCTTTGGCGCTGAAGTGGTCTGTGAATGTGGAGTTGATGGCATGTGAAACCCGCATGTGGAGCATTGGTTTGTGTGGGAAGCTCTTCAAGCCTCTTTTCAGTTCTAGATAATGCACTGAAAGGGCGTTAAGCCTAGAGTGTGAAAACTGAGTTTCCTTGAGAGCTGCTTGGAAGCCTGATGGTGTGTGAAGTTAATGAGCCAAATGGAGTTGTTCTCCTACAAGAACCACTCGGCTGATTCTTCTTCAATATGCGCTTCACCAACATGCAGTGTTTCCTTGATTGAAGTAGCTCTTACACCAATATTTGCGCCTAGAGCCTTTGCATTGAGGGCTATATGAAAATGTCTTTGGCGCTGAAGTTGTCTATGAATGTGGAGTTGGTGGCATGTGAAACCCGCATGTGGAGCATTGGTTTTTGTGGGATGCTCTACCAGTTTCAATCCCACATAATACACTCAAATGGCATTAAGCCTAGAGTGTGAAAACTGAGTTTCCTTGAGAGCTGCATGGAAGACTGATGGTGTGTGAAGTTAGTGAGCCAAATGGAGTTGTTCTCCCACTAGAACCACTCGGTTGATTCTTCTTCAATATGCCCTTCACCAACATGCAGTGTTTCCTTGATTGAATTAGCTCTCACACCAATATTTGCGCCTAGAGCCTTTGCATTGAGGGCTATCTGAAAACGGCTTTGGCTAGGAAGTGGTCTGTGAATGTGGAGTTGGTGGCATGTGAAACCCGCATGTGGAGCATTGGTTTGCGTGGGATGCTCTACCAGGTTCATTTCCGTCTTAGGCACTCAAAGGGCATTAAGCCTAGAGTGTGAAAACTGAGTTTCCTTGAGAGCTGCTTGGAAGCCTGATGGTGTGTGAAGTTAGTGAGCCAAATGGAGTTGTTCTCCCACAAGAACCACTCGGCTGATTCTTCTTCAATATGAGCTTCACCAACATGCAGTGTTTCCTTGATTGAATTAGCTCTCACACCAATATTTGTGCCTAGAGTCTTTGCATTGAGGGCTATCCGAAAACGGCTTTGGCGCTGAAGTGGTCTGTGAATGTGGAGTTGGTGGCATGTGAAACCCGCATGTGGAGCATTCCTTTGTGTGGGAAGCTCACCAAGCTTCATTTCCGTCTTAGGCACTCAAATGGCATTAGATAAGAGTGTGAAATAATAAGAATAAGAGTCTTTGTATATAAGAATAAGAGTCTTTGTATTGAGGGCTATCTGAAAATGGCTTTGGCGCTGAAGTGGTCTGTGAATGTGGAGTTGGTGGCATGTGAAACCCGCATGTGGAGCATTGGTTTGTGTGGGAAGCTCTTCAAGCCTCTTTTCAGTTCTAGATAATGCACTGAAAGGGCGTTAAGCCTAGAGTGCAAAAACTGAGTTTCCTTGAGAGCTGCTTGGAAGCCTGATGGTGTGTGAAGTTAGTGAGCCAAATGGAGTTGTTCTCCCACAAGAACCACTCGGCTGATTCTTCTTCAATATGCGCTTCATCAATATGCACTGTTTCCTTGATTGAAGTATCTCTCACACCAATATTTGCGCCTAGAGCGTTTGTATTGAGGGCTATCTGAAAACGGCTTTGGCCCTGAAGTGGTCTGTGAATGTGGAGTTGGTGGCATGTGAAACCCGCATGTGGAGCATTGGTTTGTGTGGGATGCTCTACCAGGTTCATTCCTACATAATGCACTCAAAGGGCATTAAGCATAGAGTGTGAAAACTGAGTTTCCTTGAGAGCTGCATGGAAGCCTGATGGTGTGTGAAGTTAGTGAGCCAAATGGAGTTGTTCTACCACAAGAACCACTCTACTGATTCTTCTTCAATATGCGCTTCACCAACATGCAGTGTTTCCTTGATTGAATTAGCTCTCACACCAATATTTGTGCCTAGAGCCTTTCCATTGAGGGCTCTCGGAAAACGGCTTTGTCGCTGAAGTGGTCTGTGAATGTGGAGTTGGTGGCATGTGAAACCCGCATGTAGAACATTGGTTTTAGTGGGATGCTCACCATGCTTCGTTTCAGTGCTAGGCACTCAAAGGGCATTAAGCCTAGAGTGTGAAAACTGAGTTTCCTTGAGAGCTGCATGGAAGCCTGATGGTGTGTGAAGTTAATGAGCCAAATGGAGTTGTTCTCCCACAAGAACCACTCGGCTGATTCTTCTTTAATATGCGCTTCACCAACATATAGTGTTTCCTTGATTGAATTAGCTCTCACACCAATATTTGCGCCTAGAGCCTTTCCACTGCGGGTTTTCTGAAAACGGCTTTGGCGCTAAGATGTCTGTGAATGTGGAGTTGGTTGCATGTGAAACCCGCATGTGGAGCATTGGTTTGTGTGGGATGCTGTGCCAGGTTCATTCCAGATAATGCACTCAAAGGGCATTCAGCATAGAGTGCAAAAACTGAGTTTCCTTGAGAGCTGCTTGGAAGCCTGATGGTGTGTGAAGTTAGTGAGCCAAAAGGAGTTATTCTCCCACAAGAACCAATCGACTGATTCTTCTTCAATATGCGCTTCACGAACATGCAGTGTTTCCTTGATTGATTTAGCTCTCCCACCAATATTTGTGCCTAGAGCCTTTGTATTGACGGCTATCTGAAAACGGCTGTGGCGCTGAAGTTGTCTATGAATGTGGACTTGGTGGCATGTGAAACCCGCATGTGGAGCATTGGTTTGTGTGGGAAGCTCACCAAGCTTCATTTCAGTCCTAGGCACTCAAAGGGCATTAAGCCTAGAGTGTGAAAACTGAGTCTCCTTGAGAGCCGCATGGAAGCCTGATGGTGTGTGAAGTTCGTGAGCCAAATGGAGTTGTTCTCCCACAAGAACCATTCGGCTGATCCTTCTTCAATATGCGCTTCACCAACATGCAGTGCTTCCTTGATTGAATTAGCTCTCACAGCAATATTTGTGCCTACAGCCTTTGTTGAGTGCTTTGTGAAAATGGCTTTGGTGCTGAAGTGGTCTGTGAATGTGGACTTGGTGGCATGTGAAACCCGCATGTGGAGCATTGGTTTATGTGGGATGCTCACCAAGCTTCATTTCTGTTCTAGGCACTAAAAGGGCATTAAGCCTAGAGTGTGAAAACTGAGTTTCCTTGAGAGCCGCATGGAAGCCTGATGGTGTGTGAAGTTCGTGAGCCAAATGGAGTTGTTCTCCCACAAGAACCATTCGGCTGATCCTTCTTCAATATGCGCTTCACCAACATGCAGTGCTTCCTTGATTGAATTAGCTCTCACACCAATATTTGTGCCTACAGCCTTTGTATTGAGGGCTTTGTGAAAATGGCTTTGGTGCTGAAGTGGTCTGTGAATGTGGAGTTGGTGGCATGTGAAACCCGCATGTGGAGCATTGGTTTGTGTGGGAAGCTCACCAAGCTTCATTCAGTCCTAGGCACTCAAAGGGCATTAAGCCTAGAGTGTGAAAACTGAGTTTCCTTGAGAGCTGCTTGGAAGCCTGATGGTGTGTGAAGTTAGTGAGCCAAATGGAGTTATTCTCCCACAAGAACCACTCGGCTGATTCTTCTTCAATATTCCCTTCACCAACATGCAGTGTTTCCTTGACTGAAGTAGCTCTCACACCAATATTTGCGCCTAGAGCCTTTGCATTGAGGGCTATCTGAAAACGGCTTTGGCGCTGAAGTTGTCTGTGAATGTGGAGTTGGTGGCATGTGAAACCCGCATGTGGAGCATTGGTTTGTGTGGGAAGCTCACCAAGCTTCATTTCAGTCCTAGGCACTCAAAAGGCATTAAGCATAGAGTGTGAAAACTGAGTTTCCTTGAGAGCTGCCTGGAAGCCTGATGGTGTGTGAAGTTAATGAGCCAAATGGAGTTGTCCTCCCATAAAAACCACTCGGCTGATTCTTCTTCAATATGCGCTTCACCAACATGCAGTGTTTCCTTGATTGAATTAGCTCTCACAAAAATATTTGCGCCTAGAGCCTTTGTATTGAGAGCTCTCTGAAAACGGCTTTGGCGCTGAAGTGGTCTGTGAATGTGGAGTTGGTGGCATGTGAAACCCGCATGAGGAGCATTGGTTTGTGTGGGATGCTCTTCAAGCCTCTTTTCAGTTCTAGATAATGCACTGAAAGGGCGTTAAGCCTAGAGTGTGAAAACTGAGTTTCCTTGAGAGATGCTTGGAAGTCTGATGGTGTGTGAAGTTAGTGAGCCAAATGGAGTTGTTCTCCCACAAGAACCACTCGGCTGATTCTTCTTCAATATGCGCTTCACCAACATGCAGTGTTTCCTTGATTGAATTAGCTCTCACACCAATATTTGCGCCTACAGCCTTTGTATTGAGGGCTATCTGAAAACTGCTGTGTCGCTGAAGTTGTCTGTGAATGTGGAGTTGGTGGCATGTGAAACCCGCATGTGGAGCATTGGTTTGTGTGGGAAACTCACCAAGCTTCATTTCCGTCCTAGGCACTCAAAGGGCATTAACCAAGAGTCTGAAAACTGAGTTTCCTTGAGAGCTGCTTGGAAGCCTGATGGTGTGTGAAGTTAGTGAGCCAAATGGAGTTGTTCTACCACAAGAACCAATCGACTGATTCTTCTTCAATATGCGCTTCACGAACATGCAGTGTTTCCTTGATTGATTTAGCTCTCCCACCAATATTTGTGCCTAGAGCCTTTGTATTGACGGCTATCTGAAAACGGCTTTGGCGCTGAAATTGTCTATGAATGTGGACTTGGTGGCATGTGAAACCCGCATGTGGAGCATTGGTTTGTGTGGGAAGCTCACCAAGCTTCATTTCAGTCCTAGGCACTCAAAGGGCATTAAGCCTAGAGTGTGAAAACTGAGTCTCCTTGAAAGCCGCATGGAAGCCTGATGGTGTGTGAAGTTCGTGAGCCAAATGGAGTTGTTCTCCCACAAGAACCACTCGGCTGATCCTTCTTCAATATGCGCTTCACCAACATGCAGTGCTTCCTTGATTGAATTAGCTCTCACACCAATATTTGTGCCTACAGCCTTTGTTGAGTGCTTTGTGAAAATGGCTTTGGTGCTGAAGTGGTCTGTGAATGTGGAGTTGGTGGCATGTGAAACCCGCATGTGGAGCATTGGTTTATGTTTGATGCTGACCAAGCTTCATTTCTGTTCTAGGCACTAAAAGGCATTAAGCCTAGAGTGTGAAAACTGAGTTTCCTTGAGAGCTGCTTGGAAGCCTGATGGTGTGTGAAGTTAGTGAGCCAAATGGAGTTGTTCTCCCACAAGAACCATTCGGCTGATTCTTCTTCAATATGCGCTTCACCAACATGCAGTGCTTCCTTGATTGAATTAGCTCTCACACCAATATTTGCGTCTAGAGCCTTTGTATTGACGGCTATCTGAAAATGGCTTTGGCGCTGAAGTGGTCTGTGAATGTGGAGTTGGTTCCATGTGAAACCCGCATGTAGAACATTGGTTTGTGTGTGAGGCTCACCAAGCTTCATTTCAGTCCTAGGCACTCAAAGGGCATTAAGCCTAGAGTGTGAAAACTGAGTTTCCTTGAGAGCTGCTTGGAAGCCTGATGGTGTGTGAAGTTAGTGAGCCAAATAGAGTTGTTCTCCCACAAGAACCATTCGGCTGATTCTTCTTCAATATGCGCTTCACCAACATGCAGTGCTTCCTTGATTGAATTAGCTCTCACACCAATATTTGCGCCTAGAGCCTTTGCATTGAGGGCTATCTGAAAACGGCTTTGGCGCTGAAGTGGTCTGTGAATGTGGAGTTGGTGGCATGTGAAACCCGCATGTGGAGCATTCGTTTGTGTGGGATGCTCTACCATGTTCCTTCCTAGATAATGCACACAAAGGGCACTAAGCATAGAGTGTGAAAAAGGAGTTTCCTTGAGAGCTGCCTGGAAGCCTGATGGTGTGTGAAGTTAGTGAGCCAAATGGAATTGTTCTCCCACAAGAACCACTTGGCTGATCCTTCTTCAATATGCCCTTCACCAACATGCAGTGTTTCCTTGATTGAATTAGCTCTCACACCAATATTTGCGTCTAGAGCCTTTGTATTGAGGGCTATCTGAAAACGGCTTTGGCGCTGAAGTGGTCTGTGAATGTGGAGTTGGTGGCATGTGAAACCCGCATGTGGAGCATTCGTTTGTGTGGGATGCTCTACCAGCTTCAGTCCTAGATAATGCACTCAAAGGGCACTAAGCATAGAGTGTGAAAACTGAGTTTCCTTGAGAGCTGCTTGGAAGCCTGATGGTGTGTGAATTTAGTGAGCCAAATGGAGTTATTCTTCCACAAGAACCACTCGGCTGATTCTTCTTCAATATGCGCTTCATCAACATGCAGTGTTTCCTTGATTGAATTAGCTCTCACACCAATATTTGCGCCTACAGCCTTTGTATTGAGGGCTATCTGAAAACGGCTTTGGCGCTGAAGTGGTCTGTGAATGTGGAGTTGGTGGCATGTGAAACCCGCCTGTGTAGCATTCGTTTGTGTGGGATGCTCTACCAGGTTCATTCCTACATAATGCACTCAAAGGGCATTAAGCCTAGAATGTGAAAACTGAGTTTCCTTGAGAGATGCTTGGAAGCCTGATGGTGTGTGAAGTTAGTGAGCCAAATGGAGTTATTCTCCCACAAGAACCACTCGGCTGATTCTTCTTCAATATTCCCTTCACCAACATGCAGTGTTTCCTTGATTGAAGTAGCTCTCACACCAATATTTGCGCCTAGAGCCTTTGCATTGAGGGCTATCTGAAAACGGCTTTGGCGCTGAAGTGGTCTGTGAATGTGGAGTTGGTGGCATGTGAAACCCGCATGTTGAGCATTGGTTTGTGTGGGAAGCTCACCAAGCTTCATTCAGTCTCAGGCACTCAGAGGGCATTAAGCCTAGAGTGTGAAATCTGTGTTTCCTTGAGAGCTGCCTGGAAGCCTGATGGTGTGTGAAGTTCTTGAGCCAAATGGAGTTGTTCTCCCACAAGAGCCACTCTGCTGATTCTTCTTCAATATGCCCTTCACCAACATGCAGTGTTTCCTTGATTGAATTAGCTCTCACACCAATATTTGCGCCTAAAGCCTTTGTATTGAGGGCTATCTGAAAAAGGCTTTGGCGCTGAAGTGGTCTGTGAATGTGGAGTTGGTGGCATGTGAAACCCGCATGTGGAGCATTGGTTTGTGTGGGAAGCTCTTCAAGCCTCTTTTCAGTTCTAGATAATGCACTGAAAGGGCGTTAAGCCTAGAGTGTGAAAACTGAGTTTCCTTGAGATCTGCATGGAAGTCTGATGGTGTGTGAAGTTAGTGATCCAAATGGAGTTATTCTCCCACAAGAACCACTCGGCTGATTCTTCTTCAATATTCCCTTCACCAACATGCAGTGTTTCCTTGATTGAATTAGCTCTCACACCAATATTTGAATCTAGAGCCTTTGAATTGAGGGCTATCTGAAAACGGCTTTGGCGCTGAAGTGGTCTGTGAATGTGGAGTTGGTGGCATGTGAAACCCGCATGTGGAGCATTGGTTTGTGTGTGAGGCTCACCAAGCTTCATTTCCGTCTTAGGCACTCAAAGGGCATTAACCAAGAGTCTGAAAACTGAGTTTCCTTGAGAGCTGCTTGGAAGCCTGATGGTGTGTGAAGTTAATGAGCCAAATGGAGTTGTTCTCCCACAAGAACCACTCGGCTGATTCTTCTTTAATATGCGCTTCACCAACATGCAGTGTTTCCTTGATTGAATTCGCTCTCACACCAATATTTGCGCCTAGAGCCTTTGCATTGAGGGTTTTCTGAAAACGGCTTTGGCGCTAAGATGTCTGTGAATGTGGAGTTGGTGGCATGTGAAACCCGCATGTGGAGCATTGGTTTGTGTGGGATGCTGTGCCAGGTTCATTCCAGATAATGCACTCAAAGGGCATTCAGCATAGAGTGTGAAAACCAAGTTTCCTTGAGAGCTGCTTGGAAGCCTGATGGTGTGTGAAGTTAGTGAGCCAAAAGGAGTTATTCTCCCACAAGAACCAATCGACTGATTCTTCTTCAATATGCGCTTCACCAACATGCAGTGCTTCCTTGATTGAATTAGCTCTCACACCAATATTTGTGCCTACAGCCTTTGTTGAGTGCTTTGTGAAAATGGCTTTAGTGCTGAAGTGGTCTGTGAATGTGGAGTTGGTGGCATGTGAAACCCGCATGTGGAGCATTGGTTTATGTTTGATGCTCACCAAGCTTCATTTCTGTTCTGGACACTAAAAGGCATTAAGCATAGAGTGTGAAAACTGAGTTTCCTTGAGAGCTGCTTGGAAGCCTGATGGTGTGTGAAGTTAGTGAGGCAAATGGAGTTGTTCTCCCACAAGAACCATTCGGCTGATTCTTCTTCAATATGCGCTTCACCAACATGCAGTGTTTCCTTGATTGAATTAGCTCTCACACCAATATTTGCGCCTAGAGCCTTTGTATTGAGGGCTATCTGAAAACGGCTTTGTCGCTGAAGTGTTCTGTGAATGTGGAGTTGGTGGCATGTGAAACCCGCATGTAGAACATTGGTTTTAGTGGGAAGCTCACCATGCTTCGTTTCAGTCCTAGGCACTCAAAGGGCATTAAGCCTAGAGTGTGAAAACTGAGTTTCCTTGAGAGCTGCATGGAAGCCTGATGGTGTGTGAAGTTAATGAGCCAAATGGAGCTGTTCTCCCACAAGAACCACTCGGCTGATTCTTCTTTAATATGCGCTTCACCAACATGCAGTGTTTCCTGGACTGAATTTGCTCTCACACCAATATTTGCGCCTAGAGCCTTTCCATTGAGGGTTTTCTGAAAACGTCTTTGGCGCTAAGATGTCTGTGAATGTGGAGTTGGTGGCATGTGAAGCCCGCATGTGGAGCATTCGTTTGTGTGGGAAACTCACCAAGCTTCATTTCCGTCTTAGGCACTCAAATGGCATTAGATAAGAGTGTGAAATAATAAGAATAAGAGTCTTTGTATATAAGAATAAGAGTCTTTTTGTTGAGGGCTATCTGAAAATGGCTTTGGCGCTGAAGTTGTCTGTGAATGTGGAGTTGGTGGCATGTGAAACCCGCATGTGGAGCATTGGTTTGTGTGGGAAGCGCAATAAGCTTCATTTCAGTCTTAGGCACTCAAAGGGCATTAAGCCTAGAGTGTGAAAACTGAGTTTCCTTGAGAGATGCTTGGGAGCCTGATGGTATGTGAAGTTAGTGAGGCAAATGGAGTTGTTCTCCCACAAGAACCACTCGGCTGATTCTTCTTCAATATGCGCTTCATCAACATGCAGTGTTTCCTTGATTGAATTAGCTCTCACACCAATATTTGCGCCTACAGCCTTTGTATTGAGGGCTATCTGAAAACGGCTTTGGCGCTGAAGTGGTCTGTGAATGTGGAGTTGGTGGCATGTGAAACCCGCCTGTGTAGCATTCGTTTGTGTGGGATGCTCTACCAGGTTCATTCCTACATAATGCACTCAAAGGGCATTAAGCCTAGAATGTGAAAACTGAGTTTCCTTGAGAGATGCTTGGAAGCCTGATGGTGTGTGAAGTTAGTGAGCCAAATGGAGTTGTTCTCCCACAAGAACCACTCGGCTGATTCTTCTTCAATATTCCCTTCACCAACATGCAGTGTTTCCTTGATTGAAGTAGCTCTCACACCAATATTTGCGCCTAGAGCCTTTGCATTGAGGGCTATCTGAAAACGGCTTTGGCGCTGAAGTGGTCTGTGAATGTGGAGTTGGTGGCATGTGAAACCCGCATGTGGAGCATTGGTTTGTGTGGGAAGCTCACCAAGCTTCATTCAGTCTCAGGCACTCAGAGGGCATTAAGCCTAGAGTGTGAAATCTGTGTTTCCTTGAGAGCTGCCTGGAAGCCTGATGGTGTGTGAAGTTCTTGAGCCAAATGGAGTTGTTCTCCCACAAGAGCCACTCTGCTGATTCTTCTTCAATATGCCCTTCACCAACATGCAGTGTTTCCTTGATTGAATTAGCTCTCACACCAATATTTGCGCCTAAAGCCTTTGTATTGAGGGCCATCTGAAAAAGGCTTTGGCCCTGAAGTGGTCTGTGAATGTGGAGTTGGTGGCATGTGAAACCCGCATGTGGAGCATTGGTTTGTGTGGGAAGCTCTTCAAGCCTTTTTTCAGTTCTAGATAATGCACTGAAAGGGCGTTAAGCCTAGAGTGTGAAAACTGAGTTTCCTTGAGAGCTGCATGGAAGTCTGATGGTGTGTGAAGTTAGTGATCCAAATGGAGTTATTCTCCCACAAGAACCACTCGGCTGATCCTTCTTCAATATTCCCTTCACCAACATGCAGTGTTTCCTTGATTGAATTAGCTCTCATACCGATATTTGCGTCTAGAGCCTTTGTATTGAGGGCTATCTGAAAACGGCGTTGGCGCTGAAGTGGTCTGTGAATGTGGAGTTGGTGGCATGTGAAACCCGCATGTGGAGCATTGGTTTGTGTGTGAGGCTCACCAAGCTTCATTTCCGTCTTAGGCACTCAAAGGGCATTAACCAAGAATCTGAAAACTGAGTTTCCTTGAGAGCTGCTTGGAAGCCTGATGGTGTGTGAAGTTAATGAGCCAAATGGAGTTGTTCTCCCACAAGAACCACTCGGCTGATTCTTCTTTAATATGCGCTTCACCAACATGCAGTGTTTCCTTGATTGAATTTGCTCTCACACCAATATTTGCGCCTAGAGCCTTTGCATTGAGGGTTTTCTGAAAACGGCTTTGGCGCTAAGATGTCTGTGAATGTGGAGTTGGTGGCATGTGAAACCCGCATGTGGAGCATTGGTTTGTGTGGGATGCTGTGCCAGGTTCATTCCAGATAATGCACTCAAAGGGCATTCAGCATAGAGTGTGAAAACCGAGTTTCCTTGAGAGCTGCTTGGAAGCCTGATGGTGTGTGAAGTTAGTGAGCCAAAAGGAGTTATTCTCCCACAAGAACCAATCGACTGATTCTTCTTCAATATGCGCTTCACGAACATGCAGTGTTTCCTTGATTGATTTAGCTCTCCCACCAATATTTGTGCCTAGAGCCTTTGTATTGACGGCTATCTGAAAACGGCTTTGGCGCTGAAGTTGTCTATGAATGTGGACTTGGTGGCATGTGAAACCCGCATGTGGAGCATTGGTTTGTGTGGGAAGCTCACCAAGCTTCATTTCAGTCCTAGGCACTCAAAGGGCATTAAGCCTAGAGTGTGAAAACTGAGTCTCCTTGAGAGCCGCATGGAAGCCTGATGGTGTGTGAAGTTCGTGAGCCAAATGGAGTTGTTCTCCCACAAGAACCATTCGGCTGATCCTTCTTCAATATGTGCTTCACCAACATGCAGTGCTTCCTTGATTGAATTAGCTCTCACACCAATATTTGTGCCTACAGCCTTTGTTGAGTGCTTTGTGAAAATGGCTTTAGTGCTGAAGTGGTCTGTGAATGTGGAGTTGGTGGCATGTGAAACCCGCATGTGGAGCATTGGTTTATGTTTGATGCTCACCAAGCTTCATTTCTGTTCTGGACACTAAAAGGCATTAAGCATAGAGTGTGAAAACTGAGTTTCCTTGAGAGCTGCTTGGAAGCCTGATGGTGTGTGAAGTTAGTGAGCCAAATGGAGTTGTTCTCCCACAAGAACCATTCGGCTGATTCTTCTTCAATATGCGCTTCACCAACATGCAGTGCTTCCTTGATTGAATTAGCTCTCACACCAATATTTGCGCCTAGAGCCTTTGTATTGAGGGCTATCTGAAAACGGCTTTGTCGCTGAAGTGTTCTGTGAATGTGGAGTTGGTGGCATGTGGAACCCGCATGTAGAACATTGGTTTTAGTGGGAAGCTCACCATGCTTCGTTTTAGTCCTAGGCACTCAAAGGGCATTAAGCCTAGAGTGTGAAAACTGAGTTTCCTTGAGAGCTGCATGGAAGCCTGATGGTGTGTGAAGTTAATGAGCCAAATGGAGTTGTTTTCCCACAAGAACCACTCGGCTGATTCTTCTTTAATATGCGCTTCACCAACATGCAGTGTTTCCTTGACTGAATTTGCTCTCACACCAATATTTGCGCCTACATCCTTTCCATTGAGGGTTTTCTGAAAACGTCTTTGGCGCTAAGATGTCTGTGAATGTGGAGTTGGTGGCATGTGAAGCCCGCATGTGGAGCATTCGTTTGTGTGGGAAGCTCACCAAGCTTCATTTCCGTCTTAGGCACTCAAATGGCATTAGATAAGAGTGTGAAATAATAAGAATAAGAGTCTTTGTATATAAGAATAAGAGTCTTTGTGTTGAGGGCTATCTGAAAATGGCTTTGGCGCTGAAGTTGTCTGTGAATGTGGAGTTGGTGGCATGTGAAACCCGCATGTGGAGCATTGGTTTGTGTGGGAAGCGCAATAAGCTTCATTTCAGTCTTAGGCACTCAAAGGGCATTAAGCCTAGAGTGTGAAAACTGAGTTTCCTTGAGAGATGCTTGGGAGCCTGATGGTATGTGAAGTTAGTGAGGCAAATGGAGTTGTTCTCCCACAAGAACCATTCGGCTGATTCTTCTTCAATATGCGCTTCACCAATATGCAGTGTTTCCTTGATTGAATTACCTCTCCCACGAATATTTGTGCCTAGACCCTTTGTATTGAGGGCTATCTGAAAACGGCTTTGGCGCTGAAGTGGTCTGTGAATGTGGAGTTGGTGGCATGTGAAACCCGCATGTGGAGCATTGGTTTGTGTGGGATGCTGTACCAGGTTCATTCCAAACATAATGCACTGAAAGGGCGTTAAGCCTAGAGTGTGAAAACTGAGTTTCCTTGAGAGCTGCTTGGAAGCCTGATGGTGTGTGAAGTTAGTGAGGCAAATGGAGTTGTTCTCCCACAAGAACCACTCGGCTGATTCTTCTTCAATATGCGCTTCACCAACATGCAGTGTTTCCTTGATTGAATTAGCTCTCACACCAATATTTGCGCCTAGAGCCTTTGTATTGAGGGCTATCTGAAAACGGCTTTGTCACTGAAGTGGTCTGTGAATGTGGAGTTGCTGGAATGTGAAACCCGCATGTGGAGCATTGGTTTGTGTCGGATGCTGTGCCAGGTTCATTCCTACATAATGCACTCAAAGGGCATTAAGCATAGAGTGTGAAAACTGAGTTTCCTTGAGAGCTGCATGGAAGCCTGATTGTGTGCCAAGTTAGTGAGCCAAATGGAGTTGTTCTCCCACAAGAACCACTCGGCTGATCCTTCTTCAATATGCCCTTCACCAACATGCAGTGTTTCCTTGATTGAATTAGCTCTCACACCAATATTTGCGCCTAGAGCCTTTGTATTGAGGGCTATCTGAAAACGGCTTTGGCGCTGAAGTGGTCTGTGAATGTGGAGTTGGTGGCATGTGAAACCCGCATGTGGAGCATTCGTTTGTGTGGGATGCTCTACCAGGTTCATTCCTACATAATGCTCTCAAAGGGTAGTAAGCATAGAGTGTGAAAACTGAGTTTCCTTGAGAGCTGCCTGGAAGCCTGATGGTGTGTGAAGTTAGTGAGGCAAATGGAGTTGTTCTCCTACAAGAACAACTCGGCTGATTCTTCTTCAATATGCGCTTCACCAACATGCAGTGTTTCCTTGATTGAATTAGCTCTCACACCAATATTTGTGCCTAAGCCTTTGCATTGAGGGTTTTCTGAAAACGGCTTTGGCGCTAAGATGTCTGTGAATGTGGAGTTGGTGGCATGTGAAACCCGCATGTGGAGCATTGGTTTGTGTGGGATGCTGTGCCCCGTTCATTCCAGATA
Source organism: Ochotona princeps (assembly GCF_030435755.1). NCBI lineage: Eukaryota > Metazoa > Chordata > Mammalia > Lagomorpha > Ochotonidae > Ochotona > Ochotona princeps. The sequence goes on from NC_080857.1 coordinate 32,425,679, forward strand.
ATGCACTCAAAGGGCATTCAGCATAGAGTGTGAAAACCGAGTTTCCTTGAGAGCTGCTTGGAAGCCTGATGGTGTGTGAAGTTAGTGAGCCAAAAGGAGTTATTCTCCCACAAGAACCAATCGACTGATTCTTCTTCAATATGCGCTTCACCAACATGCAGTGTTTCCTTGATTGATTTAGCTCTCACACCAATATTTGTGCCTAGAGCCTTTGTATTGACGGCTATCTGAAAACGGCTGTGGCGCTGAAGTTGTCTATGAATGTGGAGTTGGTGGCATGTGAAACCCGCATGTGGAGCATTGGTTTGTGTGGGAAGCTCACCAAGCTTCATTTCAGTCCTAGGCACTCAAAGAGCATTAAGCATAGAGTGTGAAAACTGAGTCTCCTTGAGAGCCGCATGGAAGCCTGATGGTGTGTGAAGTTATTGAGCCAAATGGAGTTGTTCTCCCACAAGAACCATTCGGCTGATCCTTCTTCAATATGCGCTTCACCAACATGCAGTGTTTCCTTGATTGAATTAGCTCTCACACCAATATTTGTGCCTAGAGCCTTTGCATTGAGGGCTCTCTGAAAACGGCTTTGTCGCTGAAGTGGTCTGTGAATGTGGAGTTGGTGGCATGTGAAAAACGCATGTAGAACATTGGTTTTAGTGGGAAGCTCACCATGCTTCGTTTCAGTCCTAGGCACTCAAAGGGCATTAAGCCTAGAGTGTGAAAACTGAGTTTCCTTGAGAGCTGCATGGAAGCCTGATGGTGTGTGAAGTTAATGAGCCAAATGGAGTTGTTCTCCCACAAGAACCACTCGGCTGATTCTTCTTTAATATGCGCTTCGCCAACATGCAGTGTTTCCTTGATTGAATTTGCTCTCACACCAATATTTGCGCCTAGAGCCTTTCCATTGAGTGTTTTCTGAAAACGGCTTTGGCGCTAAGATGTCTGTGAATGTGGAGTTGGTGGCATGTGAAACCAGCATGTGGAGCATTGGTTTGTGTGGGAAGCTCACCAAGCTTCATTTCCGTCTTAGGCACTCAAATGGCATTATATAAGAGTGTGAAATAATAAGAATTAGAGTCTTTGTATATAAGAATAAGAGTCTTTGTATTGAGGGCTATCTGAAAATGGCTTTGGCGCTGAAGTTGCCTGTGAATGTGGAGTTGGTGGCATGTGAAACCAGCATGTGGAGCATTGGTTTGAGTGGGAAGCTCACCAAGCTTCATTTCAGTCCTAGGCACTCAAAGGGCATTAAGCCTAGAGTGTGAAAACTGAGTTTCCTTGAGACCTCCCTGGAAGCCTGATGGTGTGTGAAGTTAGTGAGGCAAATGGAGTTGTTCTCCCACAAGAACCACTCGGCTGATTCTTCTTCAATATGCGCTTCACCAACATGCAGTGTTTCCTTGATTGAATTAGCTCTCACACCAATATTTGTGCCTAAGCCTTTGCATTGAGGGCCATCTGAAAACGGCTTTGGCGCTGAAGTGGTCTGTGAATGTGGAGTTGGTGGCATGTGAAACCCGCATGTGGAGCATTCGTTTGTGTGGGATGCTCTACCAGGTTCATTCCTACATAATGCACTCAAAGGGCATTAAGCCTAGAGTGTGAAAACTGAGTTTCCTTGAGAGCTGCATGGAAGCCTGATGGTGTGTGAAGTTAGTGAGCCAAATGGAGTTGTTCTCCCACAAGAACCACTCGGCTGATTCTTCTTCAATATGCGCTTCACCAACATGCAGTGTTTCCTTGATTGAATTACCTCTCCCACGAATATTTGCACCTAGACCCTTTGTATTGAGGGCTATCTGAAAACGGTTGTGGCGCTTAAGTTGTCTGTGAATGTGGAGTTGGTGGCATGTGAAACCCGCATGTGGAGCATTGGTTTGTGTGGGATGCTCTACCATGTTCATTCCTACATAATGCACTCAAAGGGCATTAAGCCAAGAGTGTGAAAACTGAGTTTCCTTGAGAGCTGCATGGAAGTCTGATGGTGTGTGAAGTTAGTGAGGCAAATGGAGTTGTTCTCCCACAAGAACCACTCGGCTGATTCTTCTTCAATATTCCCTTCACCAACATGCAGTGTTTCATTGATTGAATTAGCTCTCACACCAATATTTGCGCCTAGAGCCTTTGTATTGAGGGCTCTCTGAAAACGGCTGTGGCGCTGAAGTGGTCTGTGAATGTGGAGTTCTTGGTATGTGAAACCCGCATGTAGAATATTTGTTTGTGTGGGAAGCTCACCAAGCTTCATTTCAGTCCTTGGCACTCAAAGGGCATTAAGCATAGAGTGTGAAAACTGAGTTTCCTTGAGAGCTGCATGGAAGCCTGATTGTGTGCCAAGTTAGTGAGCCAAATGGAGTTGTTCTGCCACAAGAACCACTCGGCTGATTCTTCTTTAATATGCGCTTCACCAACATGCAGTGTTTCCTTGATTGAATTAGCTCTCACACCAATATTTGTGCCTAGAGCCTTTGCATTGAGGGCTATCTGAAAACTGCTTTGCCTAGGAATTGGTCTGTGAATGTGGAGTTGGTGGCATGTGAAACATGCATATGGAGCATTGGGTTGTGTGGGATGCTGTACCAGGTTCATTCCAAACATAATGCACTGAAAGGGCGTTAGCCTAGAGTGTGAAAACTGAGTTTCCTTGAGAGCTGCATGGAAGTCTGATGGTGTGTGAAGTTAGTGAGCCAAATGGAGTTGTTCTCCCACAAGAACCACTCGGCTGATTCTTCTTCAATATTCCCTTCACCAACATGCAGTGTTTCCTTGATTGAATTAGCTCTCACACCAATATTTGCGCCTAGAGCCTTTGCATTGAGGGCTATCTGAAAACGGCTTTGGCGCTGAAGTGGTCTGTGAATGTGGAGTTGGTGGCATGTGAAACCCGCATGTGGAGCATTGGTTTGTGTGGGAAGCTCACCAAGCTTCATTTCCGTCTTAGGCACTCAAAGGGCATTAGATAAGAGTGTGAAATAATAAGAATAAGAGTCTTTGTATAAAAGAATAAGAGTCTTTGTATTGAGGGCTGTCTCAAAACGGCTTTGGCGCTGAAGTTGCCTGAGAATTTGGAGTCGGTGGCATGTGAAACCCGCATGTGGAGCATTCGTTTGTGTGGGATGCTCCCCAAGCTTCATTTCAGTCCTAGGCACTCAAAGGGCACTAAGAATAGAGTGTGAAAACTGAGTTTCCTTGAGAGCTGCTTGGAAGCCTGATTGTGTGCCAAGTTAGTGAGCCAAATGGAGTTGTTCTCCCACAAGAACCACTCGGCTGATTCTTCTTCAATATGCGCTTCACCAACATGCACTGTTTCGTTGATAGAATTAGGTCTCACACCAATATTTGCACTTAGAGCCTTTGTATTGAGGGCTATCTGAAAACGGCTTTGGCGCTAAAGTGGTCTGTGAATGTGGAGTTGGTGGCATGTGAAACATGCATGTGGAGCATTGGTTTGTGTGGGATGCTGTACCAGGTTCATTCCAAACATAATGCACTGAAAGGGTGTTAAGCCTAGAGTGTGAAAACTGAGTTTCCTTGATTGCTGCTTGGAAGCCTGATGGTGTGTGAAGTTAGTGAGCCAAATGGAGTTGTTCTCCCACAAGAACCACTCGGCTGATTCTTCTTCAATATGCGCTTCACCAACATGCAGTGTTTCCTTGATTGAATTAGCTCTCACACCAATATTTGCTTCTACAGACTTTACATTGAGGGCTATCTGAAAACGGCTGTGGCGCTGAAGTTGCCTGTGAATGTGGAGTTGGTGGCATGTGAAACCCGCATGTGGAGCATTCGTTTGTGTGGGATGCTCTCCAACCTTCATTTCAGTTCTAGATAATTCACTGAAAGGGCGTTAAGCCTAGAGTGTGAAAACTGAGTTTCCTTGAGAGCTGCTTGGAAGCCTGATGGTGTGTGAAGTTAGTGAGCCAAATGGAGTTGTTCTCCCACAAGAACCACTCGGGTGATTCTTCTTCAATATGCACTTCACCAACATGCACTGTTTCTTTGATTGAATTAGCTCTCACACCAATATTTGCGCCTAGAGCCTTTGCATTGAGGGCTATCTGAAAACGGTTTTGGCGCTGAAGTTGTCTGTCAATGTGGAGTTGGTGGCATGTGAAACCCGCATGTGGAGCATTCGTTTGTGTGGGATACTCTACAAGCATCATTTCAGTCCTAGGCACTCAAATTGCACTAAGTTTAGAGTGTGAAAACTGAGTTTCCTTGAGAGCTGCTTGGATGCCTGATGGTGTGTGAAGTTAGTGAGGCAAATGGAGTTGTTCTCCCACAAGAACCACTCGGCTGATCCTTCTTCAATATGCCCTTCACCAACATGCAGTGTTTCCTTGATTGAATTAGCTCTCACACAAATATTTGCATCTAGAGCCTTTGTATTGAGGGCTATCTGAAAACGGCTTTGCGCTGAAGTTGCCTGAGAATTTGGAGTTGGTGGCATGTGAAACCCGCATGTGGAGCATTCGTTTGTGTGGGATGCTCTACCAGGTTTATTCCTAGATAATGCACTCAAAGGGCACTAAGCATAGAGTGTGAAAACTGAGTTTCCTTGAGAGCTGCTTGGAAGCCTGATGGTGTGTGAAGTTAGTGAGCCAAATGGAGTTGTTCTCAAAAAAGTTACTCCCACAAAGAACCACTCGGCTGATCCTTCTTCAATATGCCCTTCACCAACATGCAGTGTTTCCTTGATTGAATCAGCTCTCACACCAATATTTGTGTCTAGAGCCTTTGCATTGAGGGCTATCTGAAAACAGTTAGGGCGGTGAAATTGCCTGTGAATGTGGAGTTGGTGGCATGTGAAACCCGCATGTGGAACATTGGTTTGTGTGGGAAGCTCACCAAGCTTCATTTCAGTCCTAGGCACTCAAAGGGCATTAAGCCTAGAGTGTGAAAACTGAGTTTCCTTGAGAGCTCCCTGGAAGCCTGATGGTGTGTGAAGTTAGTGAGGCAAATGGAGTTGTTCTCCCACAAGAACCACTCAGCTGATCCTTCTTCAATATGCGCTTCACCAACATGCAGTGTTTCCTTGATTGAATTAGCTCTCACACCAATATTTGTGCCTAAGCCTTTGCATTGAGGGCCATCTGAAAACGGCTTTGGCGCTGAAGTGGTCTGTGAATGTGGAGTTGGTGGCATGTGAAACCCGCATGTGGAGCATTCGTTTGTGTGGGATGCTCTACCAGGTTCATTCCTACATAATGCACTCAAAGGGCATTAAGCCTAGAGTGTGAAAACTGAGTTTCCTTGAGAGCTGCATGGAAGCCTGATGGTGTGTGAAGTTAGTGAGCCAAATGGAGTTGTTCTCCCACAAGAACCACTCGGCTGATTCTTCTTCAATATGCGCTTCACCAACATGCAGTGTTTCCTTGATTGAATTACCTCTCCCACGAATATTTGCACCTAGACCCTTTGTATTGAGGGCTATCTGAAAACGGTTGTGGCGCTGAAGTTGTCTGTGAATGTGGAGTTGGTGGCATGTGAAACCCGCATGTGGAGCATTGGTTTGTGTGGGATGCTCTACCATGTTCATTCCTACATAATGCACTCAAAGGGCATTAAGCCAAGAGTGTGAAAACTGAGTTTCCTTGAGAGCTGCATGGAAGTCTGATGGTGTGTGAAGTTAGTGAGGCAAATGGAGTTGTTCTCCCACAAGAACCACTCGGCTGATTCTTCTTCAATATTCCCTTCACCAACATGCAGTGTTTCATTGATTGAATTAGCTCTCACACCAATATTTGCGCCTAGAGCCTTTGTATTGAGGGCTCTCTGAAAACGGCTGTGGCGCTGAAGTGGTCTGTGAATGTGGAGTTCTTGGTATGTGAAACCCGCATGTAGAACATTGGTTTGTGTGGGAAGCTCACCAAGCTTCATTTCAGTCCTTGGCACTCAAAGGGCATTAAGCCTAGAGCGCGAAAACTGAGTTTCCTTGAGAGCTGCATGGAAGCCTGATTGTGTGCCAAGTTAGTGAGCCAAATGGAGTTGTTCTGCCACAAGAACCACTCGGCTGATTCTTCTTTAATATGCGCTTCACCAACATGCAGTGTTTCCTTGATTGAATTAGCTCTCACACCAATATTTGTGCCTAGAGCCTTTGCATTGAGGGCTATCTGAAAACTGCTTTGCCTAGGAATTGGTCTGTGAATGTGGAGTTGGTGGCATGTGAAACATGCATGTGGAGCATTGGGTTGTGTGGGATGCTGTACCAGGTTCATTCCAAACATAATGCACTGAAAGGGCGTTAAGCCTAGAGTGTGAAAACTGAGTTTCCTTGAGAGCTGCATGGAAGTCTGATGGTGTGTGAAGTTAGTGAGCCAAATGGAGTTGTTCTCCCACAAGAACCACTCGGCTGATTCTTCTTCAATATTCCCTTCACCAACATGCAGTGTTTCCTTGATTGAATTAGCTCTCACACCAATATTTGCGCTAGAGCCTTTGCATTGAGGGCTATCTGAAAACGGCTTTGGCGCTGAAGTGGTCTGTGAATGTGGAGTTGGTGGCATGTGAAACCAGCATGTGGAGCATTGGTTTGTGTGGGAAGCTCACCAAGCTTCATTTCCGTCTTAGGCACTCAAAAAGTGTGAAATAATAAGAATAAGAGTCTTTGTATAAAAGAATAAGAGTCTTTGTATTGAGGGCTGTCTCAAAACGGCTTTGGCGCTGAAGTTGCCTGAGAATTTGGAGTCGGTGGCATGTGAAACCCGCATGTGGAGCATTCGTTTGTGTGGGATGCTCCCCAAGCTTCATTTCAGTCCTAGGCACTCAAAGGGCACTAAGAATAGAGTGTGAAAACTGAGTTTCCTTGAGAGCTGCTTGGAAGCCTGATTGTGTGCCAAGTTAGTGAGCCAAATGGAGTTGTTCTCCCACAAGAACCACTCGGCTGATTCTTCTTCAATATGCGCTTCACCAACATGCACTGTTTCCTTGATAGAATTAGGTCTCACACCAATATTTGCACCTAGAGCCTTTGTATTGAGGGCTATCTGAAAACGGCTTTGGCGCTAAAGTGGTCTGTGAATGTGGAGTTGGTGGCATGTGAAACATGCATGTGGAGCATTGGTTTGTGTGGGATGCTGTACCAGGTTCATTCCAAACATAATGCACTGAAAGGGCGTTAAGCCTAGAGTGTGAAAACTGAGTTTCCTTGAGAGCTGCTTGGAAGCCTGATGGTGTGTGAAGTTAGTGAGCCAAATGGAGTTGTTCTCCCACAAGAACCACTCGGCTGATTCTTCTTCAATATGCGCTTCACCAACATGCAGTGTTTCCTTGATTGAATTAGCTCTCACACCAATATTTGCTTCTAGAGACTTTACATTGAGGGCTATCTGAAAACGGCTGTGGCGCTGAAGTTGCCTGTGAATGTGGAGTTGGTGGCATGTGAAACCCGCATGTGGAGCATTCGTTTGTGTGGGATGCTCTCCAACCTTCATTTCAGTTCTAGATAATTCACTGAAAGGGCGTTAAGCCTAGAGTGTGAAAACTGAGTTTCCTTGAGAGCTGCTTGGAAGCCTGATGGTGTGTGAAGTTAGTGAGCCAAATGGAGTTGTTCTCCCACAAGAACCACTCGGGTGATTCTTCTTCAATATGCACTTCACCAACATGCACTGTTTCTTTGATTGAATTAGCTCTCACACCAATATTTGCGACTAGAGCCTTTGTATTGAGGGCTCTCTGAAAACGGCTGTGGCGCTGAAGTGGTCTGTGAATGTGGAGTACTTGATATGTGAAACCCGCATGTGGAGCATTGGTTTGTGTGGGATGCTCACCAAGCTTCATTTCAATCCTACTCACTCAAAGCGCATTAAGCCTAGAGTGTGAAAACTGAGTTTCCTTGAGACCTCCCTGGAAGCCTGATGGTGTGTGAAGTTAGTGAGCCAAATGGAGTTGTTCTCCCACAAGAACCACTCGGCTGATTTTTCTTCAATATGCGCTTCACCAACATGCAGTGTTTCCTTGATTGAATTAGCTCTCACACCAATATTTGCTTCTAGAGCCTTTACATTGAGGGCTATCTGAAAACGGCTGTGGCGCTGAAGTTGCCTGTGAATGTGGAGTTGGTGGCATGTGAAACCCGCATGTGGAGCATTCGTTTGTGTGGGATACTCTACAAGCATCATTTCAGTCCTAGGCACTCAAAGGGCACTAAGTTTAGAGTGTGAAAACTGAGTTTCCTTGAGAGCTGCTTGGAAGCCTGATGGTGTGTGAAGTTAGTGAGGCAGATGGAGTTGTTCTCCCACAAGAACCCCTCGGCTGATCCTTCTTCAATATGCCCTTCACCAACATGCAGTGTTTCCTTGATTGAATTAGCTCTCACACAAATATTTGCATCTAGAGCCTTTGCATTGAGGGCTATCAGAAACGGCTGTGGCGCTGAAGTTGCCTGAGAATTTGGAGTTGGTGGCATGTGAAACCCGCATGTGGAGCATTGGTTTGTGTGGGATGCTCTACCAGGTTCTTTCCTAGATAATGCACTCAAAGGGCACTAAGCATAGAGTGTGAAAACTGAGTTTCCTTGAGAGCTGCTTGGAAGCCTGATGGTGTGTGAAGTTAGTGAGCCAAATGGAGTTGTTCTCCCACAAGAACCACTCGGCTGATCCTTCTTCAATATGCCCTTCACCAACATGCAGTGTTTCCTTGATTGAATTATCTCTCACACCACTATTTGCTTCTAGAGCCTTTGCATTCAGGGCTATCTGAAAACGGCTATGGCGCTGAAGTTGCCTGTGAATGTGGAGTTGGTGGCATGTGAAACCCGCATGTGGAGCATTCGTTTGTGTGGGATGCACACCAAGCTTCATTTCAGTCCTAGGCACTCAAAGGACACTAAGCATAGAGTGTGAAAACTGAGTTTCCTTGAGAGCTGCTTGGAAGCCTGAAGGTGTGTGAAGTTAGTGAGCCAAATGGAGTTGTTTTCCCACAAGAACCACTCGGCTGATCCTTCTTCAATATGCGCTACACCAACATGCAGTGTTTCCTTGATTGAATTAGCTTGCACACAAATATTTGCGTCTAGAGCCTTTGCATTGAGGGCTATCTGAAAATGGCTGTGGCGCTGAAGTTGCCTGTGAATCTGGAGTTGGTGGCATGTGAAACCCGCATGTGGAGCATTCGTTTATGTGTGATGCTCTACCAGGTTCATTCCTAGATAATGCACTCAAAGGGCACTAAGCATAGAGTGTGAAAACTGAGTTTCCTTGAGAGCTGCTTGGAAGCCTGATGGTGTGTGAAGTTAGTGAGCCAAATGGAGTTGTTCTCCCACAAGAACCACTCTGCTGATCCTTCTTCAATATGCCCTTCACCAACATGCAGTGTTTCCTTGATTGAATTAGCTCTAAACACCAATATTTGCGTCTAGAGCCTTTGCATTGAGGGCTATCTGAAAACGGCTGTGGCGCTGAAGTTGCCTGTGAATGTGGAGTTGGTGGCATGTGAAACCCGCATGTGGAGCATTCGTTTGTGTGGGATGCACACGAAGCTTCATTTCAGTCCTAGGCCCTCAAAGGGCACTAAGCATAGAGTGTGAAAACTGAGTTTCCTTGAGAGCTGCTTGGAAACCTGATGGTGTGTGAAGTTAGTGAGCCAAATGGAGTTGTTCACCCACAAGAACCACTTGGCTGATCCTTCTTCAATATGCGCTTCACCAACATGCAGTGTTTCCTTGATTGAATTAGCTCTCACACCAATATTTGCGTCTAGAGCCTTTGCATTGAGGGCTATCTGAAAACGGCTAGGGCGCTGAATTTGCCTGTGAATGTGGAGTTGGTGGCATGTGAAACCCGCATGTGGAGCATTCGTTTGTGTGGGATGCACAGGAAGCTTCATTTCAGTCCTAGGCACTCAAAGGGCACTAAGCATAGAGTGTGAAAACTGAGTTTCCTTGAGAGCTGCTTGGAAGCCTGATGGTGTGTGAAGTTAGTGAGCCAAATGGAGTTGTTCTCAGACAAGAACCACTCGGCTGATCCTTCTTCAATATGCGCTTCACCAACATGCAGTGTTTCCTTGATTGAATTAGCTCTCACACCAATATTTGCGTCTAGAGCCGTTGCATTGAGGGTTATCTGAAAACTGCTGTGGTGTTGAAGTTGCCTGTGAATGTGGAGTTGGTGGCATGTGAAACCCGCATGTGGAGCAATCGTTTGTGTGGGATGCTCTACCAGGTTCATTCCTACATAATGTACTCAAAGGGCACTAAGCATAGAGTGTGAAAACTGAGTTTCCTTGAGAGCTGCTTGGAAGCCTGATGGTGTGTGAAGTTAGTGAGCCAAATGGATTTGTTCTCCCACAAGAACCACTCGGCTGATCCTTCTTCAATATGCCCTTCACCAACATGCACTGTTTCCTTGATTGAATTAGCTCTCACACCAATATTTGGGTCTAGAGCCTTTGCATTGAGGGCTATCTGAAAACGGCTGTGGCGCTGAAGTTGCCTGTGAATGTGGAGTTGGTGGCATGTGAAACCCGCATGTGGAGCATTCGTTTGTGTGGGATGCTCACCAAGCTTCATTTCAGTCCTAGGTACTCAAAGGGCACTAAGCATAGAGTGTGAAAACTGAGTTTCCTTGAGAGCTGCTTGGAAGCCTGATGGTGTGTGAAGTTAGTGAGCCAAATGGAGTTGTTCTCCCACAAGAACCACTCGGCTGATCCTTCTTCAATATGCCCTTCACCAACATGCAGTGTTTCCTTGATTGTATTAGCTCTCACACCAATATTTGCGTCTAGAGCCTTTGCATTGAGGGTTATCTGAAAAGGCTGTGGACGTGAAGTTGCCTGTGAATGTGGAGTTGGTGGCATGTGAAACCCGCATGTGGAGCATTCGTTTGTGTGGGATGCTCCCAAAGCTTCATTTCAGTCCTAGGCTCTCAAAGGGCACTAAGCATAGAGTGTGAAAACTGAGTTTCCTTGAGAGCTGCTTGGAAGCCTGATGGTGAGTGAAGTTAGTGAGCCAAATGGAGTTGTTCTCCCACAAGAACCACTCGGCTGATCCTTCTTCAATATGCCCTTCACCAACACGCAGTGTTTCCTTGATTGTATTAGCTCTCACACCAATATTTGCGTCTAGAGCCTTTGCATTGAGGGCTATCTGAAAACGGCTGTGGCGCTGAAGTTGCCTGTGAATGTGGAGTTGGTGGCATGTGAAACCCCATGTGGAGCATTCGATTGTGTGGGATGCTCTACCAGGGTCATTCCTAGATAATGCACTCAAAGGGCACTAAGCATAGAGTGTGAAAACTGAGTTTCCTTGAGAGCTGCTTGGAAGCCTGATGGTGTGTGAAGTTAGTGAGGCAAATGGAGTTGTTCTCCCACAAGAACCACTCGGCTGATCCTTCTTCAATATGCCCTTCACCAACATGCAGTGTTTCCTTGATTGAATTAGCTCTCACACCAATATTTGCGTCTAGAGCCTTTGCATTGAGGGCTATCTGAAAACTGCTGTGGCGCTGAAGTTGCCTGTGAATGTGGATTTGGTGACATGTGAAACCCGCATGTGGAGCATTCGTTTGTGTGGGATGCTCTACCAGGTTCATTCCTAGATAATGCACTCAAAGGGCACTAAGCATAGAGTGTGAAAACTGAGTTTCCTTGAGAGCTGCTTGGAAGCCTGATGGTGTGTGAAGTTAGTGAGCCAAATGGAGTTGTTCTCCCACAAGAACCACTCGGCTGATCCTTCTTCAATATGCCCTTCACCAACATGCAGTGTTTCCTTGATTGTATTAGCTCTCACACCAATATTTGCGTCTAGAGCCTTTGCAATGAGGGCTATCTGAAAACGGCTGTGGACGTGAAGTTGCCTGTGAATGTGGAGTTGGTGGCATGTGAAACCCGCATGTGGAGCATTCGATTGTGTGGGATGCTCTAAGAGGTTCATTCCTAGATAATGCACTCAAACGGCACTAAGCATAGAGTGTGAAAACTGAGTTTCCTTGAGAGCTGCTTGGAAGCCTGATGGTGTGTGAAGTTAGTGAGCCAAATGGAGTTGTTCTCCCACAAGAACCACTCGGCTGATCCTTCTTCAATATGCCCTTCACCAACATGCAGTATTTCCTTGATTGAATTAGCTCTCACACCAATATTTGCGTCTAGAGCCTTTGCATTGAGGGCTATCTGAAAACGGCTGTGGCGCTGAAGTTGCCTGTGACTGTGGAGTTGGTGGCATGTGAAACCCGCATGTGGAGCATTCATTTGTTTGGGATGCACACCAAGCTTCATTTCAGTCCTAGGCACTCAAAGGACACTAAGCATAGATTGTGAAAACTGAGTTTCCTTGAGAGCTGCTTGGAAGCCTGATGGTGTGTGAAGTTAGTGAGCCAAATGGAGTTGTTTTCCCACAAGAACCACTCGGCTGATCCTTCTTCAATATGCGCTTCACCAACATGCAGTGTTTCCTTGATTGAATTAGCTCTCACACCAATATTTGCGTCTAGAGCCTTTGCATTGACGGCTATCTGAAAATGGCTGTGGCGCTGAAGTTGCCTGTGAATGTGGAGTTGGTGGCATGTGAAACCCGCATGTGGAGCATTCGTTTGTTTGGGATGCTCTACCAGGTTCATTCCTAGATAATGCACTCAAAGGGCACTAAGCATAGAGTGTGAAAACTGAGTTTCCTTGAGAGCTGCTTGGAAGCCTGATTGTGTGTGAAGTTAGTGAGCCAAATGGAGTTGTTCTCCCACAAGAACCACTCGGCTGATCCTTCTTCAATATGCCCTTCACCAACATGCAGTGTTTCCTTGATTGAATTAGCTCTCACACCAATATTTGCGTCTAGAGCCTTTGCATTGAGGGTTATCTGAAAACTGCTGTTTCGTTGAAGTTGCCTGTGAATGTGGAGTTGGTGGCATGTGAAACCCGCATGTGGAGCATTCGTTTGTGTGGGATGCTCTACCAGGTTCATTCCTAGATAATGCACTCAAAGGGCACTAAGCATAGAGTGTGAAAACTGAGTTTCCTTGAGAGCTGCTTGGAAGCCTGATGGTGTGTGAAGTTAGTGAGCCAAATGGAGTTGTTCTCCCACAAGAACCACTCTGCTGATTCTTCTTCAATATGCCCTTCACCAACATGCAGTGTTTCCTTGATTGAATCAGCTTTCACACCAATATTTGCGTCTAGAGCCTTTGCATTGAGGGCTATCTGAAAACTGCTGTGGCGCTGAAGTTGCCTGTGAATGTGGAGTTGGTGGCATGTGAAATCCGCATGTGGAGCATTCGTTTGTGTGGGATGCTCACCAAAGTTCCTTTCAGTCCTAGGCACTCAAAGGGCACTAAGCATAGAGTGTGAAAACTGAGTTTCCTTGAGAGCTGCTTGGAAGCCTGATGGTGTGTGAAGTTAGTGAGCCAAATGGAGTTGTTCTCCCACAAGAACCACTCGGCTGATCCTTCTTCAATATGCCCTTCACCAACATGCAGTGTTTCCTTGATTGAATTAGCTCTCACACCAATATTTGTGTCTAGAGCCTTTGCATTGAGGGCTATCCGAAAACGGCTTTGGCGCTGAAGTGGTCTGTGAATGTGGAGTTGGTGGCATGTGAAACCCGCATGTGGAGCATTCGTTTGTGTGGGATGCTCTACCAGGTTCATTCCCACATAATGCACTCAAAGGGCATTAAGCCTAGAGTGTGAAAACTGAGTTTCCTTGAGAGCTGCTTGGAAGCCTGATGGTGTGTGAAGTTAGTGAGCCAAATGGAGTTGTTCTCCTACAAGAACCACTCGGCTGATTCTTCTTCAATATGCACTTCACCAACATGCAGTGCAGTTTCTTTGATTGAATTAGCTCTCTCACACCAATATTTGCGTCTAGAGCCTTTGCATTGAGCTGGCTATCTGAAAAGGCTGTGGACGTTAAGTTGCCTGTGAATGTGGAGTTGGTGGCATGTGAAACCCGCATGTGGAGCATTCGTTTGTGTGGGATGCTCCCAAAGCTTCATTTCAGTCCTAGGCTCTCAAAGGGCACTAAGCATAGAGTGTGAAAACTGAGTTTCCTTGAGAGCTGCTTGGAAGCCTGATGGTGTGTGAAGTTAGTGAGCCAAATGGAGTTGTTCTCCCACAAGAACCACTCGGCTGATCCTTCTTCAATATGCCCTTCACCAACACGCAGTGTTTCCTTGATTGTATTAGCTCTCACACCAATATTTGCGTCTAGAGCCTTTGCATTGAGGGCTATCTGAAAACGGCTGTGGCGCTGAAGTTGCCTGTGAATGTGGAGTTGGTGGCATGTGAAACCCCATGTGGAGCATTCGATTGTGTGGGATGCTCTACCAGGGTCATTCCTAGATAATGCACTCAAAGGGCACTAAGCATAGAGTGTGAAAACTGAGTTTCCTTGAGAGCTGCTTGGAAGCCTGATGGTGTGTGAAGTTAGTGAGGCAAATGGAGTTGTTCTCCCACAAGAACCACTCGGCTGATCCTTCTTCAATATGCCCTTCACCAACATGCAGTGTTTCCTTGATTGAATTAGCTCTCACACCAATATTTGCGTCTAGAGCCTTTGCATTGAGGGCTATCTGAAAACTGCTGTGGCGCTGAAGTTGCCTGTGAATGTGGATTTGGTGACATGTGAAACCCGCATGTGGAGCATTCGTTTGTGTGGGATGCTCTACCAGGTTCATTCCTAGATAATGCACTCAAAGGGCACTAAGCATAGAGTGTGAAAACTGAGTTTCCTTGAGAGCTGCTTGGAAGCCTGATGGTGTGTGAAGTTAGTGAGCCAAATGGAGTTGTTCTCCCACAAGAACCACTCGGCTGATCCTTCTTCAATATGCCCTTCACCAACATGCAGTGTTTCCTTGATTGTATTAGCTCTCACACCAATATTTGCGTCTAGAGCCTTTGCAATGAGGGCTATCTGAAAACGGCTGTGGACGTGAAGTTGCCTGTGAATGTGGAGTTGGTGGCATGTGAAACCCGCATGTGGAGCATTCGATTGTGTGGGATGCTCTAAGAGGTTCATTCCTAGATAATGCACTCAAACGGCACTAAGCATAGAGTGTGAAAACTGAGTTTCCTTGAGAGCTGCTTGGAAGCCTGATGGTGTGTGAAGTTAGTGAGCCAAATGGAGTTGTTCTCCCACAAGAACCACTCGGCTGATCCTTCTTCAATATGCCCTTCACCAACATGCAGTATTTCCTTGATTGAATTAGCTCTCACACCAATATTTGCGTCTAGAGCCTTTGCATTGAGGGCTATCTGAAAACGGCTGTGGCGCTGAAGTTGCCTGTGACTGTGGAGTTGGTGGCATGTGAAACCCGCATGTGGAGCATTCATTTGTTTGGGATGCACACCAAGCTTCATTTCAGTCCTAGGCACTCAAAGGACACTAAGCATAGATTGTGAAAACTGAGTTTCCTTGAGAGCTGCTTGGAAGCCTGATGGTGTGTGAAGTTAGTGAGCCAAATGGAGTTGTTTTCCCACAAGAACCACTCGGCTGATCCTTCTTCAATATGCGCTTCACCAACATGCAGTGTTTCCTTGATTGAATTAGCTCTCACACCAATATTTGCGTCTAGAGCCTTTGCATTGACGGCTATCTGAAAATGGCTGTGGCGCTGAAGTTGCCTGTGAATGTGGAGTTGGTGCCATGTGAAACCCGCATGTGGAGCATTCGTTTGTTTGGGATGCTCTACCAGGTTCATTCCTAGATAATGCACTCAAAGGGCACTAAGCATAGAGTGTGAAAACTGAGTTTCCTTGAGAGCTGCTTGGAAGCCTGATTGTGTGTGAAGTTAGTGAGCCAAATGGAGTTGTTCTCCCACAAGAACCACTCGGCTGATCCTTCTTCAATATGCCCTTCACCAACATGCAGTGTTTCCTTGATTGAATTAGCTCTCACACCAATATTTGCGTCTAGAGCCTTTGCATTGAGGGTTATCTGAAAACTGCTGTTTCGTTGAAGTTGCCTGTGAATGTGGAGTTGGTGGCATGTGAAACCCGCATGTGGAGCATTCGTTTGTGTGGGATGCTCTACCAGGTTCATTCCTAGATAATGCACTCAAAGGGCACTAAGCATAGAGTGTGAAAACTGAGTTTCCTTGAGAGCTGCTTGGAAGCCTGATGGTGTGTGAAGTTAGTGAGCCAAATGGAGTTGTTCTCCCACAAGAACCACTCAGCTGATCCTTCTTCAATATGCCCTTCACCAACATGCAGTGTTTCCTTGATTGAATTAGCTCTCACACAAATATTTGCGTCTAGAGCCTTTGCATTGAGGGCTATCTGAAAACGGCTGTGGCGCTGAAGTTGCCTGTGAATGTGGAGTTGGTGGCATGTGAAACCCGCATGTGGAGCATTCGTTTGTGTGGGATGCTCTACCAGGTTCATTCCTAGATAATGCACTCAAAGGGCACTAAGCATAGAGTGTGAAAACTGAGTTTCCTTGAGAGCTGCTTGGATGCCAGATGGTGTGTGAAGTTAGTGAGCCAAATGGAGTTGTTCTCCCACAAGAACCACTCTGCTGATTCTTCTTCAATATGCCCTTCACCAACATGCAGTGTTTCCTTGATTGAATCAGCTTTCACACCAATATTTGCGTCTAGAGCCTTTGCATTGAGGGCTATCTGAAAACTGCTGTGGCGCTGAAGTTGCCTGTGAATGTGGAGTTGGTGGCATGTGAAATCCGCATGTGGAGCATTCGTTTGTGTGGGATGCTCACCAAAGTTCCTTTCAGTCCTAGGCACTCAAAGGGCACTAAGCATAGAGTGTGAAAACTGAGTTTCCTTGAGAGCTGCTTGGAAGCCTGATGGTGTGTGAAGTTAGTTAGCCAAATGGAGTTGTTCTCCCACAAGAACCACTCGGCTGATCCTTCTTCAATATGCCCTTCACCAACATGCAGTGTTTCCTTGATTGAATTAGCTCTGACACCAATATTTGTGTCTAGAGCCTTTGCATTGAGGGCTATCCGAAAACGGCTTTGGCGCTGAAGTGGTCTGTGAATGTGGAGTTGGTGGCATGTGAAACCCGCATGTGGAGCATTCGTTTGTGTGGGATGCTCTACCAGGTTCATTCCCACATAATGCACTCAAAGGGCATTAAGCCTAGAGTGTGAAAACTGAGTTTCCTTGAGAGCTGCTTGGAAGCCTGATGGTGTGTGAAGTTAGTGAGCCAAATGGAGTTGTTCTCCCACAAGAACCACTCGGCTGATTCTTCTTCAATATGCACTTCACCAACATGCAGTGTTTCTTTGATTGAATTAGCTCTCACACCAATATTTGCGTCTAGAGCCTTTGCATTGAGGGCTATCTGAAAAGGCTGTGGCGCTGAAGATGCCAGCGAATGTGGAGTTGGTGGCATGTGAAACCCGCATATGGAGCATTCGTTTGTGTGGGATGCACACAAAGCTTCTTTTCAGTCCTAGGTACTCAAAGGGCACTAAGCATAGAGTGTGAAAACTGAGTTTCCTTGAGAGCTGCTTGGAAGCCTGATGGTGTGTGAAGTTAGTGAGCCAAATGGAGTTGTTTTCCCACAAGAACCACTCGGCTGATCCTTCTTCAATATGCCCTTCACCAACATGCAGTGTTTCCTTGATTGAATTAGCTCTCACACCAATATTTGGGTCTAGAGCCTTTGCAATGAGGGCTATCTGAAAATGGTTGTGGCGCTGAAGTTGCCTGTGAATGTGGAGTTGGTGGCATGTGAAACCCGCATGTGGAGCATTCGTTTGTGTGGGATGCTCACCAAGCTTCATTTCAGTCCTAGGCACTCAAAGGGCACTAAGCATAGAGTGTGAAAACTGAGTTTCCTTGAGAGCTGCTTGGAAGCCTGATGGTGTGTGAAGTTAGTAAGCCAAATGGAGTTGTTCTCCCACTAGAACCACTCGGCTGATCCTTCTTCAATATGCCCTTCACCAACATGCAGTGTTTCCTTGATTGAATAACTCTCACACCAATATTTGCGTCTAGAGCCTTTGCATTGAGGGCTATCTGAAAACGGCTGTGGCGCTGAAGTTCACTGTGAATGTGGAGTTGGTGGCATGTGAAACCCGCATGTGGAGCATTCGTTTGTGTGGGATGCTCTACCAGGTTCATTCCTAGATAATGCACTCAAAGGGCACTAAGCATAGAGTGTGAAAAGTGAGTTTCCTTGAGAGCTGCTTGGAAGCCTGATGGTGTGTGAAGTTAGTGAGCCAAATGGAGTTGTTCTCCCACAAGAACAACTCGGCTGATCCTTCTTTAATATGCCCTTCACCAACATGCAGTGTTTCCTTGATTGAATTAGCTCTCACACCAATATTTGCGTATAGAGCCTTTGCATTGAGGGCTATCTGAAAACGGCTGTGGCGCTGAAGTTGCCTGTGAATGTGGAGTTGGTGGCATGTGAAATCCGCATGTGGAGCATTCGTTTGTGTGGGATGCTCACCAAGCTTCATTTCAGTCCTAGGCACTCAAAGGGCACTAAGCATAGAGTTTGAAAACTGAGTTTCCTTGAGAGCTGCTTGGAAGCTTCATGGTGTGTGAAGTTAGTGAGCCAAATGGAGTTGTTCTCCCACAAGAACCACTCGGCTGATCCTTCTTCAATATGCCCTTCACCAACATGCAGTGTTTCCTTGATTGAATTAGCTCTCACACCAATATTTGTGTCTAGAGCCATTGCATTGAGGGCTATCTAAAAACTGCTGTGGCGTTGAAGTTGCCTGTGAATGTGGAGTTGGTGGCATGTGCAACCCGCATGTGGAGCATTCGTTTGTGTGGGATGCACACGAAGCTTATTTTCAGTCCTAGGCCCTCAAACGGCACTAAGCATAGAGTGTGAAAACAGAGTTTCCTTGAGAGCTGCTTGGAAGCCTGATGGTGTGTGAAGTTAGTAAGCCAAATGGAGTTGTTCTCCCACAAGAACCACTCGGCTGATCCTTCTTCAATATGCCCTTCACCAACATGCAGTGTTTCCTTGATTGTATTAGCTCTCACACCAATATTTGCGTCTAGAGCCTTTGCATTGGGGGATATCTGAAAACGGCAGTGGCGCTGAAGTTGCCTGTGAATGTGGAGTTGGTGGCATGTGAAACCCGCATGTGGAGCATTCGTTTGTGTGGGATGCTCTACCAGGTTCATTCCTAGATAATGCACTCAAAGGGCACTAAGCATAGAGTGTGAAAACTGAGTTTCCTTGAGAGCTGCTTGGAAGCCTGATGGTGTGTGAAGTTAGTGAGCCAAATGGAGTTGTTCTCCCACAAGAACCACTCGGCTGATCCTTCTTCAATATGTCCTTCACCAACATGCAGTGTTTCCTTGATTGAATTAGCTCTCACACCAATATTTGCGTATAGAGCCTTTGCATTGAGGGCTATCTGAAAACGGCTGTGGCGCTGAAGTTGCCTGTGAATGTGGAGTTGGTGGCATGTGAAATCCGCATGTGGAGCATTCGTTTGTGTGGGATTCTCACCAAAATTCCTTTCAGTCCTAGGCTCTCAAAGGGCACTAAGCATAGAGTGTGAAAACTGAGTTTCCTTGCGAGCTGCTTGGAAGCCTGATGGTGTGTGAAGTTCGTGAGCCAAATGGAGTTGTTCTCCCACAAGAACCACTCGGCTGATCCTTCTTCAATATGCCCTTCACCAACATGCAGTGTTTCCTTGATTGAATTAGCTCTCACACCAATATTTGCGTCTAGAGCCTTTGCATTGAGGGCTATCTGAAAACGGCTGTGGCGCTGAAGTTGCCTGTGAATGTGGAGTTGGTGGCATGTGAAACCCGCATGTGGAGCATTCGTTTGTGTGGGATGCTCTACCAGGTTCATTCCTAGATAATGCACTCAAAGGGCACTAAGCATAGAGTGTGAAAACTGAGTTTCCTTGAGAGCTGCTTGGAAGCCTGATGGTGTGTGAAGTTAGTGAGCCAAATGGAGTTGTTCTCCAACAAGTACCACTCGGCTGATCCTTCTTCAATATGCCCTTCATCAACATGCAGTGTTTCCTTGATTGAATTAGCTGTAGCACCAATATTTGCGTCTAGAGCCTTTGCATTGAGGGCTATCTGAAAACAGCTGTGGCGCTGAAGTTGCCTGTGAATGTGGAGTTGGTGGCATGTGAAACCCGCATGTGGAGCATTCGTTTGTGTGGGGTTCTCTTCCAGGTTCTTTCCTAGATAATGCACTCAAAGGGCACTAAGCATAGAGTGTGAAAACTGAGTTTCCTTGAGAGCTGCTTGGAAGCCTGATGGTGTGTGAAGTTAGTGAGCCAAATGGAGTTGTTCTCCCACAAGAACCACTCGGCTGATCCTTCTTCAATATGCGCTTCACCAACATGCAGTGTTTCCTTGATTGAATTAGCTCTCACACCAATATTTGCATCTAGAGCCTTTGCATTGATGGGTATCTGAAAACTGCTGTGGCGCTGAAGTTGCCTGTGAAGGTGGAGTTGGTGGCATGTGAAACCCGCATGTGGAGCATTCGTTTGTGTGGGATGCTCTACCAGGTTCATTCCTAGATAATGCACTCAAAGGGCACTAAGCATAGAGTGTGAAAACTGAGTTTCCTTGAGAGCTGCTTGGAAGCCTGATGGTGTGTGAAGTTAGTGAGCCAAATGGAGTTGTTCTCCCACAAGAACCACTCGGCTGATCCTTCTTCAATATGCCCTTCACCAACATGCAGTGTTTCCTTGATTGAATTAGCTCTCACACCAATATTTGCGTCTAGAGCCTTTGCATTGAGGGCTATCTGAAAACTGCTGTGGCGCTGAAGTTGCCTGTGAATGTGGAGTTGGTGGCATGTGAAACCCGCATGTTGAGCACTCGTTTGTGTGGGATGCTCTACCAGGTTCATTCCTAGATAATGCACTCAAAGGGCACTAAGCATAGAGTGTGAAAACTGAGTTTCCTTGAGAGCTGCTTGGAAGCCTGATGGTGTGTGAAGTTAGTGTGCCAAATGGAGTTGTTCTCCCACAAGAACCACTCGGCTGATTCTTCTTCAATATGCCCTTCACCAACATGCAGTGTTTCCTTGATTGAATTAGCTCTCACACCAATATTTGCATCTAGAGCCTTTGCATTGAGAGCTATCAGAAACGGCTGTGGCGCTGAAGTTGCCTGGGAATGTGGAGTTGGTAGCATGTGAAACCCGCATGTAGAGCATTCGTTTGTGTGGGATGCACACGAAGCTTCATTTCAGTCTTAGGCACTCAAAGGGCACTAAGCATAGAGTGTGAAAACTGAGTTTCCTTGAGAGCTGCTTGGAAGCCTGTTGGTGTGTGAAGTTAGTGAGCCAAATGGAGTTGTTCTCCCACAAGTACCACTCGGCTGATTCTTCTTCAATATGCCCTTCACCAACATGCAGTGTTTCCTTGATTTAATTAGCTCTCACACCAATATTTGCATCTAGATCCTTTGCATTGAGGGCTATCCGAAAACGGCTCTGGCGCTGAAGTTTCCTGAGAATGTGGAGTTGGTGGCATGTGAAACCCGCATGTGGAGCATTCGTTTGTGTGGGATGCTCTACCAGGTTCATTCCCACATAATGCACTCAAAGGGCACTAAGCATAGAGTGTGAAAACTGAGTTTCCTTGAGAGCTGCTTGGAAGCCTGATGGTGTGTGAAGTTAGTGAGCCAAATGGAGTTGTTCTCCCACAAGAACCACTCGGCTGATCCTTCTTCAATATGCCCTTCACCAACATGCACTGTTTCCTTGATTGAATTAGCTCTCACACCAATATTTGCGTCTAGAGCCTTTGCATTGAGGGCTATCTGAAAACAGCTGTGGCGCTGAAGTTGCCTGGGAATGTGGAGTTGGTGGCATGTGAAACCCGCATGTTGAGCACTCGTTTGTGTGGGATGCTCTACCAGGTTCATTCCTAGATAATGCACTCAAAGGGCACTAAACATAGAGTGTGAAAACTGAGTTTCCTTGAGAGCTGCTTGGAAGCCTGATGGTGTGTGAAGTTAGTGAGCCAAATGGAGTTGTTCTCCCACAAGTACCACTCGGCTGATTCTTCTTCAATATGCCCTTCATCAACATGCAATGTTTCCTTGATTGAATTCGCAGTAGCACCAATATTTGCGTCTAGAGCCTTTGCATTGAGGGCTATCTGAAAACAGCTGTGGCGCTGAAGTTGCCTGTGAATGTGGAGATGGTGGCATGTGAAACCCGAATGTGGAGCATTCGTTTGTGTGGGGTTCTCTTCCAGGTTCTTTCCTAGACAATGCACTCAAAGGGCACTAAGCATAGAGTGTGAAAACTGAGTTTCCTTGAGAGCTGCTTAGAAGCCTGATGGTGTGTGAAGTTAGTGAGCCAAATGGAGTTGTTCTCCCACAAGAACCACTCGGCTGATCCTTCTTCAATATGCCCTTCACCAACATGCAGTGTTTCCTTGATTGAATTAGCTCTCACACCAATATTTGCATCTAGAGCCTTTGCATTGGGAGCTATCAGAAACGGCTGTGGCGCTGAAGTTGCCTGTGAATGTGGAGTTGGTGGCATGTGAAACCCGCATGTGTAGCAATCGTTTGTGTGGGATGCTCTACCAGGTTCATTCCTAGATAATGCACTCAAAGGGCACTAAGCATAGAGTGTGAAATCTGAGTTTCCTTGAGAGCTGCTTGGAAGCCTGATGGTGTGTGAAGTTAGTGAGCCAAATGGAGTTGTTCTCCCACAAGTACCACTTGGCTGTTCCTGCTTCAATATGCCCTTCACCAACATGCAGTGTTTCCTTGATTGAATTAGCTCTCACACCAATATTTGCATCTAGAGCCTTTCCATTGAGGGCTATCTGAAAACAGCTGTGGCGCTGAAGTTGCCTGGGAATGTGGAGTTGGTGGCATGTGAAACCCGCATGTTGAGCACTCGTTTGTGTGGGATGCTCTACCAGGTTCATTCCTAGATAATGCACTCAAAGGGCACTAAGCATAGAGTGTGAAAACTGAGTTTCCTTGAGAGCTGCTTGGAAGCCTGATGGTGTGTGAAGTTAGTGAGCCAAATGGAGTTGTTCTCCCACAAGAACCACTCTGCTGATCCTTCTTCAATATGCCCTTCACAAACATGCAGTGTTTCCTTGATTGAATTAGCTCTCACACCAATATTTGCATCTAGAGCCTTTGCATTGAGGGCTATCAGAAACGGCTGTGGCGCTGAAGTTGCCTGTGAATGTGGAGTTGGTGGCATGTGAAACCCGCATGTGGAGCATTCGTTTGTATGGGATGCACACGAAGCTTCATTTCAGTCTTAGGCACTCAAATGGCACTAAGCATAGAGTGTGAAAACTGAGTTTCCTTGAGAGCTGCTTGGAAGCCTGATGGTTTGTGAAGTTAGTGAGCCAAATGGAGTTGTTCTCCCACAAGAAACACTCGGCTGATCCTTCTTCAATATGCCCTTCACCAACATGCAGTGTTTCCTTGATTGAATTAGCTCTCACACCAATATTTGCATCTAGAGCCTTTGCATTGAGGGCTATCCGAAAACGGCTCTGGCTCTGAAGTTGCCTGAGAATGTGGAGTTGGTAGCATGTGAAACCCGCATGTGGAGCATTCGTTTGTGTGGGATGCTCCACCAGGTTCATTCCTAGATAATGCACTCAAAGGGCACTAAGCATAGAGTGTGAAAACTGAGTTTCCTTGAGAGCTGCTTGGAAGCCTGATGGTGTGTGAAGTTAGTGAGCCAAATGGAGTTGTTCTCCCACAAGAACTACTCGGCTTATTCTTCTTCAATATGCCCTTCACCAACATGCAGTGTTTCCTTGATTGAATTAGCTCTCACACCAATATTTGCACCTAAAAACTTTGCATTGAGGGCTATCTGAAAACGGCTGTGGCGCTGAAGTTGCCTGTGAATGTGGAGTTGGTGGCATGTGAAACCCGCATGTGGAGCACTCGTTTGTGTGGGATGCTCTACCAGGTTCATTCCTAGATAATGCACTCAAAGGGCACTAAACATAGAGTGTGAAAACTGAGTTTCCTTGAGAGCTGCTTGGAAGCCTGATGGTGTGTGAAGTTAGTGAGCCAAATGGAGTTGTTCTCCCACAAGTACCACTCGGCTGATTCTTCTTCAATATGCCCTTCACCAACATGCAGTGTTTCCTTCATTGAATTCTCTGTAGAACCAATATTTGCGTCTAGAGCCTTTGCATTGAGGGCTATCTGAAAACAGCTGTGGCGCTGAAGTTGCCTGTGAATGTGGAGTTGGTGGCATGTGA
The DNA here is from genome assembly GCF_030435755.1 of Ochotona princeps. NCBI lineage: Eukaryota > Metazoa > Chordata > Mammalia > Lagomorpha > Ochotonidae > Ochotona > Ochotona princeps. The sequence goes on from NC_080857.1 coordinate 32,449,769, forward strand.
AACACGCATGTGGAGCATTCGTTTGTGTGGGGTTCTCTTCCAGGTTCTTTCTTAGATAATGCACTCAAAGGGCACTAAGCATAGAGTGTGAAAACTGAGTTTCCTTGAGAGCTGCTTGGAAGCCTGATGGTGTGTGAAGTTAGTGAGCCAAATGGAGTTGTTCTCCCACAAGAACCACTCGGCTGATCCTTCTTCAATATGCCCTTCACCAACATGCAGTGTTTCCTTGATTGAATTAGCTCTCACACCAATATTTGCGTCTTGAGCCTTTGCATTGAGGGCTATCTGAAAACTGCTGTGTCACTGAAGTTGCCTGTGAATGTGGAGTTGGTGGCATGTGAAACCCGCATGTGGAGCATTCGTTTGTGTGGGATGCTCACCAAGCTTCATTTCAGTCCTAGGCACTCAAAGGACACTAAGCATAGAGTGTGAAAACTGAGTTTCCTTGAGAGCTGCTTGGAAGCCTGATGGTGTGTGAAGTTAGTGAGGCAAATGGAGTTGTTCTCCCACAAGAACCACTCGGCTGATCCTTCTTCACTATGCCCTTCACCAACATGCAGTGTTTCCTTGATTGAATTAGCTCTCACACCAATATTTGCGTCTAGAGCCTTTGCATTGAGGGCTATCTGAAAACTGCTGTGGCGCTGAAGTTGCCTGTGAATGTGGAGTTGGTGGCATGTGAAACCCGCATGTTGAGCACTCGTTTGTGTGGGATGCTCTACCAGGTTCATTCCTAGATAATGCACTCAAAGGGCACTAAACATAGAGTGTGAAAACTGAGTTTCCTTGAGAGCTGCTTGGAAGCCTGATGGTGTGTGAAGTTAGTGAGCCAAATGGAGTTGTTCTCCCACAAGTACCACTCGGCTGATTCTTCTTCAATATGCCCTTCATCAACATGCAGTGTTTCCTTGATTGAAATAGCTGTAGCACCAATATTTGCGTCTAGAGCCTTTGCATTGAGGGCTATCTGAAAACAGCTGTGGCGCTGAAGTTGCCTGGGAATGTGGAGTTGGTGGCATGTGAAACCCGCATGTGGAGCATTCGTTTGTGTGGGATGCTCTACCAGGTTCATTCCTAGATAATGCACTCAAAGGGTACTAAGCATAGAGTGTGAAAACTGAGTTTCCTTGAGAGCTGCTTGGAAGCCTGATGGTGTGTGAAGTTAGTGAGCCAAATGGAGTTGTTCTCCCACAAGAACCACTCGGCTGATCCTTCTTCAATATGCCCTTCACCAACATGCAGTGTTTCCTTGATTGAATTAGCTCTCACACCAATATTTGCATCTAGAGCCTTTGCATTGAGGGCTATCTGAAAACGGCTGTGGCGCTGAAGTTGCCTGAGAATGTGGAGTTGGTGGCATGTGAAACCCGCATGTTGAGCACTCGTTTATGTGGGATGCTCTACCAGGTTCATTCCTAGATAATGCATTCAAAAGGCACTAAACATAGAGTGTGAAAACTGAGTTTCCTTGAGAGCTGCTTGGAAGCCTGATGGTGTGTGAAGTTAGTGAGCCAAATGGAGTTGTTCTCCCACAAGTACCACTCGGCTGATTCTTCTTCAATATGCCCTTCATCAACATGCAGTGTTTCCTTGATTGAATTAGCTGTAGCACCAATATTTGCGTCTAGATCCTTTGCATTGAGGGCTATCTGAAAACAGCTGTGGCGCTGAAGTTGCCTGGAATGTGGAGTTGGTGGCATGTGAAACCCGCATGTGGAGCATTCGTATGTGTGGGATGCTCTACCAGGTTCATTCCTAGATAATGCACTCAAAGGGTACTAAGCATAGAGTGTGAAAACTGAGTTTCCTTGAGAGCTGCTTGGAAGCCTGATGGTGTGTGAAGTTAGTGAGCCAAATGGAGTTGTTCTCCCACAAGAACCACTCGGCTGATCCTTCTTCAATATGCCCTTCACCAACATGCAGTGTTTCCTTGATTGAATTAGCTCTCACACCAATATTTGCGTCTAGAGCCTTTGCATTGAGGGCTATCTGTAAACTGCTGTGGCGCTGAAGTTGCCTGTGAATGTGGAGTTGGTGGCATGTGAAACCCGCATGTTGAGCACTCGTTTGTGTGGGATGCTCTACCAGGTTCATTCCTAGATAATGCACTCAAAGGGCACTAAACATAGAGTGTGAAAACTGAGTTTCCTTGAGAGCTGCTTGGAAGCCTGATGGTGTGTGAAGTTAGTGAGCCAAATGGAGTTCTTCTCCCACAAGTACCACTCGGCTGATTCTTCTTCAATATGCCCTTCATCAACATGCAGTGTTTCCTTGATTGAATTAGCTGTAGCACCAATATTTGCGCCTAGATCCTTTGCATTGAGGGCTATCTGAAAACAGCTGTGGCTCTGAAGTTGCCTGGAATGTGGAGTTGGTGGCATGTGAAACCCGCATGTGGAGCATTCGTTTGTGTGGGATGCTCTACCAGGTTCATTCCTAGATAATGCACTCAAAGGGTACTAAGCATAGAGTGTGAAAACTGAGTTTCCTTGAGAGCTGCTTGGAAGCCTGATGGTGTGTGAAGTTAGTGAGCCAAATGGAGTTGTTCTCCCACAAGAACCACTCGGCTGATCCTTCTTCAATATGCCCTTCACCAACATGCAGTGTTTCCTTGATTGAATTAGCTCTCACACCAATATTTGCGTCTAGAGCCTTTGCATTAAGGGCTATCTGAAAACTGCTGTGGCGCTGAAGTTGCCTGTGAATGTGGAGTTGGTGGCATGTGAAACCCGCATGTTGAGCACTCGTTTGTGTGGGATGCTCTACCAGGTTCATTCCTAGATAATGCACTCAAAGGGCACTAAGCATAGAGTGTGAAAACTGAGTTTCCTTGAGAGCTGCTTGGAAGCCTGATGGTGTGTGAAGTTAGTGAGCCAAATGGAGTTGTTCTCCCACAAGAACCACTCGGCTGATTCTCCTTCAATATGCCCTTCACCAACATGCAGTGTTTCCTTGATTGAATTAGCTCTCACACCAATATTTGCATCTAGAGCGTTTGCATTGAGAGCTATCAGAAATGGCTGTGGCGCTGAAGTTGCCTGTGAATGTGGAGTTGGTGGCATGTGAAACCCGCATGTGGAGCATTCGTTTGTGTGGGATGCACACGAAGCTTCATTTCAGTCTTAGGCACTCAAAGGGCACTAAGCATAGAGTGTGAAAACTGAGTTTTCTTGAGAGCTGCTTGGAAGCCTGTTGGTGTGTGAAGTTAGTGAGCCAAATGGAGTTGTTCTCCCACAAGTACCACTAGGCTGATTCTTCTTCAATATGCCCTTCACCAACATGCAGTGTTTCCTTGATTGAATTAGCTCTCACACCAATATTTGCATCTAGAGCCTTTGCATTGAGGGCTATCCGAAAACGGCTCTGGCTCTGAAGTTGCCTGAGAATGTGGAGTTGGTGGCATGTGAAACCCGCATGTGGAGCATTCGTTTGTGTGGGATGCTCTACCAGGTTCATTCCTAGATAAGGCACTCAAAGGGCACTAAGCATAGAGTGTGAAAACTGAGTTTCCTTGAGAGCTGCTTGGAAGCCTGATGGTGTGTGAAGTTAGTGAGCCAAATGGAGTTGTTCTCCCACAAGTACCACTCGGCTGATTCTTCTTCAATATGCCCTTCATCAACATGCAGTGTTTCCTTGATTGAATTCGCTGTAGCACTAATATTTGCTTCTAGAGCCTTTGCATTGATGGCTATCTGAAAACTGCTGTGGCGCTGAAGTTGCCTGGGAATGTGGAGTTGGTGCCATGTGAAACCCGCATGTGGAGCATTCGTTTGTGTGGGATGCTCTACCAGGTTCATTCCTAGATAATGCATTCAAAGGGCACTAAGCATAGAGTGTGAAAACTGAGTTTCCTTGAGAGCTGCTTGGAAGCCTGATGGTGTGTGAAGTTAGTGATCCAAATGGAGTTGTTCTCCCACAAGAACCACTCGGCTGATCCTTCTTCAATATGCCCTTCACCAACATGCAGTGTTTCCTTGATTGAATTAGCTCTCACACCAATATTTGGGTCTAGAGCCTTTGCATTGAGGGCTATCTGAAAACGGCTGTGGCCTTGAAGTTGCCTGGGAATGTGGAGTTGGTGGCATGTGAAACCCGCATGTGGAGCATTCGTTTGTGTGGGACGCTCACCAAGCTTCATTTCAGTCCTAGGCACTCAAAGGGCACTAAGCATAGAGTGTGAAAACTGAGTTTCCTTGAGAGCTGCTTGGAAGCCTGATGGTGTGTGAAGTTAGTGAGCCAAATGGAGTTGTTCTCCCACAAGAACAACTCGGCTGATTCTTCTTCAATATGCCCTTCACCAACATGCAGTGTTTCCTTGATTGAATTAGCTCTCACACCAATATTTGCATCTAGAGCCTTTGCATTGAGAGCTATCAGAAACGGCTGTGGCGCTGAAGTTGCCTGTGAATGTGGAGTTGGTGGCATGTGAAACCCGCATGTGGAGCATTCGTTTGTGTGGGATGCACACGAAGCTTCATTTCAGTCTTAGGCACTCAAAGGGCACTAAGCATAGAGTGTGAAAACTGAGTTTCCTTGAAGGCTGCTTGGAAGCCTGATGGTGTGTGAAGTTAGTGAGCCAAATGGAATTGTTCTCCCACAAGAACCACTCGGCTGATCCTTCTTCAATATGCCCTTCACCAACATGCAGTGTTTCCTTGATTGAATTAGCTCTCACAACAATTTTGCATCTAGAGCCTTTGCATTGAGGGCTATCTGAAAACGGCTGTGGCGCTGAAGTTGCCTGTGAATGTGGAGTTGGTGGCATGTGAAACCCGCATGTGGAGCACTCGTTTGTGTGGGATGCTCTACCAGGTTCATTCCTAGATAATGCACTCAAAGGGCACTAAGCATAGAGTGTGAAAACTGAGTTTCCTTGAGAGCTGCTTGGAAGCCTGTTGGTGAGTGAAGTTAGTGAGCCAAATGGAGTTGTTCTCCCACAAGTACCACTCGGCTGATTCTTCTTCAATATGCCCTTCGCCAACATGCAGTGTTTCCTTGATTGAATTAGCTCTCACACCAATATTTGCGTCTAGAGCCTTTGCATTGAGGGCTATCTGAAAACGGCTGTGTCGCGGAAGTTGCCTGTGAATGTGGAGTTGGTGGCATGTGAAACCCGCCTGTGTAGCATTCGTTTGTGTGGGATGCTCTACCAGGTTCATTCCTAGATAATGCACTCAAAGGGCACTAAGCATAGAGTGTGAAAACTGAGTTTCGTTGAGAGCTGCTTGGAAGCCTGATGGTGTGTGAAGTTAGTGAGCCAAATGGAGTTGTTCTCCCACAAGAACCACTCGGCTGATCCTTCTTCAATATGCCCTTCACCAACATGCACTGTTTCCTTGATTGAATTAGCTCTCACACCAATATTTGCTTCTAGAGCCTTTGCTTTGAGGGCTATCTGAAAACTGCTGTGGCGCTGAAGTTGCCTGTGAATGTGGAGTTGGTGGCATATGAAACCCGCATGTGGAGCACTCGTTTGTGTGGGATGCTCTACCAGGTTCATTCCTAGATAATGCACTCAAAGGGCACTAAGCATAGAGTGTGAAAACTGAGTTTCCTTGAGAGCTGCTTGGAAGCCTGATGGTGTGTGAAGTTAGTGAGCCAAATGGAGTTGTTCTCCCACAAGTACCACTCGGCTGATTCTTCTTCAATATGCCCTTCATCAACATGCAGTGTTTCCTTGATTGAATTAGCTGTAGCACCAATATTTGCGTCTAGAGCCTTTGCATTGAGGGCTATCTGAAAACAGCTGTGGCGCTGAAGTTGCCTGTGAATGTGGAGTTGGTGGCATGTGAAACCCGCATGTGGAGCATTCGTTTGTGTGGGATGCTCTACCAGGTTCATTCCTAGATAATGCACTCAAAGGGCACTAAACATAGAGTGTGAAAACTGAGTTTCCTTGAGAGCTGCTTGGAAGCCTGATGGTGTGTGAAGTTAGTGAGCCAAATGGAGTTGTTCTCCCACAAGAACCACTCGGCTGATCCTTCTTCAATATGCCCTTCACCAACATGCAGTGTTTCCTTGATTGAATTAGCTCTCACACAAATATTTGCATCTAGAGCCTTTGCATTGAGGGCTATCTGAAAACGGCTGTGGCGCTGAAGTTGCCTGTGAATGTGGAGTTGGTGGCATGTGAAACCCGCATGTGGAGCACTCGTTTGTGTGGGATGCTCTACCAGGTTCATTCCTAGATAATGCACTCAAAGGGCACTAAGCATAGAGTGTGAAAACTGAGTTTCCTTGAGAGCTGCTTGGAAGCCTGTTGGTGAGTGAAGTTAGTGAGCCAAATGGAGTTGTTCTCCCACAAGTAACACTCGGCTGATTCTTCTTCAATATGCCCTTCACCAACATGCAGTGTTTCCTTGATTGAATTAGCTGTCGCACCAATATTTGCGTCTAGAGCCTTTGCATTGAGGGCTATGTGAAAACGGCTGTGTCGCGGAAGTTGCCTGTGAATGTGGAGTTGGTGGCATGTGAAACCCGCCTGTGTAGCATTCGTTTGTGTGGGATGCTCTACCAGGTTCATTCCTAGATAATGCACTCAAAGGGCACTAAGCATAGAGTGTGAAAACTGAGTTTCGTTGAGAGCTGCTTGGAAGCCTGATGGTGTGTGAAGTTAGTGAGCCAAATGGAGTTGTTCTCCCACAAGTACCACTCGGCTGATCCTTCTTCAATATGCCCTTCACCAACATGCAGTGTTTCCTTGATTGTATTAGCTCTCACACCAATATTTGCGTCTAGAGCCTTTGCATTGAGAGCTATCAGAAACGGCTGTGGCGCTGAAGTTGCCTGTGAATGTGGAGTTGGGAGCATGTGAAACCCGCATGTGGAGCATTCGTTTGTGTGGGATGCACACGAAGCTTCATTTCAGTCTTAGGCACTCAAAGGGCACTAAGCATAGAGTGTGAAAACTTAGTTTAATGAGAGCTGCTTGGAAGCCTGATGGTGTGTGAAGTTAGTGAGCCAAATGGAGTTGTTCTCCCACAAGAACCACTCGGCTGATCCTTCTTCAATATGCCCTTCACCAACATGCAGTGTTTCCTTGATTGAATTAGCTCTCACACAAATATTTGCATCTAGAGCCTTTGCATTGAGGGCTATCTGAAAACGGCTGTGGCGCTGAAGTTGCCTGTGAATGTGGAGTTGGTGGCATGTGAAACCCGCATGTGGAGCACTCGTTTTGTGTGGGATGCTCTACCAGGTTCATTCCTAGATAATGCACTCAAAGGGCACTAAGCATAGAGTGTGAAAACTGAGTTTCCTTGAGAGCTGCTTGGAAGCCTGATGGTGTGTGAAGTTAGTGAGCCAAATGGAGTTGTTCTCCCACAAGAACCACTCGGCTGATCCTTCTTCAATATGCCCTTCACCAACATGCAGTGTTTCCTTGATTGAATTAGCTCTCACACCAATATTTGCGTCTAGAGCCTTTGCATTGAGGGCTATCTGAAAACGGCTGTGGCTCTGAAGTTGCCTGGGAATGTGGAGTTGGTGGCATGTGAAACCCGCATGTGGAGCATTCGTTTGTGTGGGACGCTCACCAGCTTCATTTCAGTCCTAGGCACTCAAAGGGCACTAAGCATAGAGTGTGAAAACTGAGTTTCCTTGAGAGCTGCTTGGAAGCCTGATGGTGTGTGAAGTTAGTGAGCCAAATGGAGTTGTTCTCCCACAAGTACCACTCGGCTGATTCTTCTTCAATATGCCCTTCACCAACATGCAGTGTTTCCTTGATTGAATTAGCTCTCACACCAATATTTGCATCTAGAGCCTTTGCATTGAGAGCTATCAGAAACGGCTGTGGCGCTGAAGTTGCCTGTGAATGTGGAGTTGGTAGCATGTGAAACCCGCATGTGGAGCATTCGTTTGTGTGGGATGCACACGAAGCTTCATTTCAGTCTTAGGCACTCAAAGGGCACTAAGCATAGAGTGTGAAAACTGAGTTTCCTTGAGAGCTGCTTGGAAGCCTGATGGTGTGTGAAGTTAGTGAGCCAAATGGAGTTGTTCTCCCACAAGAACCACTCGGCTGATCCTTCTTCAATATGCCCTTCACCAACATGCAGTGTTTCCTTGATTGAATTAGCTCTCACACAAATATTTGCATCTAGAGCCTTTGCATTGAGGGCTATCTGAAAATGGCTGTGGCGCTGAAGTTGCCTGTGAATGTGGAGTTGGTGGCATGTGAAACCCGCATGTGGAGCACTCGTTTGTGTGGGATGCTCTACCAGGTTCATTCCTAGATAATGCACTCAAAGGGCACTAAGCATAGAGTGTGAAAACTGAGTTTCCTTGAGAGCTGCTTGGAAGCCTGTTGGTGAGTGAAGTTAGTGAGCCAAATGGAGTTGTTCTCCCACAAGTACCACTCGGCTGATTCTTCTTCAATATGCCCTTCACCAACATGCAGTGTTTCCTTGATTGAATTAGCTGTCGCACCAGTATTTGCGTCTAGAGCCTTTGCATTGAGGGCTATGTGAAAACGGCTGTGTCGCGGAAGTTGCCTGTGAATGTGGAGTTGGTGGCATGTGAAACCCGCCTGTGTAGCATTCGTTTGTGTGGGATACTCTACTAGGTTCATTCCTAGATAATGCACTCAAAGGACACTAAGCATAGAGTGTGAAAACTGAGATTCGTTGAGAGCTGCTTGGAAGCCTGATGGTGTGTGAAGTTAGTGAGCCAAATGAAGTTGTTCTCCCACAAGAACCACTCGGCTGATCCTGCTTCAATATGCCCTTCACCAACATGCAGTGTTTCCTTGATTGTATTAGCTCTCACACCAATATTTGCGTCTAGAGCCTTTGCATTGAGGGCTATCTGAAAACTGCTGTGGCGCTGAAGTTGCCTGTGACTGTGGAGTTGGTGGCATGTGAAACCCGCATGTGGAGCATTCGTTTGTGTGGGATGCTCACCAAGTTTCATTTCAGTCCTAGGCACTCAAAGGGCACTAAGCATAGAGTGTGAAAACTGAGTTTCCTTGAGAGCTGCTTGGAAGCCTGATGGTGTGTGAAGTTAGTGAGCCAAATGGAGTTGTTCTCCCACAAGTACCACTCGGCTGATTCTTCTTCAATATGCCCTTCACCAACATGCAGTGTTTCCTTGATTGTATTAGCTCTCACACCAATATTTGCGTCTAGAGCCTTTGCATTGAGAGCTATCAGAAACGGCTGTGGCGCTGAAGTTGCCTGTGAATGTGGAGTTGGTAGCATGTGAAACCCGCATGTGGAGCATTCGTTTGTGTGGGATGCACACGAAGCTTCATTTCAGTCTTAGCCACTCAAAGGGCACTAAGCATAGAGTGTGAAAACTGAGTTTCCTTGAGAGCTGCTTGGAAGCCTGATGGTGTGTGAAGTTAGTGAGCCAAATGGAGTTGTTCTCCCACAAGAACCACTCGGCTGATCCTTCTTCAATATGCCCTTCACCAACATGCAGTGTTTCCTTGATTGAATTAGCTCTCACACAAATATTTGCATCTAGAGCCTTTGCATTGAGGGCTATCTGAAAACGGCTCTGGCTCTGAAGTTGCCTGTGAATGTGGAGTTGGTGGCATGTGAAACCCGCATGTGGAGCACTCGTTTGTGTGGGATGCTCTACCAGGTTCATTCCTAGATAATGCACTCAAAGGGCACTAAGCATAGAGTGTGAAAACTGAGTTTCCTTGAGAGCTGCTTGGAAGCCTGATGGTGTGTGAAGTTAGTGAGCCAAATGGAGTTGTTCTCCCACAAGAACCACTCGGCTGATCCTTCTTCAATAGGCCCTTCACCAACATGCAGTGTTTCCTTGATTGTATTAGCTCTCACACCAATATTTGCGTCTAGAGCCTTTGCATTGAGAGCTATCAGAAACGTCTGTGGCGCTGAAGTTGCCTGTGAATGTGGAGTTGGTAGCATGTGAAACCCGCATGTGGAGCATTCGTTTGTGTGGGATGCACACGAAGCTTCATTTCAGTCTTAGGCACTCAAAGGGCACTAAGCCTAGAGTGTGAAAACTGAGTTTCCTTGAGAGCTGCTTGGAAGCCTGATGGTGTGTGAAGTTAGTGAGCCAAATGGAGTTGTTCTCCCACAAGAACCACTCGGCTGATCCTTCTTCAATATGCCCTTCACCAACATGCAGTGTTTCCTTGATTGAATTTGCTCTCACAGAAATATTTGCATCTAGATCCTTTGCATTGAGGGCTATCTGAAAACGGCTGTGGCGCTGAAGTTGCCTGTGAATGTGGAGTTGGTGGCATGTGAAACCCGCATGTGGAGCACTCGTTTGTGTGGGATGCTCTACCAGGTTCATTCCTAGATAATGCACTCAAAGGGCACTAAGCATAGAGTGTCAAAACTGAGTTTCCTTGAGAGCTGCTTGGAAGCCTGATGGTGTGTGAAGTTAGTGAGCCAAATGGAGTTGTTCTCCCACAAGAACCACTCGGCTGATCCTTCTTCAATATGCCCTTCACCAACATGCAGTGTTTCCTTGATTGAATTAGCTGTCGCACCAATATTTGTGTCTAGAGCCTTTGCATTGAGGGTTATCTGAAAACGGCTTTGGCGCTGAAGTGGTCTGTGAATGTGGAGTTGGTGGCATGTGAAACCCGCATGTGGAGCATTGGTTTGTGTGGGAAGCTCTTCAAGCCTCTTTTCAGTTCTAGATAATGCACTGAAAGGTCGTTAATCCTAGAGTGTGAAAACTGAGTTTCCTTGAGAGCTGCTTGGAAGCCTGATGGTGTGTGAAGTCAGTGAGCCAAATGGAGTTGTTCTCCCACAAGAACCACTCGGCTGATCCTTCTTCAATATGCCCTTCACCAACATGCAGTGTTTCCTTGATTGAATTAGCTCTCACACAAATATTTGCGCCTAGAGCCTTTGCATTGAGGGCTATCTGAAAACGGCTGTGGCACTGAAGTTGCCTGTGAATGTGGAGTTGGTGGCATGTGAAACCCGCATGTGGAGCACTCGTTTGTGTGGGATGCTCTACCAGGTTCATTCCTAGATAATGCACTCAAAGGGCACTAAGCATAGAGTGTGAAAACTGAGTTTCCTTGAGAGCTGCTTGGAAGCCTGATGGTGTGTGAAGTTAGTGAGCCAAATGGAGTTGTTCTCCCACAAGTACCACTCGGCTGATTCTTCTTCTATATGCCCTTCACCAACATGCAGTGTTTCCTTGATTGAATTAGCTCTCACACCAATATTTGCGTCTAGAGCCTTTGCATTGAGGGCTATCTGAAAACGGCTGTGGCGCTGAAGTTGCCTGTGAATGTGGAGTTGGTGGCATGTGAAACGCGCATGTGGAGCATTCGTTTGTGTGGGATGCTCACCAAGCTTCATTTCAGTCCTAGGCACTCAAAGGGCACTAAGCATAGAGTGTGAAAACTGAGTTTCCTTGAGAGCTGCTTGGAAGCCTGATGGTGTGTGAAGTTAGTGAGCCAAATGGAGTTGTTCTCCCACAAGTACCACTTGGCTGATCCTTCTTCAATATGCCCTTCACCAACATGCAGTGTTTCCTTGATTGAATTATCTCTGACACCAATATATGCGTCTAGAGCCTTTGCATTGAGGGTTATCTGAAAACGGCTGTGGCGCTGAAGTTGCCTGTGACTGTGGAGTTGGTGGCATGTGAAACCCGCATGTGGAGCATTCGTTTGTGTGGGATGCTCTACCAGGTTCAGTCGTAGATAATGCACTCAAAGGGCACTAAGCATAGAGTGTGAAAACTGAGTTTCCTTGAGAGCTGCTTGGAAGCCTGATGGTGTGTGAAGTTAGTGAGCCAAATGGAGTTGTTCTCCCACAAGTACCACTCGGCTGATTCTTCTTCAATATGCCCTTCACCAACATGCAGTGTTTCCTTGATTGAATTAGCTCTCACACCAATATTTGCATCTAGAGCCTTTGCATTGAGAGCTATCAGAAACGGCTGTGGCGCTGAAGTTGCCTGTGAATGTGGAGTTGGTAGCATGTGAAACCCGCATGTGGAGCATTCGTTTGTGTGGGATGCACACGAAGCTTCATTTCAGTCTTAGCCACTCAAAGGGCACTAAGCATAGAGTGTGAAAACTGAGTTTCCTTGAGAGCTGCTTGGAAGCCTGATGGTGTGTGAAGTTAGTGAGCCAAATGGAGTTGTTCTCCCACAAGAACCACTCGGCTGATCCTTCTTCAATATGCCCTTCACCAACATGCAGTGTTTCCTTGATTGAATTAGCTCTCACACAAATATTTGCATCTAGAGCCTTTGCATTGAGGGCTATCTGAAAATGGCTGTGGCGCTGAAGTTGCCTGTGAATGTGGAGTTGGTGGCATGTGAAACCCGCATGTGGAGCACTCGTTTGTGTGGGATGCTCTACCAGGTTCATTCCTAGATAATGCACTCAAAGGGCACTAAGCATAGAGTGTGAAAACTGAGTTTCCTTGAGAGCTGCTTGGAAGCCTGTTGGTGAGTGAAGTTAGTGAGCCAAATGGAGTTGTTCTCCCACAAGTACCACTCGGCTGATTCTTCTTCAATATGCCCTTCACCAACATGCAGTGTTTCCTTGATTGAATTAGCTGTCGCACCAGTATTTGCGTCTAGAGCCTTTGCATTGAGGGCTATGTGAAAACGGCTGTGTCGCGGAAGTTGCCTGTGAATGTGGAGTTGGTGGCATGTGAAACCCGCCTGTGGAGCATTCGTTTGTGTGGGATACTCTACTAGGTTCATTCCTAGATAATGCACTCAAAGGACACTAAGCATACAGTGTGAAAACTGAGATTCGTTGAGAGCTGCTTGGAAGCCTGATGGTGTGTGAAGTTAGTGAGCCAAATGAAGTTGTTCTCCCACAAGAACCACTCGGCTGATCCTGCTTCAATATGCCCTTCACCAACATGCAGTGTTTCCTTGATTGTATTAGCTCTCACACCAATATTTGCGTCTAGAGCCTTTGCATTGAGGGCTATCTGAAAACTGCTGTGGCGCTGAAGTTGCCTGTGACTGTGGAGTTGGTGGCATGTGAAACCCGCATGTGGAGCATTCGTTTGTGTGGGATGCTCACCAAGTTTCATTTCAGTCCTAGGCACTCAAAGGGCACTAAGCATAGAGTGTGAAAACTGAGTTTCCTTGAGAGCTGCTTGGAAGCCTGATGGTGTGTGAAGTTAGTGAGCCAAATGGAGTTGTTCTCCCACAAGTACCACTCGGCTGATTCTTCTTCAATATGCTCTTCACCAACATGCAGTGTTTCCTTGATTGTATTAGCTCTCACACCAATATTTGCGTCTAGAGCCTTTGCATTGAGAGCTATCAGAAACGGCTGTGCCGCTGAAGTTGCCTGTGAATGTGGAGTTGGTAGCATGTGAAACCCGCATGTGGAGCATTCGTTTGTGTGGGATGCACACGAAGCTTCATTTCAGTCTTAGCCACTCAAAGGGCACTAAGCATAGAGTGTGAAAACTGAGTTTCCTTGAGAGCTGCTTGGAAGCCTGATGGTGTGTGAAGTTAGTGAGCCAAATGGAGTTGTTCTCCCACAAGAACCACTCGGCTGATCCTTCTTCAATATGCCCTTCACCAACATGCAGTGTTTCCTTGATTGAATTAGCTCTCACACAAATATTTGCATCTAGAGCCTTTGCATTGAGGGCTATCTGAAAACGGCTCTGGCTCTGAAGTTGCCTGTGAATGTGGAGTTGGTGGCATGTGAAACCCGCATGTGGAGCACTCGTTTGTGTGGGATGCTCTACCAGGTTCATTCCTAGATAATGCACTCAAAGGGCACTAAGCATAGAGTGTGAAAACTGAGTTTCCTTGAGAGCTGCTTGGAAGCCTGATGGTGTGTGAAGTTAGTGAGCCAAATGGAGTTGTTCTCCCACAAGAACCACTCGGCTGATCCTTCTTCAATAGGCCCTTCACCAACATGCAGTGTTTCCTTGATTGTATTAGCTCTCACACCAATATTTGCGTCTAGAGCCTTTGCATTGAGAGCTATCAGAAACGTCTGTGGCGCTGAAGTTGCCTGTGAATGTGGAGTTGGTAGCATGTGAAACCCGCATGTGGAGCATTCGTTTGTGTGGGATGCACACGAAGCTTCATTTCAGTCTTAGGCACTCAAAGGGCACTAAGCATAGAGTGTGAAAACTGAGTTTCCTTGAGAGCTGCTTGGAAGCCTGATGGTGTGTGAAGTTAGTGAGCCAAATGGAGTTGTTCTCCCACAAGAACCACTCGGCTGATCCTTCTTCAATATGCCCTTCACCAACATGCAGTGTTTCCTTGATTGAATTAGCTGTCGCACCAATATTTGTGTCTAGATCCTTTGCATTGAGGGTTATCTGAAAACGGCTTTGGCGCTGAAGTGGTCTGTGAATGTGGAGTTGGTGGCATGTGAAACCCGCATGTGGAGCATTCGTTTGTGTGGGAAGCTCTTCAAGCCTCTTTTCAGTTCTAGATAATGCACTGAAAGGGCGTTAAGCCTAGAGTGTGAAAACTGAGTTTCCTTGAGAGCTGCTTGGAAGCCTGATGGTGTGTGAAGTTAATGAGCCAAATGGAGTTGTTCTCCCACAAGAACCACTCGGCTGATCCTTCTTCAATATGCCCTTCACCAACATGCAGTGTTTCCTTGATTGAATTAGCTCTCACACAAATATTTGCGCCTAGAGCCTTTGCATTGAGGGCTATCTGAAAACGGCTGTGGCACTGAAGTTGCCTGTGAATGTGGAGTTGGTGGCATGTGAAACCCGCATGTGGAGCACTCGTTTGTGTGGGATGCTCTACCAGGTTCATTCCTAGATAATGCACTCAAAGGGCACTAAGCATAGAGTGTGAAAACTGAGTTTCCTTGAGACCTGCTTGGAAGCCTGATGGTGTGTGAACTTAGTGAGCCAAATGGAGTTGTTCTCCCACAAGTACCACTCGGCTGATTCTTCTTCAATATGCCCTTCACCAACATGCAGTGTTTCCTTGATTGAATTAGCTCTCACACCAATATTTGCGTCTAGAGCCTTTGCATTGAGGGCTATCTGAAAACGGCTGTGGCGCTGAAGTTGCCTGTGAATGTGGAGTTGGTGGCATGTGAAACGCGCATGTGGAGCATTCGTTTGTGTGGGATGCTCACCAAGCTTCATTTCAGTCCTAGGCACTCAAAGGGCACTAAGCATAGAGTGTGAAAACA